>NC_058134.1:303710854-303847085 GCF_016433145.1 Gracilinanus agilis
GGAAGGAAAGGGAAGGAAGGGAAGGAAGAATTGGAAGGAAGGAAGGGAGGAAGGAAAGGAAAGAAAGAAGGAAGAAAGGGAAGGAAGAAATGGAAGGAAGGAAGGGAAAGAAGGAAGGAAGGGAAGGAAGAAATGGAAGGAAGGAAAGAATAAAGGAAAGGAGGGAGGAAAAGAGGGAGGGGTGAATGAGGATAGAATAATTTTCCCTATATATTGACATATATCCCAAACCTAATACTCTGCTTGTATGTCTCATCTTAGATCATCTTTTTCTGTTAATATTAGGAGAAGGAACATGTGGTAGTGGGGCGAGCCAATGCAGATGTCATGCAGCGCTTGGCTAATTGCAAACACCATGAAGGAGTAAATTAAGAAATGATAGATTTAATAAATTCATCCTTTTTTTTGTTTACACCAACAGCAATTTGGGTGCAGGAGAATGAGGAGACGTGTTCGGCATGGCAAGCTGCACCTGGGTTTCTAAGGCAGCATGTGGGGTCTCACTCCCCAAGCCGCTGCTGCACCAGCCTTCAGTGCTGTTTGCACTTGACAGCAAATGGATAGCTGTGTTTTTCTTCTTGGTTTGCAGCCACAGGAATCATTTTCCTGAGAAGCCCACACCGAATTCTGTTTAACCTCTGAGAGAGCCGCCGTGGTGCTGGGGATGACCTCTTTAGTGTACAATAAATCATGATCTATCATTGTGATCTAAGATACATTCAACTAGAGCATCTCTGGAGAGGCTTCTCTGCCAAGTCAGCACCATGGCTTGAAAAGGACAAACAGACCCTACCACTATGGAGCAGGTAAAGCATCTCCATTATCCTCACAGGACAACTATCCAGTCTTGCTTAATTGCTCCAAAAGTCTGCTCTGACCTCGTATTATTCTAGTGCTGCTATCTGTTTCTCTTAGAGGAAGGAGGTCACTGATATGAGACACTAAGCAAAACCCATGGAAAGTTGCCATGAACAATATTGTTTCCCCACTGCTCCTGGTCAGCCTTAAGGGACTATAAAAAGAAGCTATTAGTGTTCAATAGTTTTCATTACTTTGTTAACAAACCCCATCAGCACCCCCTCATATGTTCTACCCATTGGCATCCCCTTTCTGCCTTCTATATCATAGTGCCTATGGCTGTGATTGCCCCCTGTAACATTAATTCATCGGATGTCTTGCTTTTGTGCAACCCATTAACGACAGACAGTGCTGTGGGAGAAGTCTCCTAGCTCTTGGTTTCTAGTCCTGTATCTTCCAATTACTAGTGACTCATGGCAGGCTATTTTGTCTCCCTGACTCTCAGTGTTCTCATCTTCAAAATGGGAATAATGATGTTTAGACTGCCTACCTCACGTGATTAGTATGAGGCAGAGCTCTGAAAACTTTAATGCGCTAAAGAAATCAGAGCTGCTATTCTGGTACTTGTTTGTGTCTTTCCTGCATACTAATCAAGAACACAGAAGACTACCCTCTCCCAGAATCCCTAAGTGCTCTTCAGCTCTGTCTTGATTTAACTATAGATACCCTTTTCTCAGTTTACACTGTAGAATTAGAAACATAGACAGCGTTTGAATTTAGGAATGTTTTACTGGGACAATGTGTTGGGTCAATAACTAAAATTGTGCTTGGGAGAATCATGACAAAATACGTAGGTCATGTGACATCTGTCTTTAGTGGGTAAAAGTGGTCAAAACACTTCATGTACAATTATTAGATGGAAAAATTGGTGAATAGAGAGCACAGTGTGTCCAGAGGTAGACATCAAGAGAATCTGACAAGGTATGTCCTCTAATAAGAAAGTAACATTTGAAGACAAAAGGTTGTGAAACAGAGATCTGACCCTTTCCTAATTTATGGAGAATGAATAATAATAAATTTTATTAATTAAAAAATTAAATTAATTTAATTTCAATTCTTAAAATAATAAATTTAAGAATAATAAATTTTATTATTAAGTGATAGAAATAATTTTTCTCTTCCATGGCCATTGGTCCAACAGTTCCATCTCTAAACATACTAGGAAGCTTTGGACTTTCTTATACATTCTCTCATTCATTTCTCATACAGCCCTGACAAGAGAAACAGGAGACACCGAATGCTCAAGTAATGTGCCTAATTTCATATGTATTATGACTAATAAAACTAGAACAAGGGACATGAGAGGGATGGAAGCTACCACAATGGGTAGATAAATGGACCCAATGCCTGGAAGACATTGGTTCAAAACCTGCCCCAGAAACTACTAACAGTGTGACTCTTGACATGTCATGTCACTGTGTTCTCTTTGACCTTTAATGTCTCTTCCAGTTCTACCTAAAGCTATGATCCTAGGAATATAGAATGTGAG
Organism: Gracilinanus agilis; assembly: GCF_016433145.1. NCBI lineage: Eukaryota > Metazoa > Chordata > Mammalia > Didelphimorphia > Didelphidae > Gracilinanus > Gracilinanus agilis. The sequence continues at coordinate 303,713,202 of NC_058134.1, forward strand.
ACTTGAGAAAGGTCTAGATTAATCTATATAAGCAAACTCCTCATGTTTGAGCAGAAGTTGAAGCTTATAGAGGGAAATTGATTTCCCAAAGTCACAGAGCCAGTCCATGGCAGAACCAGGGTTTCATACAGCATCTTAATTTGTTTTTTAACACAGAAAATTCCAAAGTAATGAACAACACAAAGCATATCAACTTCATGGCTTGATTTATTTTTCTATTTTCTTTGTCATGTTTAGGAATTGTGGGGGGGGGGGGCAAAGCATCAAGTTTGCAGCTAATATTCTAAATTCTCAGATTCCTAAAAACCCTGCCCAGGCCACAGACTCAAAGTAAGTGATTTTATCTGTGAGGATACGGATAATCAGGGAACTGGGAGCTGTCCAACATAAGTCTAGGGGGAAAAATCTTTTCCTCTATACCTGGAAATATTGATCACTTCAATTAAAAGGAACCCTGAAAGATAAAATGAAGTCCAATGATTATGAGCCTAGAGTTGGAAAGGACCTTCCATATAAGACCAGTTCATGTAAAGCCATTATTTTACAAATTTTACATTTTATAAATTTATAAAAATTACATTTTACAAATAGGGAAATGGTGGTAGAAGAATGACGTGAAGCGAATTGTCCAGGTTCATACAGCTACTAAGTGTCCAAACTGAACTTCACACACTATTCTTCCTGACTCAGTTCATTGAGTGCTCCATACTTCCTCTCATGAAAGAAATGAAATATCCCAAATCAAATAAGCTGTAAGAAGCATAGTCAGATTTTGAACCCTGGATTCTAAGACTCTAAATATAGGACTCTTTTCACTAGACATTGAGCTTGGAGAATTTGAGGCACATGTTCTTTATTTCATAGGGAAAGGGACATGTTTCTTGGACCTGTGATTTCTTAGGACAAAGAAATCCCAGATAAGAAACATCTTTATATCAATCCTTCTAAAATTTATAATTTTGGAGAATGGCTTAACAAGTATGTTCCTGAGAGTCTTTCAACATTCAAAACAATGGATGGTATAGGTTTCATTGATAGAATGACTCACAGAATTATAGAATCTCACAGGAGGAGATGAAATGACTTCCCTAAGATCTCACAGTTATCTATAGAATTACAAAATGGATCTAAATGTTATCTTGGCAGCTTGATAGTAGCTTTGGATTCAGAAAAGATCATCTTTTTTGTCATTTAAAAAAATTTATTTTGAATTTCAAATTCTTTCTCTCCCTCAATTTTATCCCCTAGACACTGAGAAGGCACATTATATGAGATACCCATTATAGATATGAAATTATTTAAAACATTTCCACATAGCCATGTTATGGTATGGAGGAAGGGAAGAAAGAAAAGTAAAAAAAAAAAGTAAAAAAGTGCATTTCAATTTGCAAGTGGAGTTTATCAGTTCTCTCTCTGGAGGTGAAGAACATTTTTCATTATGAGTCCTTTGCAATTTTTTGTTTATGATTGTATTGATCAGAGGAATTTAGTTAAGCCTGTCACTAATATTAACATTACAATATTGCTGTACAATGTTCTTCTAGTTCTACTCACTTCACCTTGCATCAATTCCTATAAATCTTCCCAGATTTTACTGAAACTATCCCCTTCATCATTTCTTATAGCATAATAGAATTTTATCATGATCATATACCACAACTTGTTCATCCATTCCCCAAATGATAAGTAGCCCCTAAATTTCTAATTCTTTGCCACCGCAAAAAAAGCTACTATAAATATTTGTATACATATGGGAGGGACAGTTATGTGGCACAGTGGATAGAATGCCAGATTTGATATCAGAAAGATTTGTCTTCTTGAGTACAAATCTGGACTCAGACATTTACTAGCTGTGTGACCCTGGGCAAGTCACTCAACCCCATTTGCCTCAGTTTTCTTATCTTTGAAAGGACTTAGAGAAGGAAATGACAAACTATACCAATATCTTTGCCAAGAAAACCCCAAATGAGGTCACAAAGAATTATATATCATTAAAAGCAATGGAATAACAACAACAAGAAAAATACACATGTGCTTTTCCTTTTTCTGATTTTTTTGGTAGTAGTGTAGATGAGTCACAGTTTTATATTTCTTTGGGTAGAGTTCCAAATGGTTCTGCCAAATGGTCAGACCAGTTCACAATTCTACTAATAATGCAGTAGTATATCTATTTTTCCACATTCCCTCCAGGATTTGTTGTTTCCTTTTCTGTCATATTAGTCAATCTGATAGATGAGAGGTGGAACCTAGGGTTTGTTTTGATTTGCATTTATCTAATCATTAGTGATTTTATATGACTATTGATAGCTTTGATTTCTTCTTCTGGAAAATGCATAAAGTCATATCTTTTAATAATTTATCATGTTCCATATATATTCAAGAAATAAGGTCTTTTTCAAAGAAACTCTCTAAAAATTTTTCCTCAATCTCATGCTTTCCTTCTAACTTTGCTTTCATTGAGTTTGTTTGTGCATAGTCTATTTTAATTTAATATAATCAAAATAATCCACTTTATCTCCTGTTACCATTTGTATTTCTTATATGGTCATAAACTCTTACCTTTTTCATAGATCTGATGGGTAATTAGAATCCCATCTTAAATCCTTCCTCTGCCACTTCCTTATAATACCAGGCAAGAGACTCAATTTCTCTAGTCCTCAGTTTATAAATTATAAGATGAGAGAGTTAGCACAGAACTATAATTTTATGAATTCTAAATCTATGGTACTAATATTGTTACATCAAGAAAAATTCTGAAATGTGATTCTCAAGTTAGAGGAGCAGGGTTCCATTATAACTTTACTTCTTATTATCCATGACCTTGAACAAGTCACTTCACTTTCTTGGGCCTTAGTTTCCCTGTATGTGAAATAGACTACCTACTAACCTATATCCCCATGAGCTATTACTGTCAAGTGATCATATAGATCTTATAGATCTCCAGAGATTTCATTCTATTAAACAAACATTTAGTAATTGTCTACTTTATGCCTTCTGCTAAACTCTAGAAATGCACAATGCAATAAGTCTATCACCTCAGGGAGTTTATACTCTCTAGGCTTTGGGAGATATATTATATTCAAAGCATAGAAGCCAATAAGGCCTTACACCCATCAGAATAGCCAATATGACAATAAAGGAGAATAACAAATATTGGAGGGAATGGGCAGAACTGGGACACTAATGCATTGCTGGTGGAATTTATGAATTGGTTCATCCATTCTGAAGGGCATTTTGGAATTATGCCCAAAGGGCTATAAAAGAATGCATACCTTGTGATCCATCAATACCACTACTAGGTCTGTACTCCAGAGAGATTTTTAAAAACGGGAAAGGACTTATTTGTACAGGAATATTTATTGCTGCACTTTTTACAGTGTCAAAGAATTGGCAACTGAAGCGATGCTCCTCTATTGGGGAATGGTTGAACAAACTTGTGGTATATGATTGCAATGGAATACTATTGTGCTATAAGGAAGGATGAACAGGATAATTTCAGAAAGAACTGGAAAGACCTATGTGATCTAATGCAGAATGAAATGAGCAGAACCAGGAGAACATCATACACAGTAACTGAAATATTGTATAATGGTGAAATGTGATAGACTTTGCAACTAATAGCAATGCAATGATCCAGGACAATTCCGATGGACATATGAAAAAGAATGTTATCCACCTCTAGAGAAAGAACTGATAGAGTATAAATGAAGATGAAAACATGTGATTTATCACTCGTTTATTTAGATATATGATTTGGGGTTTGGTTTGTAAGATTATTTACTTACAAAAATGAGCAATAAGAAAATATATTTTGTGTGATAATACATGTATAACCTAGATTGAATTGCTTGTCATCTCTGGTTGAGAGGAGGGATGAAAGGGAGAAAGAGACAACATGAATTATATAACTTTGAAAAACTTGCATGGTAACTTGTTATTAAAATAAAATAAAGATAAAACATTTTTAAAAAGAAGCCAACAAGGTAGCATGTTATAGGTCTAAAGAAGAAAACAGAAAAAAATAGTCTTATGAATATTTGAAAAAGATGTGTTGTTTCGGTGGTGGGATTTCATGGAGAAGGAAGCATCATTTGAACTGAGCTTTGAAGAATGAAAAGTTCTCAGAAATGCATTGATGAGGAGAGAGAGCATTACATGAAGGGAAGAGCACTGCAACTATAAAGAAGCAATTTCCTCTTAAGAAAGCCATTTTCTTTTTGAGTCATTTCTAAGCATGAAGGATTTTGTATTTAATCTAACATAAAATAAGTGATTACTATCAAATTGTCAAAGTTAAAATCAGAATTAGTTGAAACAAATAAACACAAACAGAATAACTAAAAAGAATATTGAGAAAACAACAGAAATAACCCTGTCTAAAAATTCAAACAAGTAATTGATAATTTTTGTAAAGGAAATGGACAACAGAAATGATACTGACAATGACTATAATCATGTTACTCTGAAATATAACCAGTGTAAATTAGCTGGCATCAAATGGAGATCAAAGGAGCCCAGAAAGCATCTTAGGTGGCAAATATTTAATTCACTTGAAAGAGACAGAGACAGAGATAGCCACAGAGACACCAGAGAGAGAGAGAGAGAGAGAGAGAGAGAGAGAGAGAGAGAGAGAGAGAGAAAGAGAGAGAGACGGAGCAAACTGTCAAAGTCAATACTGAATTATATTACCTTGTTTGCAAAATACTATGAAGAAGGATAATGGAAGAATTTGAGTAGAAAGAAACAGTGGAGGATAAAACCAGTTTAAATAAAGTGGCAAAATCTCTAAGTTACAAAATCATAAGTGAACATTTAGGAATGAAAATGAAAAGATCATAAAAATAGAAGGGAAAACAGAAAAATTGACAAAAAATCATTGTAATAAATTTTCTCCACCAATGACAATGAAACCAGTATGTAAGATTAAAATATTGATGATCTCATTGTGTTTATTGAAGAAGCAGGAAAACAAGCTTTAAGACAACCAAGATGGGAAAAACAGGAGTATTAAATCAATTACATATTATAGAGATCCACAATGTAGGTGGCATTATTATGGGTACATGAAAGTGAATATAGAAGATATCTGAAAGAAAAGAAATTACCAAAGGTATAAGGAAAAAAATTCTAGACCTTTTTGATAAAAAAAAGTGACTGGAGATATAAGAATGCTTTCTTTTCCATTTTTAAAAATCTTTATGAGCAATCTATGCACAAGTCAAACTTATAGTCACTGTAAGTTTTATAAAGATAAAAATAGGCATTTGCAAGTGATATTCAACATGAATCACATAATTCCCATTTCATAATTAACTAATATGTGTAAACAATATAAGATCTCATTCTGGTTGCTGATTGTTGATTATGAAAAAAAATTGATTCAGTAGAACAAAATGGCATCTAATTTGATTTTACATTGATGTATCTAACATCCATACATCAAAATTATGCAGAATTCTTTGTGAGATATATTAGAAATAACTTCACTGAATGGTTCCCTGGAATACACAAGAGTTGTGACATACTACAGGGAGAAATATGCTCACCAAATACATTTGTCATTGTGATGTAGGAGACCAAATGCAGAATTTAAGTTGGAGAGATTCCCTGGAGATGGCAGAATTCTCCAGATGCTGGTATTTGGGGAGGACAAACATTGTGTTGACTTCATCAAGCTCCAGAACATTGCAGAGCCTGTACAGACCCATGATTTTACCTATAAATTGGTTTAACTTGGACAGAGTAGGTGTTTAATGAGCTGGGCCCAGAGTTGAACAAGTGGAGAAGGACGGATCCTGGATGGTCTTTGGGAAATTGCAAAGTTCCTTTGTTAATCCAAAGCTTCCCAGAGAAGCTAAGGCTTTCCTTTTTAATTAAATATATTCTAAACAAAGTTTGCAATATCATTGTCACTGATAAATTAAAAGTCCGTATCACTCTGGGCACAATGGAGAGATACATGGTGGGGATGGACAGGTTGCACCATATAACCAAGGAGGAGCTCCACTAAGCAAGAATAACATATATCAGGAAAGAACAGGATGCTAAGAAGAGAATAAGGGTCAGTTCCCTGGTGAGAGTGAGGATATAGAACCAGTCATTCACTGATAACTTGGAGATGTCAGGAAAAGTAGAGGAAGGGCTCCAGTACATTGATAGGATTTCCTTCAGAAGATTTATGGAAGGGCTTAAACAAGAGTAGCATAATAAAGATAGAGCTGGATAGGTTGTGAGTTACATTACTGGAGAAATTTCTAGTCATGGTAAGGTCTCACATCCATTTAAATATTTGAGTGTAGGGAGTGAGGTAAAAGGATGATAATAATATTGCTACAGAATAATAATCCAAAGAGAAGACAATTAGAAGGAAAAGTAAGCCCAATAAAAAGAAAAGAAAGAGCAGTGGTCAAAGAGACCCCAGAGAGGGGAAGGGATGTTCTCTAGGGTCAAAAGATAGGGAAAACACCATGTGGCTGGTAAAAGGCCATGGGATTTAGCAAATTAATAGATTATTGCTGTGACTTAGTAGAGGGTATGATTTTGGTGGGGTCACTTACAATATATATCTATATGAATAACAAAGATGAGATAATGAATATAGAGGATTATTCTTAAGAATTTCTCTGGCTTTTTCTCCCTCCCTCCTTTTCTTCCTCCCTTCCTCTCTTTCTCTCTTCCTCCCTCCCTCCCTCACTTCCTGCTTTTCTCCCTCCTTCTATTCCTCCCTCCTTTCCTCCCTCTTCTTTTTCATCCTTTTCTTCTTTCCTTCCTCCCCCCCCCCCCCCAATCTTTACAGCAATACTCTTCCCCTGCAGGAACCTCAAAGTCTCAGAGACCTGCACCTGAGGCTTCAGCACCTGCCTAAACCTTCTCTCCCTGGAGCTAAAGGCCAGTCTTGCAGCAAGGGCTTTATCATGCAAATACTCCCTTTCAGCATGTACAAGGCCATACTCTCCTTCATGCATTCTGCATCTCTCCAATGGGCATAGGAACAGTCTCAATTAAGCTACTTTTTATTCTAATGAGCATTTTTCAAAGAACTAAAGTAAGGAACAGAAACTAGGATATGGCATTCTAGTTCTTTTTACCAGTCACTGTTGGAATGACTGATCTTTAGTTAACAAGAAGTGGGCATCATAATGGTTAATGAATGTTGACAAAGGAATTGACCTCCTTCACTTTCTTCATTTTTCCTCCCTGTGCTCCCTCACTTCCTTCTTCTTTCCTTCCTTTCCTACTTTTCTTCCTTCCTCTATTCCTTCCTTGCACTCTCTTTTTCACTCACTTTCCCCCTTTTCTTTCTCTTTGTATTTCTACATTCAATAATACTCTTTTAGAAGTGTTTTCCTTTTAAATATATTGAAGCCTTTACAATTTACAGCATGTCCCAATAATATTCAGATATTCCCCCTACTCCTTTGTCTTCCCACAGAGAATATTCTCTTTTAACAAAGAAAAAGGGGGAGTGGGAAGGGAAAGCCAAAGGACAAAAAGAATGCCTTGATAGAGTATTTGACACTCTATACCCATAGTTCCTAACCTCTCTATTGAAAGGGGTCTTAAAAACCATCTAGTCTTAGCTCTTCAATTACAAAAAATAAAACCAAGCTCCAGAGGTGGGCAACAGCTTGACCAAAGTTTTCTTCCTCCCTCCTCTAAGATGGAAACATAAGCATCGGTTAATAATTGAGAAAGGCAAGATTTGAAATCCTGGCCATTTGACTTCAAATTCAACCCTCTTACACTCCAAGTATTATTTTTCTCATTTTATTTATGAAAACTGAGTATCAGAGTGATTAAGGCTAGAGAGAATACTAAAAGGGGAATTTGGATGATTGTTATTTTCAAATATCTGGGGGCAGGACTTCAGGCAGCAGAACTATGGCAAATAGGTTTGTTGCCTAAGAAGTCGTGGTATGAGAAAGAATTCTTCAGTGATTTAGGCTGTCCAGAAATGGAATGTACTGATTTGGAAGGTAATGAGTTCTCTACTGCTTGCATCCTCCAAGTGCTCAGGGTAACTAAATGCATAAAATGCTACTGAGGGAACTCCTGCTTTGAGCAAAGGGTTAGACCAGGTTACCTCTGAGGTTCCTTCTAGGTCTGAGCTGTTGTGAAACTTTCCCTGAAGTGGAAACTAAGGCTCCAACTTGGGGATATTTAGTAATTAAAGAATAGTTAGCAAGGAGATTCTGGACAAGGTCAGATCCTCCGCCACCTGGGGTCATTGACAGCTTCTGCAATTAGTGGTGGCTGAGAAATAATGAATTCAGTCCTCCCTGGATACACTAACATACCCATCTAAATGACGTGCTCCAACAAATATGAATCCATTAATCGCATACTAATAACTTCAATTAGGCAGGTGCTGTGGCCTGGAGCAGAGAACAGTGAACTCACAAATAGGAAAGAGGCGGACACAGCTTCTCTGTTCCCTCACCAACAAACTGACTCTTTAGAACACTCTAGGCTGTTTACAAAAAAATACACACACACACACACACACACACACACATAGTATATCAGTCAAAGAAATGACTGAAATGATTTCCTTTCAGATTGATATTCAAGGCCATCTATGGGCTAGCCCTGGGTACACTAGGTGATGGGGATAGAGGACTGGATCTAAAGTCAGGAAGACCTGAGTTTAAACTGGTTTCAGATACTTAGTAGCTGTATGACCCTGAGCAAGTCATTTAACCATGATTGCCTCAGTTTTCTAATCTGTAAAATGAGCTGCAGAAGGAAATGGCAAACCATTCCAGTATCTTTGCTAAGAAAACCCCAAAATGGAGCCAAGAAGAGTTAGTTAGATATGACTGAAACAAATGAACTGCAAAAATGATCAGCCCCAACTCACAAAGCTTATAAGCTATAGCCGGTTAATCTCCAATACTGATTTTCTGCTCCAGGAAGATCAGTTTCCTTTCTGTCTTTGACACATGCCCTTCCTCCTAGCCAGGGTGCTTCTCTCTGACACAATCCTGTTCCCGTTTCTCTTATTCTATGGAAATTTTATCTTCCCTTCAAGTCTCAGGTTAAATTCCAGCATTTCTATGAAGCTGAACTTTATTACTTAAGTGAAGGTTCAAAGGACCATAGAGTCACAGCACTGGCACATTAGACACAAACTCACTATGTTTTTGCAGGAACAGAATTCCCCTCTACACTGTCCCCCAGAAAATGGTCATCTGGCCTGCTCTTGGATACTTTGCAAGTGCTAATGAACTCCCAAATGACCACCTTGCATTTGGGGATAATTTTAATTAGAATATTTACCCCCCCTTTCCAGCCTGTCTGTGAAAAATTCCTACAACCCCTATTACTCTTGGGTTTGCACTGTGGGTTAAGTGAAATATATTGAAACCATTTTCTAATTGCTGGTTCACCAATCACATGAAGACAGTGATTGATCATCGTCAAAAAGTGGATAGAGACCCAGCTGTGTGTCCCTGGGCAAGTCACTTGACCTCCATTACCTACCCTGACCACTCTTCTGCCTTGGAGTCAATGCACAGTATTCACTCCAAGACAGAAGGTAAGGGTTAAAAAAAAAAGGGGGGGGCAGCTGGGTAGCTCAGTGGACTGAGAGCCAGGCCTAGAGATGGGAGGTCCTAGGTTCAAACCCGGCCTCAGCCACTTCCCAGCTGTGTGACCCTGGGCAAGTCACTTGACCCCCATTGCCCACCCTTACCAATCTTCCACCTATGAGACAATACACCGAAGTACAAGGGTTTAAAAAAAAAAAAGGTGGATAGAGAGCAGAGTCTGGCATCTGGAAGACCCGTATTCAAATCCAAATAGACTTGGTTACTTAATACCTGTGAGACCCTGAGCAAGTCATATGGCCTCTGTGTCACAACATCTGTTTCCTCATCTATAAAATGGGGATGATAATAACACTTACCTCCTAGGGTTATTGTGAGTATCCAGAGAGTCAACATTTGTAAAGCAATGAAGACAGTGTTTGGCACATGGAAGACATTTAAATGCCTCCTTCATTGTACCTCACTTTCTCCAACATCCTTTACCTATTTTCCAAGTTAATCAGAATTTCTCCACAATGTGTTATCCTAGGTGACTCTTTTCCATTTTCCATTTTGTTTTATTTTATCTAAGTCCTTAATATAGAATCCATGTAGCATGCTAAAGGCATTCTTCTAATTTTTTTTTTACTTTCAGGACACCCACCTGTTGTTTCAAACACTCAGGTAATGACCTGCCCACCTTCTGATCTGACATTGCCTTGAATACCCAAAACATTAAGAAAAAACTCCTTTGAAACATTCATCAGCGGGACAAGATCCATCAATAATTGAGCACCCAATGAAGGGTCAGTGAGAGAGGCAAGATGAGGAGATAGAGATGGCTGTGATGATCTTGATTCAGGTCCTTTTCTTTTTCACTTTCTTATTAAGTGACTCTTCCCCTTTCCAGGTTCAGTTTCCTCTTTTGTAAAGTAAAGAGGTTGGTCTTGATGGTCCCCAAAGTCTCTGCCACAATGTCACTAATCACAGCTCTGGCACCACCGATGAAGGCACAAGAGAGTTTTCTATCTAGAAGCAGCTCCTTTCTCACAAGTGTCTTACACAGGGAGCGATAAGCTGTGTATAATGTCAGCAGGAGATGAGAGATAAGGTTTCAGAGGAAAGGATCCCTGACACAGGAAGGAGACTGGCAGCTTTTGGCTCAGCCTTCCTTGATGACAACAGAACAAACCAGTTAAAGACAAAGAGGGTGACCAAATAGAGAGGGAAACAGACTCTCCAAGTTAGAGGTGCAAGTTGGGATGCTAGGAGGGGGCACAAATGTGTCCTGCTTTCCCTTTTAGGGCTAAGCTAACAAACTGTAAATCACCTCAGAAATTCCACTGGAGGAAACGTCCCAGCACAGTCAGAGCTTTGATTCATGTCTTTATGGATGTACTTTGGCATGCAACACCAGAGGTCTTCCAGAAGAAATCGGAGGGAGTGGGCTGGACACTACAGAACAGAGGATATGTGGGGAAAGGACCTTAGTGCAGAAAAGACTGTCATAGTTGGGAATAATCAACATCATACCTTTCTATATTTCAATATTGTTGGGAAGAAAGTGAATTGCAAACCTTAAAGTAATGCAGAAATGTGGGCTCTTTTGCATTCATGATTATTCCGGGTAATCATGAAGTTAAGCAATCCCCAAGGATGGGGAACAATTTCCAAAGTGTCTGTAGATGAACCTACACTTCTATTTTGTTTCGAAACTACTCATCCTCCTAGATCCTGGGGATGGAAGTGTTCATGTACCCAGGTCTCAGTCATGACAACCACAATGTCTTGGTTCCACTCACTGTAATTTGAGGTCTTAGGGAGCTCCGTGGCTCAATCACATGCAGCCAGAACTTTTTCAGACCTTTTAGTTCATTTGGTTTAATAGATATTGTTTTAAGTACCTCTTGTGAGCGTGATTTGTACTGGGAGGAAGAGACCCCCCAACTAAGAGTCCTGCCCTCCAGGAGCTCTAAGTCTGGTGAGTGGGGAGCAGAAGGGGAAGACTTCGAGCCATAACCAAATAAATACACAGTGTCCCCAAAGTCCTTGTGCAGTTTTAAGCTCTAAATTCATCCTACAAGCTAGAATTTGAGAATGTGATGAGGGGCCCAGGGAAAATCTACAGAATCTGTAATAGAAATATGGTAACAGCCATGGGTCTACTGCTTATGGTAATGTTCATAACAATAATCCAGCCCAGATTTATTCACCTCTTTTCAGGAGTATAAAAATGTAGTCAGATTATTTCTTCTCTTTTAGGTAGACCATGATGATCCTATTTTCCTATGATCTAGAAAGGGAATGTGAATTTCAGAGAGGTTGTCCAAGTTTTTTGTCCATCGTCCATTGTCCACGTTGATCATTATTACTTGCTTTTATTGTGAAAATGAAGAGCAAAAGAGGTCTTCTGAAGGCACCAGAGTCATGGCTATCATCTTACTTTTTTAATGAGAAGAATGTGTCTTGAAAGGCTTGATCACTTGCCAATATGCTCTGAGAAACAATTCAGAGTTGTTTGTTTGGTTTAGTTTTTCAAAATATTGCAACCAGTGAGCTAAATGGTTACCAAACATCTTCCCTGGAGCTGCACCCATATTCCTTACCAAGACACAGTGTCAAATTAGGCCATAATTAAAAAAAATTAATGTTTGTTACATAGTGGAATGAGATCAAAGAATCCATGAATAAAAGACTTTGTAATCTCTTCTACAATGTCCATGGCTAACCTTTAGGGTGTCAGTGGATATGGGATCTCATCTACATGGGCTTTCTCCCCAGTGGCTCAGAGGCTTCCCCCTCTAGGATTTCTTATTCTAGCAATGGGGTCACTTTCCCTTGTCTTGAAGAGATGTAATGGATACCTGCACATATATACCTGGATATAGTCATCTGCTATCTCTCACTCTTTAGGTACAACCAACCCATTTTCATCTTAGGGCATACATATCCAAAGGTCTTTTGCACCACTTTCTTCATGCGCATCCTCATTGGTCATCAGCCTTCTGCTGCCTTTTGAGTCACCCACAATTTCGCTTCTTCTGAGATCATGACAATCTATTATTTGCAGGCATGGGACATCACCAGGAGACTATTAGTGCTGAGATACTTGGTTTTTGTGATAGGAGGTAGCATGGAGTTATGGAAGACATTGAATAATATCCCAAATTCAGTCATCATCCTCATTTTGTAATAAGTATTTGCAAAGTGGGAAATTTGCATTTTACCTATGTAATTTTATTTGGTCATCACAGCAAGTCTATAAGATAGGTACTATTTTAATCTCCATTTTATAAATGATGAGACTGAGTTGGAGAGAGACCGAATGATTTTTCTGGGTTCATACAACTAAAAAGTGACTGAGAATGCTGAGTCTTCCTGATTCCAAGCCTACCACTCTATCTACCATGCCACCTAGCTGTCTATCCCATCAGATCTCTTCCTATTTCGTTCCAAGTTCTCATTTCACTGCCTACCCAGCCACTGACCCGGTGGCCTCTAGGTCTCCAGAAACAGGGCCACACTGTCATTGTAATCAAAGTTTGTCCTTTTGATAGCAATGGCTTGGGAGCTAAGCTCAGCTTCATCCCTTCTCCCCACTGCTTAGGAAAATCTCCTGTTCCTCTCCTATTCAATGTCTTAAATGTCCATAAAGCTTGTAGGTTTTTATTTAGGAGAAGCTGCCAGATGGGGCATCCATTTTGTGGGTGCCCAATTATTTTGCCATATGAAATAGGAGGGCATTTGACCAGAGATTTATCACTTGACTCAATGACACTGCGTAGCCAGTGCCCTAATAAGTTATCAGGCTTGTTGAAATATCAATTTTGCACATGGCTTCACATGGCTGCTCCCATTCCTACGCTGAACCGCTTACTTTATTCTTCTGTCATTAAGAAATTAAATTGAGGATTCTAGTCTCCCAGGGGTGGAGGGAGTGGTAAGGAAGGGGAAAGGACCTCTGCATAATAACACTCAAGCCATCTGTTAATTGTGGCTTCACAAACAGTGTGTAAAACCAGGAAGTAATAAGCTGGACAAAATGAAAGGGGGGATATTTCTGGAGATAAATGTGAGCTATTATGTCTGGAAGTCTGCATTCAAGTCCTAGATGGGGCAATCAATCTCTGGGTCAGTCCCTCAGACAATTAACATTTAAGTGCCTATGATGTGCCATGAACAGTGCTAAATTCTGGGGATAGAAAGCAAAGAAAAAGACAGTGCCTGCCCTCAAGAAGCTAAAAGTATTATGAGGGGGATACAACATGCAAACAATTACTTACAAGCAAGCTACAGTTAGGATAAATTGGACCTAATCAACAGAGAGAATATTCTACCATTAAGGGATATCAAGAAAGGCTTACTGTAGAAGATTTAATTTTATCTGAGACTTGAAAGAAGTCAGGAGATGATGATGATGATGATGATGATGATGATGATGATGATGATGATGATGATGATGGTGGTGGTGGTGGTGGTGGTGGTGGTGGTGGTAATTATCACCAGCAAATATTTATAGTGCTCACTATGGCACTGTTCCTAGGTGGTATACTGTCAGGTATATACTAAGAACTTCAGAGACATTATGTAATTTAAATAACCCTTGGGGATGAGGAGGGAGAGTATTTCTGACATGCAGAATAGCCAGTGAAAATTCCAGGAGCTGAGTTATGGAGTATTTTGTTTGAAGAATAGGAAAGATGCCTTCTGGTCCTGGTTTGCAGAATATGTGTGCATGTATATTTTTTGTGGAGAGGTAGTGATATGAAGAATAAAAAGACTAGGAAATAAAGGGGGCAGTTTTTGTGATCACCTTGGATAAGTCATTTCTCATCCTGCACCTCAGTTTCTAAAACTGCAAACTGAGAATGACAAGATGGTTTCTAAATTCCTACCCAGATTGATAATATATTTTCTGTGATCCAGGGACATTGCCTTTAATTCTTCTTTATTACCAGTTTTCTCATAAAGTCTCAGAAAGGATGCACAAAAACAGGGCTGGGATGTGCTCTGGTTGCCATAGTAACAAGAACAAAAGAAAGGGCAGTACTTATATACTCTGATCTGTATCCATTCAGAGTATTATGTTCAAATCTGGTCACTATAACCAGAAACGCATTCTGGGAAAGTGACTCAGATCCTGAGTGGGGCTAGTAATCCTGACATTTGAGAATTCTTTGAAGGAATAGGGATGATGATCCTGATGAACAGATTACCTCCCTACCTGAGGCAGGACAGATCTTCAAGGATTTGAAGGGATGGTATGTGGAGGAGATTCTTAAATTTTCCCTCAGAAGGCAGAATTAGGCACAAATCAATACCAGTTGAAGAAAGGAAGATCGGTTTAATTACGTGAAAATTTTAACAAGTGCTCTCCAGAAGTTAAATGGGTTGCTTTTGGATTGAGTGGCTTCCCCATCCTTGGAGGTCTTCAGTTGGAAACTGAATGTTCATTTACTGATGGTGTTATAAAGGAAGTTCCAGATTCAGATGTGGATTAGAATCCTAGTGCCTCTTCCTGTTCAAGAATTATTTGATTCTGAAAACCATTAGGTCTTTTTTGATCCTTATGAGTCCAACTAACTTCAGGTTATTGGACTAGTATAGTCGGATTCTACCATACTCATGAACTGAACATAGTGCTTCAAGCATCACCTTAGCCAGCTTGAGTATAAATGGAGAAGCTTAACCTTTTTCTTGGACTCACTGAGAAACTCTTTGTCCTCTACCTCTTTCTGTTCTTATAAAAAATTGTACTGACTGCTTTTTTTAGTTCCCTTATCATATTGACCATCTTCAGGGTAGTTCTTGAGAGACTACCAATGCCCTTACAAAAAGAAGGGACTGAAGTAAAAATAATTAATTTCGCCACTCAATCTCAGGTTTTATGACCAGTATGTGGGGAATAAGACACATCCTCTAGATTTTAGCAATAGGGATTTTAGGCAATCAGAGAAAAATATGGGAAGAAAAACTGCAAAGGATTTAGGAAAATGAGCAAGAATTATTCTGATGACAAAAAATCTGAGAGCTTGCTTTAGAGAGTGATGTGATTACTACACAAGGGACTCTTCAAGCAACTCAGGTTTTCATAATGAATTTTCAGAACATGTATATAAAGGCATGTAAAGGCAAATAATGAAGGATAACTATAATAGTATAGAAAAGTCCTTTCAGAATAATTTCAGTGTCTATGGTGCTTCAATTTGGTTAGTTTTAATATGTTAAGGAGTAGAAAATTTCTTTTTTATTTTATTTTTTATCATGCAAAACACCCTTCCATGTTGGTCATTGTTCTATGAGCATACTCATACATAACCAAAATGCCAAAATAAAACCATAAGTACACTGATGTGAAAGACCACTCCAACAGTTATTTCTCTGGAGGTGGATACTATTTTCCATCATAAGTCTTTCAGGATTGTCCCAGATTGCTGAGAGGAGCCAAGTTTTCACAGATGATCATTGTACAATATTGCTGTTATTATGTACAATGTGCTCCCAGTTATACTTATTTCTCTCTACATTGGTTCCTGAAGATCTTTCCAGTTTTTTTTTCTGAAATCATCTTGCTTATCATTACTTATAGAATAATAGTATTCCATTACCAGCATGCACCACAATTTATTCAGCGATTCCTCTATCAATGGACATCCACTCAGTTTCTAATTCTTTTCCACAACAAAAAAGAGCTACTGTGAATATTTTTGTACAAATAGGTCCTTTCCCCTTTTTTGTGATCTCTTTGGGATAAGGCCCAGTAATGGTATTACAGTACCAAAGGGTATACACAATTTTATAGTTCTTGATGCATAGTTCCAAATTGCCCTCCAAAATGGTTGGATCAGTACACAACTCCATCAATAATGCATTAGTATCCCAATTTTGCCATGTCTCCACCAATATTTACCACTTACTTTCCTTTACTACCATATTGACCAGTCTGATGGGTGGGAAGTGGTACCTCTTTGCATTTCTCTAACCAAAAGTGATGAAGAACTTTTTTATATGATTATTAATGACTTTGATTTCTTCATCTGAATATTCCTTGTTCATATCCTCTGATTATTTTGTCAGTTGGGAATGGCTTGTATTCTTATAAATTTGACTTAGTCCTATATAAATTTGAGAAATTAGACCTCTAGCAGAGAGAAATGTTTTGAAAAAAATGTTCCCAGTTTTTTGTTTCCCTTCTAATCTTGATTATATTAGTTTTGTTTATACAAAAGCCTTTTAATTTAGTATAATTAAAATTATTCATTTTATAGCATAATAATTTCTTGTTTGGTCATAAATTCTTCCCTTCTCCAAAGATCTATCAGGTAAACCATGCTGTGTTCCCCTAATTTAGTTATGGTATAATTGGGAAATTTCTTCATAGTTTACTCCTTATTTTATGTTTCTAATTTTTACTGATTGTCATTACATTTATAAAAATAAAAATTTAAAAGAGTCATGCAAGTAGGTATGAAGTTCAAAATGCTCAAAAGATGCTGATAAATGCAGAAAATTTTGGATCAAAGGAGGGACAAGAAGAGTTCCATTTGGAAATAGATGAATGGCAGAGAGAAAGAAAAGTTACTCACCTCCCATTATGTTTCTTTTTTCTCTTGATATATAAAAAGGGAGAAATATGAGGAAATGGCAAGCAAAACTCTAACTGTCCTAAATAAGTTCATCATCCAAAGAATGTGACAGCTGAATGAGAGAAAGGTTGAAATAAAGGAGGATAAATGTGTTGATTTTCCAAACAGGAACAAAGGTAGATTATTAGAACTACAGACTTTGACTTTCATTCCTGAAAAAAAAAATCTTTAACATATTATTGAAGGATATTTTGTAATGAAACAGAAAGTGAAATGATCAATGCCAACTAGAGTTCATCCAGAAAGTATTGAAAGAAAAGTTTTTGCAAGGTTACCAAAATGGATGGTGATATGGATCATAATATATCTGGTTGGCAGGAAGGCATTTGAAGAATCACCTGTTGCCCTTTTGGACAAGAGGAGGGGAAGAAAAGAGGAAGCAAGGAGGAGGGAGGAAATGTTTTTGCTTTAGAATCCAGAAAAGTGCTTCAAAGGAAAATAGTCTAGGAGGTAACAATAATCATCTGCCATCTGTTAGCACTCCAACATTACAATGGCCTCTACAAAAAACTCTGTAAGAGACTTGTTGCTGAGATTATTCACCCCACTTTATGGATGAAAAACTGCGAGCTGACATAAATAATGAAATTCTTGTGATCAAACACTTGCAAGTGTTGGAGTAAAGATTCAAATCCAGCCCTCTTAACCATTGAACCCATGAGAGTGGAAGCCTCCTTTGGGTTTGGCTTGGGAGTCATTAGTACACGAGGCATTGTAAAGCAATGAAATAAAAAGCATATGGATTTATTGCTATCATCTTTTTTGTCTGCCATCAACTCCAGATCTGTAAAAATGATCATAAGAATATGAGACTTCCAAGCCATTTTGAAATAAATTCCTAACTTAAGTGGCCAGACAAAAAGAGCGCAACTTAGCATATAAGGTAGCTGAACTGCCCTTGGAAGAAAGAAGACTTTGATTTTTGCCTCTAATTCTTTTTTTTTTATTCTGCCTCTTATTCTTCCTAGCTTTTCATCCATGATCAAGTCATTTTGATTCTCTCAGCCTCAATTTCCCTTATGTGAGATAAATAACAGCATCCTTCTGTCAGAGTTTCCATGAGGAACAAACAAGGAAGGATATGTAAAGAATGTGACAAACATTAATAGCTAAAGAAATGTCATCTATTAGATATTTCATGTGATTAGTGGATTGATGTGAAATTTAGAGGGAGGTCTCAAAATAAAAGCCCCCTGGGATCTGTCCTTTTCCCTTGTTATTTTAATATGCTGATCAGTGGCTTGCATGATGCCATAGAAAACACTGTCTTCTAATTATTTGATGTCACAAAGTTAGAAAGAATCAATTATATACTGAATGACAGAATCAGGTTAAAATAATTAATAGGCTAGAACAAGTAGCTACATTTGATTTTTAAAAAAAGACTTGTTAAGTATAAATATGTGTAAAATTCAAACTTGGGCTCAAAAAATGAACTTCACAAAAAAAGGTAGGGGGGTTGTGTTGTAGCTAAACCAAAATTTTCATGGTGAGGTTTAGAGGATTTTATTTTTAAAATAAAGCTGTATTGATAACTTTTATTTTTGCATATACTAAATACCTCCCCCCCCTCAGGGTCCTTGCCCTTCCTCCATCTGAGAGCCATTTCATATAACAAAATACATTTAAAAAAAAAGAAAAGAAAAAATCTAATGAAGAGAAAAAAATGACCAAAATTAATTACTACATTAAATAATAGCAATGGACCTGACACTGCTGCAAAGAAATGATTGGAAATCTGCAAAGAAGTCTTCTCACATGCCTATTTTCTCTAATTCTTCAACATTCACCTTCTGTTGTTTGAGGTTCTTTTTTTTTGCTATACTTTGTGTATTTTATTTCCTTGGTTCTGATAACTTTACTTTGTATCAGTTCATATAAATTTTTCCATGCTTCTAAGTTTTCATTATATTTATCATTTATTATATCATAGTAATATTCCATTTTATCAATTCACTCCAATTTGTCTGGACAAGGAGATCTGGGTTTTCAAGGATTTCAATCCTAATACAAATAAACAATTGCTAAAAAGACCGCCCCCAAACCCCAAGTGCCCCTCAAATCATGAAGTCATAATTTGCATTAAGAGACAAGTGGTTTCCAAGATGAGTAGGATGATAGATAACCTAAGCCTTCTGTGAACTATCTTAATCAACCCATTTACTGGACTCTTCATTTTTGTCCAACACATTCTTCAAAGGCAGCTGACAAACTATGCTACAGCTAGTGGTGAATGACAATTACTATTCGAGGCTCAAAAAATGTGATGCTAGAATCTATAGAAAAAACAAACAAACAAACAGTGGTTTCATATATATCATTTCTCCTAATAGAATATAAGCTAGGTGAGAGCAGGAATGGCTTAATTTAGGTTTTGCAACTCTGCTGCCCACTGCAGCAGCCACTGCTTATTTTTAATAATTTTTTTAATTTTTATTTAACAATAAAAATATTATTATTTAATAATAAATTCACATCTGATTGATTGTTGTTGAGACTAGAGCAGGCAAGACTTGGCAGCATATAATAACTGTATTCAAATACTTGACAGGTTGTGTGGTGGAAGAAGAAACATCTTGTTCTGCTTGATATCAGAGAGCAGAATTAGGATTAATGTCTGGAAGTTTCAACTACAATATGAGGAAAAATGCCCTAACCCTTAGATCTCTCCAAAAATGGAATGGAATGGTGTGATCCAGGCACAAAAATAAGCTAATATTTATATTTCTTATTGAGAAATAAGTCTTTCATCCTATTTAGTTTCTAAGAAGAGGCTAAAAGTCTGTGGAAGACATTCTTACTCAGCTCTAGTTCAAGTATGAGATTCTGGAAGCTGGTTCCTTTCTTCTAGGCAGGCAGGCAGGCAGCAAATTATTTTTTAAATGCTTCCTGTGTGCTAGGCACCATGTTAAGTGCTGAGGAAGCAAAGAAAGTTCTCGCCTTCAAGGCTCCCATTATTGGGGTTTTTAATTTAGACTTTTTAATTAATAAAAAATAATTTTCTCCCTCTTAGCTTCCCCTCCCACTTAAGAAAGAAAGAAAAACAATCAAATTACTTGTAACAAATATGCATTGTTGAGAAACAAAAATATATGTTTTAATATGCACCAGAGTCCATTGCATCTCCATCAGGAGACGGGTAGCATGTTTCATCATGTTTGCTTTGGAATATTTGGTTGATTGTAGCATTGGTCAGAATTATTAAACCTTTCAAATGATGGGCACAGTTCCATCTGCATAGGTCTTTCCAGGTTTCTCTGAAGCAGTCTCCATCATTTCTCATAACAAAATAGTATTCAATAGTATTCATATACCATCATTTGTTCATTCATTTACTCAGCTGAAGGGCATTCCCTTAGTTTGCATTTCTTTGCCAGCACAAAAAGATCTGCTATAAATATTTTTGTACAGATGAATCCTTTTCTCTTTTCTTTGATTTTGTGGGATTACGGACCTATAGAGGAACAGGTAAAGAAAAGATGAATTGGGAGAAGGAGTAATCCATTTGAAGAAGAATTATTAAATCAAGCCATCAAGTATTAAATACTTATGGTGGCATGTTCTGGGTATACAAAGAAAGAGGAAAAATGTCTTGTCTTTATTCTGAAGTTAAACTTTAGTTTAGTGGGGGAGATAATACAGCTAAGAAATATGTATAAACAAGACATAGGGAGGAGATAATTAACAGAAAGAAGACAAAAGCATTAAAAGAAATGAGAAAGACTCTTTGAAAAAAAGCAGGATTTTAGGTATTTCAAAATTAATTTATTTTAAGATTCTTTTCTTTTTAAATTTCAGTTTCAGATTTTCTTCCTCTATCCTATGTAATAAGAAAGCAAATAATAAGTTATCATTTATATGTATGAAATTATGCAAAAGCTATTTCCATATTAGCTATATTACAAAAAAGCAAAATAAGAAAGTGAGAAAATAATATTTCTCTTTGCATTCAGAGTTCATTAGTTCTCTCTCTGGTGGTGGATAGTAAATTCATTTTTCATACTGAGTCCTTTGGAATTGTCTTGGATCACTGCATTGATCAGAGTAGCCAAATATTTCACAGGTGACCATCATTACATTTTTGTTACAGGTACAATGATTTTCTGGTTCTTTTCATTCCCTTTTGCATCAGTTCATATAGTTCATCAGTTGATTGCCATATTATTTTTTCTGAAACCACTTTGCTCATCATTTCTTATAACATAGTACTACTTCATTTCAATTATATACCATATGTTTCAGCTATTCTCACTTGATGGACATCTCCATTTTCAGTTAATTGCCATTACAAAAAAAAAAAGCTGCTACAAATATTTTTTTTCTAAATATAAGTTCCTTTCCTTTTTCTTTGATCTCTTTGTAGTAAAGACCTAGTAGCAGTATTGTTGGATAAAAGGATGCACAGTTCTATAGCTCCTTTGACATACTTTCAGATTGTTCTCCAGAATGACTGGACTAGTTTACTGCAACTACAATTAATTAGTGTACCTATTTTTCCCTCATCCCCTCCAGCTTTTGTCCTTTCTGATAGATATGAGGTGCTCCAGATCGGTGACTAGTAATTATAATGATCAAAGTTCCTAAATCATTTGATTTTTAAAAAAATCTTTCCTTCCATCTAAGAACTGATACTAAGTATTGGTTCCAAGGCAGAAGAGTGATAAGGGCTAGGCAATTGGAGTTAAGTGACTTGCCCAGGGTCACACAACTAGGAAGTGCAGGAGGCCAGATTTGAACCCTAGACCTTCCATTTCTAGGCCTGATTCTCTATCCAACGAGTTACCTAGCCATTCCTTTTTTGATTTTTTTATAATTGATATTTTGTTATTTTGTTTATTTCTACAATATTGATGTAATTATGTGAATTTTTCTCTTAGTTTTCTTAGTTCACTTCACTCTGCATCAGTTCACACAAATCTCTTCAAGTTTCTCTGAATCCATCCCCTTCATCACTTCCTATAATAAAATAGTATTATATTATATATGCATACCATAACTTATTCAACCATTCAACAATTGATGGGCATCCCTTAAATTTCCAATTCTGCACTGAAGAGCTACCTTCGAGACTGTTTTGCTTAGGAATAATGCCTCCCTTAATATATCTTCCCTCCAATTTTCCCTTCTCCCTTCTTATCTTTCTCTTGTTTACCTATTAAGTGATAAACATTTCTATACCCAATCATCAATATATGTTTATGTATATTCTTCATTCCTTTGGCCAGCTGAGATTCCAGTATTACCTGATCCCTCCAGCTCTTCCTTCTCATTTGTATTGACTTCTACTTGTGTAACCGAATTATGTGAGATAATTTTTACTAATTATCCTCTCCCTTCTCCCTTTCCCAGCATATTCTTCTTCCCCTCTCTTTCAGTTCTTTAAGATCATCAACATAAGAGAACCACTTCGGGGTTCTCTATTTAATTAGAGTCCCTCTGTGGCTCCTGAATATGATCGGGTTCAAAGAGGACACATGTATTTTCTTCCAGTATTAGATTATAAATAGTTTATTCTTATGATTGTCCTTCATTCTTACCTTTCTATGTTTGTCATCATTTCTGTGTTTGAACAATAGAATTTCTTTTTTTCCAAGTTTTTAAAGTTGATGTATTTATTTAATTAATTTAGAATACTTTTCTGTGGTTACATTCTTTCTCTCCCCTTCTCCCACTCAATTCTCATAGTCAACAAGCAATTTCACTGGGTTTTACATGTGTCGTTGACCAAGATCTTTTTCCATATTATTAATGTTTGCATTATGGTGATCGTTTTAGAGTCTACATCCCCAATCATATCCCCATCAAACCATGTGATTAAGCAGTTGTTTTTCTTCTGCATTTCTGCTCCCACAGTTCTTTCTCTGGATGTGGGTAGCATCTTTCTCATAAGTTCCCTCAGAATTGTCCTTTATCACTGCATTGCTGCTAGTAGAGGAGTCCATTACATTCGATTTTACTACAGTGTACAATGTTCTCCTGGATCTGCTCTCTTCACTCTGCATTAATTCCTGGAGGTTATTCCAGTTCACATGGAATTCCTCTAGTTCGTTATTCCTTTGAGCACAATCATATTGATCACCATCAGATACCACAATTTGTTCAGCCATTCGCCAATCAAGGGACACCCCCTCATTTTCCAATTTTTTGCCACCACAAAGAGCACAGCTATAAATATTTGTGTACAAGTCTTTTTCCTTATTATCTCTTTGGAGTACAAACCCAGCAATGGTATGGCTGGATCAAAGGGCAGGCAGTCTTTTAGCATTCTTTGGGTATAGTTCCAAATTGCCATCCAGAATGGTTAGATCAATTCACAATTCCACCAGAAATGCATTGATGTCCCAATTTTGCCACATCCCCTTTAACATATATGACTTCCCTTTGCTGTCATATTGGCCAGTCTGTTAGGTGTGAGGTAGTACCTCAGAGTTGTTTTGCATTTCTCTGATTATAAGAGATTTAGAACACTTTCTCATGTGCTTATTGATAGTTTTAATTTCTTTATCTGAAAATTGCCTATTCATGTTCCTTGCCCATTTCTCAGTCGGGGAATGGCTTGATTTTTTTGCACAATTGATTTAACTCCTTATAAATTTGAGTAATTAGACCTTTGTCAGAAGTTTTTGTTATGAAGATTTTTTTCCCAATTTGTTCCTTCCCTTTTAATTTTGATTGTATTGGTTTTGTTCGTACAAACCCTTTTCAATTTAATGTAATCAACATTATTTATTTTACGTTTTGTAATATTCTCTATCTCTTGCTTGGTCTTAAAATTTTTCCTTTCCCATAGATCTGACAGGTATACTATTCTATGTCCCCCCCCCCCCAATTTACTTATAGTTTCCTTCTTTATGTTTAAGTCATTCACCCACTCTGAATTTATCTTGGTGTAGGGTGTGAGATGTTGATCTAAACCCAATCTCTCCCATACTGTTTTCTAATTTTCTCAGCAATTTTTTTGGGTTTTTGTCCACAAAGCTGGGATCTTTGGGTTTATCATACACTATCTTGCTGAGGTCACTTAACCCAAGACTATTCCACTGATCCTCCCTTCTGTCTCTTAGCCAGTACCATATAGTTTTGATGAACACTGCTTTATAGTGCAGTTTAAGTTCTGGTACTGCTAAGCCCCCCATTCTTTACATTTTTTTTCATTATTTCCCTTGTGAACTACATAATTTCTATGTAGATCTCATCTTTTCAACAGGACTTTGAATTTACTTATTCTATTGAATAACATTTTTTCCTCTTGGAGGAAATTATATTAATTAATTAAATTATATTTAGTTTTCTGGGTAAGTTTTTTTTGCTTGTTTTTTCGTTTATTTTTTTTTTGCTCCTTTACTTTCTGGGGATAGTGTATTCCAAACTCTCCACTCCTTTATAGTGGTAGCTACCAAATCATATTTGATCCTGACAGTGGCTTTTTGGTATTTTCGTTCTTTCTTTCTGTCTCTTTACAGCACTTATTTCTTTGGCTTGGGATCTCTAGTTTTAGGCTAAAATGTTCTAGGAATTTTTATTTTGAGGTTTCTTTGAAAAAAATGAATTCTTTCTATTACCACTTTGCCTTCTGGTTGTAAGATCTGAAGTTTTATTTTATGATTTCTTTAAATAGGATGTCTAGGCTCTAGACCAATTGGCAAAAATTGTGATTCCTTTAAGTTCAATAGCAGATTAACAGGAGCAAAGGAAATCAATGGTGAGAATCAGCAAGGTTTGAGGTTTATCATGGCATCCTTAAATATTAAAAGGTACTAGATAGTAAGGATTTGACTAGGTTCATGAAGGAATCAAGATGCAGAAAGGGGAAGAAGTAGTTCAGGATTTTTGACTAGGGAAGAACTAAGGTGGAAAGGGTCAGGAATAGAGGTCGTATAGAGGATAAAAAACTCCATCAGTCAAATAGCACTTATTAATCACCAGCTATGTACCACGTGCTATTATGGAAAGATCTGGGGATACAAAAAAGGGCAAACATTAAAATAAAAAACAGTCTCTACTTTCAAGGACATCACTGTCTAATGGGTTAGTTAGGCATCGCAGGGCACTGAATTAAACATTAAATGATAAAAGATTATGTTTAAGAGAATTATGGAGTTCATGAATTTGGATGTAGAATAAGTGGGTGAGAGCACTATCAAGATTTTTGAGAAATTATCTCATTTCTTCTCCCTTTTGTTTTTGTTTATTGCTTATTCCTTGCTGTGGTTTGTGGTACCACATCTGTTGTTCCAAATAACACCCCTTTTTCTCTCACATATCTTGGGGCCCTGCTAAATTGTTCCCACACTGAATCCTTCTAAGTTTTATTTCCCAACCCCATTAATCATTCTCCCTGCTTTCTGCTGCACCCTCACCAGCATATAGATTAATCCTTTGTGCATGCTGACAGTTGTCCAGAATCCTCTTCATGTCTGTTTAAGGACCTGAGAACCCAGGGAGCTGGGTCTAAATTTTTAATAAGTCTTGAAACAAACAACTATAAATGAGTAATTTTCTTTGTGACTAAATACTGAGCCACTCTCCCTCTGTTTTGGAGACCTGGTCACGGTTTTCCAGAAGAACTCTTGGTATCCATCTGTTGCAAATAAGCCATTTGGCTTTTTTCCAAAGCAACATACCTGTGCTGTCTCCAGTTCTACTTTCTTCTATCTACTTTTTCCTTTTTCCTAGTTTTCAAATAGAGTCTAAAGGTAAAGAGCAAATTTCCAGGCCTTCCTCTAGTTGGCCAAATTTGGGACAAAGAACAAGAGTGTAGCAGATAAAGTAGGAATGATATTTCCCCACATAACCTTTCCCCTTAATCGTCTCTTCTTTGAAAGCACCTGGAAGTCACAAAAGATGACCCTTCTCCCTCTCCCCAAGTTTGAATTTCATCATGAACAGGCCCTGAGAAGGCATTTCTCCATTTGTAGATCCCATTTGGAGATAATTTTATCATCAGTACTTCTGTCATCTTTACCAGTTGGCAGGCTAAGCTCTATGTTGTATGCTGATTTAAGTGGGAGAATAGAATAAGTTTCAGTCTGGGGTGTCAGGCCTATGGGACTCCAGGACGGTCAAACTCTTGTGTCTTCTATTCCTAAACCAAAGCTCTGGGATCAGTGTGAGTCCTTGGTTTGCCTGTGAATACTGTAGTTTCAGAAAATCTAAGTGATTGGAAACATATTAGAAAAACCAGCAAAAAAAAAAAAAAGAAGAAGAAGAAGAAGAAGATGAAGAGCCAACACAGTGAAAAGGAAGGAGCATTGAACTGCATCAAAAGCCAGGCTTTGGAGATCTGCCTCTAACAGATTTAGAATATTATGACCATGGTTAATTTCCTTCCTGAGCCTCAGTTTCCTTTTTATGTTAGAAAGGCATGCTGAAACTCGCATTGCCAAAGACCCACTGAATGGTTGTGAGGGGAAATGCTATGTAAATGGAATCAGTGGTTTAAATTGCCATTATACCAAAAGACAATAAGACATAATAGATAGTGGTCAAGCTTCAGAATCAATACAATTTGGGTTCAAAGCTGTCTATGATACACACTAGCTATATCACCCTGGTCAGAAATCCAGGCAACTCTCTATGATCCCAAGTAGTGACAGGTCTCAGGTTCAGCCAGAATACTCTGTAGAGGTACAAAAGGAAAGTCAACCAGATGGACAGGGGGTCAAGCAGTGCTCTTCCAAAGCCAAGGCAAATGTGGTCAAAGGAGTGGATGTGATGTCCCAAAGAGATTTCATTGGAAGCCTTGAGAGAAACATCTTCCCCAACACAATAACCCATGGCCTTCAGGGAGATTCCACTTCTTTCCCCTTCATCATCCTTCAAGGCTTCCCGTATGAGACATCTTGACCCAGACCTTCTATAGGGAATCAGGGGAGATCACCACACACACACACACACACACACACACACACACACACACACACACACTCCTCATTTCCCCTTGGATTCCTTCATTCAAGTGGAATTCCCAGGACTGAGAGTAAAGTATCTTCAGAGTGTCAGGATTGAGAAGGATGCTAGCTAACTAAGTAGAAGGCCCACTATAAGAGACCCCAGGTGCATAGCCTGCACATAATTTCTGCTAAATGTACAGAGGAAAAGTATCCAAAGGCAAATCTGGTGGGAGAGATCCTAGTACATAGATGAGCCTCACCCTGGGAATTATGGGTCGCCTCTGATATAGAAGGTGAAGCATTTCTCTGTATTAATATGGACATGCAGCCTAATTTAATTAACTTGTTTCATCCCAATTCTTTGACCCTTTTAAAAAACATTCTAGTTCTTTTCCTGGCTGCCAGAGCTTCAATGCATATTTTTATGGCAATGGAGGAAAACTACTGTTTTCATTACCTTTTCATCTATTTTCGCCTTTCCTTCCATTGGCTGGCCAGGAGCCACAGAGAAGCAGGTTCTGATGGGGGTGTCAGGCAAGGTGGCCTCCTCAAAATGAGTATACCCATCACAAGAAGTAGATCCCACCATCCCTTCCTCCTCACTATGTTTTACTACCTACTCAAAAACTCCACAGGAAACCATCCATTCTTTCTTCCATCATCCAAAATGAAGAAAAAACTGTGAGGGTTTCTGTGCTGCTCCTTGTACTGAGTTCTTCAGATGATTTCAGCAGAACTGGCTACTTACAGACTGATCTCCCTCTCTCCCCAGCAATGGATAAGGAAAACAATGACCATATTCCCAAACAGGACAGGGTAGTCTGCTAAAGGAATGGAAGCTGGAAGCTTCAAGGGAAGGTTGGAGAGGTACCTGGTGGGGCTCTCATGGAGAGGATTCCTTCTCAGCTAGAGGTTGAAATAGGTGGTCTTGAGCCTTTGGGTCACTGTCATCATCACTTCCAATCATCCCATGCTTTTGGATGTCTTCTTCTTCCCTTATGAGTCAATGGTCTTCTTTGCCCATGTTACAGAGCAACCTCAGGAGCTGTGATCATAGTCTCTCTCTGCCAGTTTGCAGTGTTGCATGGGCCACATTTCTACCTTTGCAAAGACTGTTTTTACCTCTGTCTCTTGGAACCCCTAATATCCTTTAATGCTGAACTCAGGTGTTACTTCCCTGAAAGTGACTTCCCTGATTCCATTTCACTGCTTATCCTTTTTAAAAATTCGTCTCTTTATATATCTGTATGGGTCTGTAGAACATAACCTCCTTGAGGGCAGGTAGTCTCTTTGTTTTGTTATCTTTACCACTTATTTTGCATAGTTCCCAGAATCTAGTATAAGTTTAATGAATGCTTATTGATTAATTGTTTTTAATGGGGCAGAAGTTTAATGGAAATCCAAGAAAAAGTTGGCAAGGTAGGCCATTCAAAGGGAAGGACATGTGGGCAGGTGCAATGAAGGACCCATATTAAAAATATTTTTATACATGCAAATTATTTATGATTCTTAGAAATATCTCCATAGCTTTAGCAAAGTTGCAGGATACAAAATAAATGCACATTAATCATCAGCATTTGTATGTATTTCCAACACATCACAGCAGCAAGAGTTAGAAAGAGAAACACCATTTAAAATCACCCTAGACAATATAAAATACTTAGGAATCTACCAAAACAAACACAGGAATTATATGAATACAACTACAAAGCCCTCTCCAAACAATTAAAACTAGATCTAAAGAACTGGAAAAACATTGATTGCTTATGAGTAGGATGATCTAACATAATAAAAATGACCATTCTACCCAAATTAATTTACTTATTTAGTGCCATACCTATCAAATTACCAAAAAACTTTTTTACTGAATTAGAAAAAAATGATAAAAAAATTCATTTGGAAGAACAAAAGATCAAGAATATCAAGGGAAATAATGCAAAAAAATGTGAAGGAAGGTGGCCTAGCAGTACCAGATATTAAACTATACTATAAAGCAGCAGTCATCAAAACAATATGGTACTGGCTAAGAGACAGAAGGGAGGATCAGTGGAATAGACTTGGGGTAAGTGACGTCAGCAAGACAGTGTATGATAAACCCAAATAGCCCAACTTTTGGGACAAAAATCCACTATTTGACAAAAACTGTTGGGAAAATTGGAAAACAATATGGGAGATTAGATTTAGATCAACATCTCACACCCTACACCAAGATAAATTCAGAATGGGTGAATGACTTGAATATAAAGAAGGAAACTATAAGTAAATTAAGTGAACACAAAATAGTATATTTGTCAGATCTCTGGAAAAGGAAAGATTTTAAACTAAGCAAGAGTTAGAGAAAATTACAAAATGTAAAATAAATAATTTTGTTATTAAATTAAAAAGATTTTTGTACAAACAAAAACAATGCAACCAAAATCAGAAGAGAAACAACAAACTGGGAAAAAATCTTTATAACAGAAAACTCTGACAGAGGTCTAATTACTAAAATATACAAGGAGCTAAATGAATCATTTAAAAAATCAAGCCATTCCCCAATTGATAAATTGGCCAGGGACATGAAAAGGCAATTTTCAGATAAAGAAATCAAAACTATCAATAAGTACATGAGAAAGTGTTCTAAATCTCTAATAATCAGAGAAATGCAAATCAAAACAATTCTGAGGTAACACCTCACACCTAGCAGATTGGCTAAAATGATGGCAGGGGAGAATAATGAATGTTGGAGGATATGTGGCAAAATTGGGATATTAATGCATTGCTGGTGGAGTTGTGAACTGATCCAACCATTCTGGATGGCAATTTGGAACTATGCCCAAAGAGCTCTAAAAGACTACCTGCCCTTTGATCCAGCCAATACAAACCATTGCTGGGTTTGTACCCCAAAGAAATCATGGGGAAAATGACATGCACAAAAATATTTATAGCTGTGCTCTTTGTGGTGGCAAAAAACTGGAAAATGAGGGGATGCCCTTCAATTGGAGAATGGCTGAACAAATTGTGGTATAAGTTGGTGATGGAATACTATTGTGCTCAAAGGAATAATAAACTGGAGGAATTCCACGTGAACTGGAAAGACCTCCAGGAAGTGATGCAGAGTGAAAGGAGCAAAGCCAGAACATTGTACACAAAGACTGATACATTGTGGTAAAATTGAATGTAATGGACTTCTGTATTAGCAGCAACGCAATGACCCAGGACAATTCTGAGGGAATTATGAGAAAGAACGCTATCCACATTCAGAGGAAGAACTACAGGAGTGGAAACACAGAAGAAAAACAACTGCTTGAACACATGGGTTGATGCGGACATGATTAGGGATATAGACTTGAAATGTTCACACCAATGCAAACTATCAATAATATGGAAATAGATCTTGATTGATGACACATGTTTAAAACCAGTGGAAATGTGCATCGGCTGTGGGGGGGGGGGGGTCTGGGGAGGTGAAGGGGAAAGTAAGAACATGCATCATGTAACCATGGAAAATTTTTCTAAAAAATAAAAAAAAAGAATATCTCCATAGAATGTAGGGATAGGTGTTGTGATATACTAAGAAATATCTATTGCAGTCCTGATTGAAAGCCTCAGGATGATAGTAACATATGGTGGGTACTCCATATAGCAGGTGAAACATTATTTTTATTATCTATTACTTTTTTATTATTAGAATAGTTTATCTGTAGGATCTTGACAGATTTAAACGCCATCTTGAAGGTTGGTTCTGACACATAAATACTATATTCTGGATTTCTAAAGCAAATCTGTCTATTGATAATATATTTCTACATATATATACATATACACACACACACGTATATAAATGCAACTAGGTGATACAGTAAATAGAGTGCCAGAACTAGAATAAGGAAAACTTAGAGAATCCTAGAAAATCAAGTAAAAACTAGTTGAGACAATTAAAAACTTCAGCAAAGTTGCGGGATATAAAATAAACCTGGAAAATCATCAGCATGTCTATACATTACCAACAAAGTCCAGCAAAAAAACAGAAATTCCATTTAAAATAACTAAAGACAATATAAAATATTCAAGAGTCTATTTAACAAGAGACTCAGGAATTATATGAATAAAACTATAAAATACTTTTCATACAAATAAAGACAGATCTAACTAATTGGGAAAATGTTAATTGCTCATAGGTGGCCTGATATAATATATATTATAGTAAAAAGACAATTCTATCTAAAGTAATTATTCTGTGCTATACCAATCTCCCAAAATTGTTTTATAACACTAAAAAATAATAAAATCCATCTGGAAAAACAAAAGGTCAAAAATATTAATTGAATCAATGGGGGGAAATGTGAGGGAAACTAGACTGCTAGTTCTAGATATAAAGCTGTATTACAAAATAATAATCATGAGAACAATTTGGTACTGCCTAAGAAATTGGAATAGTGGAATAGATTAGGTACACAATACACAATAGGAAATGATCATAATAATCTAGCGTTTGAAAAATCCAAATCTAAGATTTTGGGATAAGAAAACACTATCGACAAAAAACTGCTAGATAAATTAGAAAACATTTTGGCAAAAACTAAGAAAAGACTAACAGCACACACCATATATCAAACAAGGCCCAAATCAGTACAGTATTTAGATGTAAAGAGTGATACCATAAGCAATCTGAGTAACATAGAAAATATTGCTTGTAAAATCAATTGATAAGAGAAAAATTTATGACCAAAAAAGAGATAGAGAGGATCATAGAAGATATAATGAATAATTTTGATTCCATTAAAGTTTTTCACACACAAAATCAATGCAGCCAAGACTAGAAAAGAAGGAAGAAAGTAAAGAAAAAAAGTAACCCAAGCATCTCAAATAAAGGCCTCCTTTCTCAAAAAGGTAGGAAACAGAGTCATATATTCTTATATGAGTATTCAACAGTTGATAAATAGGCAAAGGATATGAGCATGCAGTTTTCAGATAAGAAACCAAAGCTATCTATAGTCATCTAAAATGCTCTAACCTGTTAAAGAAATCCAAATTAAAACAATTCTAAGGCACCATCTCATACCTCTGATTGGCTAACATGACAGAAAAGGAAAATGACAAATGTTGGAGGGGATATAAAAACAAAATGGGACACTAATGCATTGTTGGTAGAGTTGTGAACTGATCCAATCATTATGGAAAAAAATTTGGAACTCTGTCCAAAGAGCTTTAATACTGTGCATACCCTTAGATACAGCCATATCACTATTAGCTCTGTATCCCAAAGACCTTTACATACAAAAATATTTATAGTAGCTGCTTTTTTGTAGCCAAGAACTGGAAATTGTGTTGATGTCCATTAATTGGGAAATGGCTGTTGTGGTATATGATTGAGAAAGAATATTATTGGGTTTTAAGAAATGGAAAGCAAGATGTTTTCAGAAAAATCTTGAGTAAACTTAAATGAACTGATAATACTTGAAGTGAGAATTTTGTATAGAATATAGTACAAAGTAACAGCAATATTGTGTGAAGATCAACTATTAATGACTTAGCTTTTCTGATCAATATAATTATTCAAGAAAATTTGGAAGGATTTATAATGAAAAGTGTTATCCACCTCCAGAGGGATGTGAAGATGGAGTCTGAATGCAAATTGAAGCATATTTTTTCACTTTATTTTTCTTGACTTTTTTGCAAAACAACTAATATGGAAATTATATTTCTTGCCTTCTTAATGGGGAGGGGGAAATTAGATGATGGGATAGAATTCAGAACTCATTCTTCTTACAAATAAATCACAAAATATATATAAATAATGAATTGGAAGGGAAGAAAAAGGGAATGCTAAAAAGAAAGACTTTAAAAAAAAACAATGCCTTTTTTTCCAATTCTCATCCTTTGTGACCTTTCTATAGCATTCGACATGGTTGATATCCTCTTCTCTTTAATACTTTTTTTTTCTCTAAATATCCCTGATACCATCCTGGTTCTCTTACTTCTCTGACAATTTGTTAAAAGTAGGTTTCCCACAGGGCTCTGTCCTGGGCTCTTTTCTCCTATATTATTTCACTTGGTTACTTCATCAGCTTCCATGATTCCAATTGTCTTTTTGTTGCTGAGAAGAGTTCCACCATTCACCCAGTCACCTAGACATGCAAACTGATACCTTTTGCTTCTTGCTTTTACTCATCCCCTACATCCCCTACATGAAAATCATAATCATATGTTCATTTATTCTATAGGTATTGCTATTAATCTCAGCCCAATTTCAGTAGGTAAAGTGACTTGTAAATGTTGAACTTAGAAAAAAATGCAGACGTCATCTAAACACGAGCATCTCTATTAGAGCTGGAGAATCACAATTATAGTTCCGCTTCCATTTGAAGGGCTCCAGTAATGGGGAACTCACTACCATCAGAGGTAGTCTCTTCAGTCCAAGTTGTTTGATGGAGTTTAGATAGAAGAGTATACAAATCACTCTCTGAGACTTGTCATTTCTCACCCTGAGAAAGAAAAGAGGCTACTAATGTTACATTCTAGCTACCAGATCATGCCTTTCCAGGCATTTTTTACAACTTCAATTTTTATAGCCTGGAGTGATGTTTCTACCATTTTCTTACATGAATTCTATTGATCATTAAATCCCTTAAAGATGATTCTGTCATTACTTCTGGTGGTGACAATTTGGACCATAATGACCATAGTCATCCCATTTGTTTCCTCAAATAATTCTGCTGAATTCTTCCATTTGACTCATTTTTTTGGTAACATGTTATTGCCTAAATTTATGTAGATGTCAAGCATGGTAGACCTTCTATCCTTAGAGCTTTGTCATTTTGTAAACCCCATCCAGCAATAAACCATTGCCTGTTATAGTTGATTGGATAATTAATTGATTAATCAAAAGTTAGATTAAGTGGA
This sequence comes from Gracilinanus agilis, assembly GCF_016433145.1. Lineage (NCBI taxonomy): Eukaryota > Metazoa > Chordata > Mammalia > Didelphimorphia > Didelphidae > Gracilinanus > Gracilinanus agilis. Next base: position 303,747,153 of record NC_058134.1, read on the forward strand.
TAGACAGACAGACAGACAGAGATAGAGTTAGAACATTATTAAGGTCTTACTGTATAGCAGGCTTAAGTGTGTGCTAAATGCTGGGAATACAAATACAAGCAAGACAATCTACCCTCAAGTATGATACATTCTAATGATAGAAGAGGATATTTAGAGTAATATTGGAAACTAGGGTGGCTGGTGGGGGAATATGAACTGTAGCATGGTGAGGGAACATTGAGGATGTGGCTTATTAGAGGCCTGACTCCAATAAGATGATGTGGGAGCGCACCTATTAGATCCAGGAGACTTAGGGACGGAGTCCAAGTTTCCAGTAGGAGGGAGATGGGAATGATAGCTAGAAAACAGAAAGCATAACACAGGGACTGCCAGGAAATGGTGTGGATGCCTAAGCTTGTTTTATATGTTTTTCTTATTAATATCAATTCAGTTTTTATTATTTCATTTTCCCAGTTTTTTTATGGACCACTTTATTGTTCCGAGCAGGTACATTAAAACTATTATAATAGTCTTCCTTGTTACGACATTCTCAATTCAGTCAGTATTGAAGTAGATGCTACCACCCTCCTTATGCCTACCCAGAGCCCTCTTAATTCACAGATTCTGTGACATTGCAGAGATACCTTACCTGAGATTAGAATTTGAAAGTCCAAGTTAAAAAACCTTATACAGTTTCTGATCAGAAATTCCCAACCACACAAGCCCACACAGATAATAGCTGAATATTCTTGATTTTCCTGAGGACAAGTCCCATCCATTTCAGCTTCCTCTAATTCAATAGATTACTAAAAAGTTGTTTCCTGGGCATATTTTCCATCACAGAGCAAACAGTTCTCAGAAATCCTCCGGTTACCTTATCTTGGAAATTTCATCTGAGCACTGCGCCTGCAGCCTCTGACAGATCAACAAACAGCAGCCATCTCTCTAGCAATGGGCACTATTTAAATCATTTGAATTTCTCTTCTTGGAATATTCCAAGACAGTATTAAATTAGTTCCTTTCTAGGCAAAACAAAGAACAGTCGATTGGCTGACACACTTTCCCCAGAAAATGTACCTTCATCATTGGAAATTACCAGAGTGCGTCAGAAAGGAATAATAATAACTTACATTTATGGAACTCTTTCATGTACAGTAAGTAGCTCATTCAAGTCTTCTAGCATCCCAGTGAAGCAGGCAAAACATCCATTATTATAATTGCTTTGTAGCTAGAGAAACTGAGGCTCAGAAGCATTAAGCCAGAACTCGGAGAATCACAGAACGTTTGACCATTTGACCCAACCCCGTCTTTGTAGAGATGAGGAAACTGCATAGAATGAAAGAGCTAAAAGGGCTCTTAGAAGCCATATATATTCTGAGTCTTTCATGGTACAGGAAAGGAAATTGTGACCCAGAGGGAAGTACAATAGGAAGTGATAGGTAGGTGGCGAAGTAGAGTGCTGGACTTGGACTTATTAGGGTAGAGAACTCTCAATGTAGAAACTGCCTTTATTGATATGAAAACAGGGAAACTTGACCTTTAATCCTTTCTGTTTTGTGAGCATGGCAAGTTGCTTAACCACTTTTGCCTCAGTTTCCACATTTGTAAAATGAGAACAAAACTATTATATGGGGTTCTACACATAAGATTTTTTGGAAACCTTAAAAAATTACATATATTTTAGATGAACACTGGGTTTGGAATAAGGAACCCTTGTCCTTGACCTGGCACTCATTTAAGATGTTACCCTCATGGCATGGGGCACTAGCTCTGATTAGGTACTTACTATGACAAGGGGAGGAAAAGGAAAACAAAAGGAAAGTCACTCCAAATTTTCATGCTGCCCAACATAGAAGAGTTCCAAACCCAAAGGAGGCTATTTATGAATTATTAAATCATTCCAGATAAGAAAAGATGAAATAACATCAGGAGGCAGTAGGAAAATATGAAGGTCCTGCATGCATTTGGTCCTTGGGTCTCAGTATTTTTTATGCAAATTCTTATAAGTGTAATAGACGGCTAGAATCAGGCACACTGGTGCCTGCTCAATCTCCATCCCCAGTACCACCACCAGCACTACCACCACTAGCACCTCCTCCTTCTTATTACACAAGGATCCCTACAGTCAAGTTGGGTTTGATGTGCCTACTGTTGTTTCTATCTCTACATGGACCGCATATGGAGTAGTAGATACCCTACTTCACTTCCCCACATGTACACATCACTTGAGTGGTTTGAAATGATTTTATTAGGGTAGAGAATTTTCCCTATAGAAATTGTCTTCATTGATGGAGATCACTTATTGGCTCAGGGTCACACAGGCAGGATGGACCAGATGTAGCACATGAATCCAGAGGCAGCTCAGCCCTCCTCTGCCCAGTATGCCAAGCTCCTCCTGACAGATAAGGTTATTTCATTAAATGCCCAAATTCCTGGGAATTTCATGAAGCAAACAATGAGGATCCCAGAGCTAACAGAAACCTAGCTTTGGGAATCAAGGAATATTCACCTGGTTTCTTCTCAGGACAAGAACAGGAATGCTCAGAGACCATGCCCAGAGGATACCATGCCATCCCCTTGGGATGCTAGGAAAATCAGAGGGAGGCGAAGAACCTCTCAGTTGCTGATGTGTGTCCTCAACCTCAGAAGTTCTTTGCACATTCTGGGCTCACAAGCTCAACTTAGATGTGACCAGTTCCCTAAAGACTTAATCACGGGGATAGTGAGGTGGCTCAGTGAATTGAGAGTTGGTCCTGGGTTCAGTCTAGCCTCAGATATTGCAGCTGTGTGACCCTGGGCAAGTCACTTAACCCCCATTGCCTAGCTCTTACTACTCTTCTTCCTTGGAACCAATACATAGTATTGATTCTAAGACAGGAGGTAAGAGTTTAAAAAAAAAAAAAAGGACTTAATCACATTTTTCCTTGGTTGATAGTGGTCTCTGCATGTAGGTTAGTCAACAAGAATTTAATAATGCTTGTGACGTTACTTATTGTGGGCAAAGTTTTCTCCCCTCTCTAGTAGGCAAGAAACTCCATGAGGGTAAGCTTTATGTTATAGCCCCTCTCTTTCCCCACACCCAGCACCTCTCCTGCACACAGCTGGCATGGGAAGCATTTTTGTTGTGCTGAATGATCATGTCTTGGGTGGTTGTGAGACCTTAAATATCTTACATGCTCCTTTTCTGACAAGAGGGTAGAGTTGTATGGCACGGGGTGATGTAGTGAACAAACAAATAAAAAAACCATTGGCTATGGAGTCAATGGACCTCCATTCAGATACTGATTCTGTTCTTTACAATCTTTGTGATCCTTGGCAAATCTCTGCCTGATTTTAAGCTTCAGAGTTTGTAAAATTAAGGGATTAGGATAGCAATCTTCAAGGGGCCAGCTAGCTCTTAGTTCTTCACTCTGCTTTGATAAACGGTCTCTTTCATCCAATGAACAAGCATTTAATGAGCAAGTACTTAGTGTCAGGTGAACACTCTGGGGTCTTCTCAGAAACAGCCCAAGAGCTCCCAGTTCCCACTCGTCTCATGTACTCCCAAACGTTTCCTGCCACCTTGCCTCTCCCAAACACACACACACACACACACACACACACACACACAGAGTCACAGCCCCAGTTAAACCCTCTCGACACTTCAGAACAGAAAAAATGACCTCAAAAGAAGGGTTGCTCCCTGTTCTGCAGTTTTCCCCAAAGGCACCTACGTAATGAAACAGTGAATTCCTCGCCTCTTATTTTCTGAAAGGAGCTCGACAGTGATGAAGTCTTTGTGACTTGATGGGTAAAAATAGATATAATGAGGTCCCAAATAGCTCCATTTCTTAGTCTCTTTGTAGTCATCTCTGCAGAATGATGTGTATAATTCACCAGTGGGCCCTGAGCTGCTGCAGAATTCCCCAGGTCAGAGGAATAGCTCTGCTCCCTACTCATTTAAGTCCACTTAAACCTGGTTCACGTTTCCTCTGTACTGGGTACCTTGTCTGTTTTGAAGATGAAGGAGAAACTATCCCATCCTTGTCCATAAGATTGACTTGCCTGTCATCATTAAGCTCTTGCAAAACACAGACCCAGTCAAAATATGTCACTCTGTGCTTTCTCTAGTCATCCAATTGTCAGAGATGACACTGGCATCTCAGCAGCCTTGATGGGTGTTCTGGTTGTAGAGTGAAGCAAAGGGGATATGCTGGAAGGCGGGGGAGTGACCTTCACCTGCTGAGAGGAGAGATTCCAAGAAAGTTGGTCCCCTGAGCCAATGAGAGCAAAGGATAGGAAAGAGCTTTAAAAAGATGGTAGTTTTGTGTACAATAGCCCAAACAGGGAACAAAGTGAATGCCCAGAAAATAAAGAATGACTAATAAATTATGGCATATTTAAATACCAGTGAGCCATAATAAAAAAAATTAATAAGAAGAATTCAGAGAAGCATTAGAAGAATTAACACAGATCAAGATGTAATAAATACTTAAATGCTTTTCACTAATTAACTTGCATGAACTTTGCAGAGCAAATGAAATAGATCCATATGAAAAACAGCTTTTTTTTCTTATATAATCCTGTCCCTAATATATTCGTTTCATGATCATTGACCAGCCATTTAATATCTTTGGACCTCAGTTTTTGATTTTCAAAATGAGAGGATTGGAATTGATGACCATTAAGGTCACAGCCAGCTCGCACCCTGTGGTTCTAGAAATTCATAGCTATCATTTGTCAGCTCCTCTTAAACATAGATTTTAATACTTGCTCAGGTCACGTAGTTTCTGAAGTTCCCCTATGTTCACACACCTGGTAGATGAGAGAAGTAATACTGGAAACTAGGTCTTTCTGATGTCAAAGGAATCTCTTTCCTCTGTACCCACGGCTATATTTATTCTCCTGTGATAAATATGATTATGTGAATGCACTGACCAATCTGGGTTGCAGATATCATGATGTTTTACCCTTTACCTCTTGGTGGAAAGGTGAGAGATTATGGTTTTGAATGCTGTATATCCTGTTAGACACATTCAGTGGGTTATTTTGTATTATTGCTGTTTTCTTGTCTTCTTCCTCCACTTTCTTCTCCTTCTCCTATGTTATTAATGTGTTTTGTTCCTACACTACAAACATTTACAAATTAGATGTACTTTATGACAGTTTTCTTTACAATCAAGTAAAACAGTTAGATAAAATTAATAATCTGGTGACCTCATATGAAACTACATGCAACATTCCACACCTCTAGTATTCCCCAACCTATTAAAAATAATCTATTTCTTTCCATGTTAAAATACTCAGTTGGGAAAATTCTAAAAAATTCCTGCAGCAAACTTGTAGTCAAGCAAAACATATTCCCTTAATGATTTTTATTCCTCTTTATTTTATTCTATTTCTCTCTGAAACTATTTTATCTTACATCTATTTTATCTCTTATAGCATAGTAGTTTTCTATCACATTAATATACCACAATTTATTCAATCACTCTTCAAATGATGAGCATTCTCTTAGTTTGCCACCACAAAAAAAGAGTTGATAGGTAGATAGATGAATGGATGGATAGATGGATAGATATAGATCAAGACCTGATCCCTTCTTCTTTTATCTCATTTGGGTATAGGCCTAAGAGTGGTATAGCTAGATCAATGGGCAGATACTGCTTAGTAACATTGTGCGTATCATTCCAAATTGCTTTGCAGAATGGTAGCTGTGTCTTTTCCTCGGTCCATTAGCAGTATATTACTGTTCTATTTGTCCCATTGACCCTCCAACATTTATCATTTCCATTTTATCAAATCCTTGCCAATCTGACAAATGGGAGGTGGGATTTCATAATTGATTTAATTTTCATTTCTCCAATTAATAGTGATTTGTGATTAATTTTTCACATGGCTGTAGGTAGCCATGATCCCGCCCATTAATGACTGTTCATATCTTTTGACTATTTTTTATTTTGGGTAATGGCTCCTTTTTTAAATAAATTTGAATCAGTTTGATACATTACATATATAGAATAGAGACAGATATCTTGTCACAAAGATTTTTTCCTTAATTACTCATTTTAAATTTATTGTATTTATATATATTTTAAATGTTCATGTAATAAAAATTATCTAGTTTATCTTCTGTGGCTTCATTCCTTCTACAATCATTTATTTTTCTTCTATACATAGATCCAATTGGCAAGTTTTTCTAATTTGCTTGTGCCATGATCTTTCATAACTAAGTCTCACCTATTTGGAGTTTATCTTTGCATAAAGTGTGAGGTTTGGGGCTAAATAAAATTTCTTCCATATTTCTATCCAATTTACCTAGGAGGTTTTTGCCAAATGGTGAGTCCTTATTTTAGCTGTCAGGATCATTGTGTTTATTTAATGCTGGGATATTAGATACAAGATTTTCTCTGTGTGGCATGCAGTCTTTTTTAAAAAACCTGTTTGTTGATGAGTTGCTTGTGATTCCATATAAATATGTTCCATCAAAGTCCATTTTGCCTTAGCACTATAATTGTTTCTCTATGTGTCTTTTAAAATTTCATTCTTGAGATCTTCCTACAGCATTGTTCTGACTTTGTTACCTCTATGCTCAAAAGCCATCAAAGGCTCCCTCTTTATTCTAAGACAAAGTATCAGGCCACTGTTATACCCCGAGTTCATTGCACTCATTCTTGTTTCATAATCCTATTGGAGTACTTATTAAGGTATATGACATGCTAAGAGTCTAGTCTAGACACACTCTTTTCCCCACACAGTAGTGACATGATGGGAAGAAACTTGGATTTAGAATCGGAAGAACTGAACTCAAACCCCACCTCTATTCCTGCTGATTCTTTCTTACTTTGGGAAAATTACTTCACCATCAGGTTAGAATGAGCTTCGCCATCCTTGAGCATCATCAAGCCATATCTGGATAACTCTATGCTTTGGATCAGTGATTCCCAAAGTGGGTGCCACTGCCCCCTGGTGGGTGCTGCAGCGATCCAGAGGAGCGGTGATGGCCACAGGTGCATTTATCTTTCCTATTAATTACTATTAAATTTTAAACAAAATTAATTTCCGGGGGGCTAAGGAATATCTTTTCTCGAAAAGGGGCGGTAGGCCAAAAAAGTTTGGGAACCCCTGCTCTAGATGTTCTTGAGAGGCTTCCAGTTAAGGGATTTCTGGAGTAGACTATAAACCCACACAAGATTCTCTAAAGCACTGAGGACTTATTAGTAATAATTTTGTGGTAATAATCCCAATAATTAAATGTATTTTACTTGTCCTTATTCTCTTTATACTTGTCTGAATCTTGCCTGGTTGTCTCTGTGAAGACTGAAGTTAAAGGAAAATGGAGACAGCCATTTTCAGTGATAGAATGAAGCAGGAGTATTTCTGATGTCGGTGTCTTCTATGGTGTTTGCTTCATGAGGTAAGATTTGGATTTTTAGCTAATCTAAAACAGAAATGTCTTGTCCTTTTATTCTCTTATTTCAGGGAAATCCATCATAAGCCAGTTTATGCATATTCTCCAAATCCAATAAAATGGATTGTATCTGAGCATTTTGGATTTATAACTATAATAGCTTATATTGGCATAACATTTTTGTATATCCTGTATCTCATTGTACACTTACCATAATCTTCTGAGATGGGTAGGGCAGGGATTATCATCTCTATTTTACAGATAAAGAAAGTCATGTAACTTGCCTAGGGTCAAACAGATAGCAAACAACAGGCACCTTAGAACAGGGAAAGTCAGAGATTAGAGGAAACTTAGACACAAAATCATACAATGCCACATGCCTACCCTCCATTTTCAGTGGAGGAAACTGAGCCCCCAAGTCAGCCTATGATTTGACTAAGGTCACTCCATAAGATAGTGGGAGAATTGGAACATGATCCAAGAAGTCCTAAAATACAGCCCAGGGCTGTCTCCGTGGCACTATGTTATCCTTCTTGCTCTTGGCGTCTGCAGGTCACTGTTCTTGAGCTGCTGGAAGATTTTAAGTATGGACTTGGTACACGTGTTATGCTTGGCAGTCACTGAGATTTTGAGGTCCAGAAGCAACTGGCAAAAGGAGGGAGGAGGCAACCCACAGTGAAAGGTAGGATGGTCAGTATCAAATCCAGAACATTTGGCCACAGCAGATGTGTCCCTGTCAACATGATGGGGCAATTCAGCACCCCTCCATGCTGTGGCTTTCATTTCAGTGGCAGCTATTATCCTGAGCTATTGAAATCCACTCAGGGAGATGCCAGCTACAGAAGATAATAGAGCATTGGGCCCAGGAAAGGGGGCATTAATCTCTTTTTTTGTGTAAATCTGTATGTTCACCTCATTTGCAGTGCCATGTGGCCTTCATTCAATTATGCTGTTTTTAATCAAGCAGTCTGGGTGTTATTAGGGCTTGTTGACTGCCCAGTGTTTCCTACATTCATGGTGAGAAAATCAATTGGCCCATCGGGTGCGGCCAGAAGGCGCTTTTCTGATTTGTGATGCCAAGGATCTGTTCACAAATAGTGATTTTGTATGACAATCCTAAATGAGCAATTACTTTCTCAGGTGGGTTGTCCCCCCTTCCCCACCAAATAACACCCTTTTCAAATAGGTTTGAAAAAGTAATCTAAATCTGCTCCAGCTAAACAACAAAGACCATTGGCCCATTGGTTTCTATCTAACGAAGATCCAGGATTGCTCCTGCTGGTAAAATTTGGGGAAAACTAAATCAAGAAGCATTCTGGCTTTAGATATCTGAGCCTCAGGAGGTTATGCTCTGTGTCCTGTAGATGCAACAAGCTATTTGAAAGAGTGCATGGAATTCCCCTTTGAAGGATAAAATGTCCAAAATAGAATGGAAATAGCAAAAATGAGGAGGGATTTTTTTTTATTGCAAAATGGATAGCCACTGAGCTTTACCAAAGTTTAATCTCCAACAAGGATTACAGATATGTTGGTTTTTACTATTTTGTGGGCTATCATTGTATGGATTGGGAGGTAGAAGACATAGAGTTCTTGGCTTCTGTCCATGAGAAACTCATAATCCAACAGTTGGTTACAAAACCAAAATATAAGACCAAGTGTCAAGTCAAGGCTCTGACAGTACTCCAGGAGTATAAATAATGACCAATGGGAGTAAAAACAATCAGAGAAGACTCCTTGGTAGAGATGAGGACTTGACTGGAATTTCAAAGAATAGTTAAAAATTAGTCATGGAGAGGAGAAAGGAAAGCCATCAAAGAGACCCAACTTATGACAAAGAATTAGAAATGTTCACATTGTATTCCCTCTCCATCATTTGCTCTAGGACTTCTCTGCTGTGCCTCAGAAAACCTCTTTATCCTAGAACCTCACTCCAACCCTGAAATTCCCATACTGGGTATACCATCTAATACCGAAGCCTCCCCCTTTGATGGGATGGCTCCTTCTGGAGCCTCCATCAAAGGAAGGTATCTGTGCCAGGGATGTCTCATTCCTCTCCTGCCTATGCTCCCCTTTCATGTCATCTTGCTGGCTACAAAGGTCCTGCCCTACTTTTTCACTTACTTTTATGCAATTTTCTCCCCCATTATATTGTAAGTACCTTGAGGGAAGGACTTATTTCTGATCATATATCCATTCCAAGAGCTTAGTATAGAGTGAGTGGTATGTGTATATATATATATATATATATATATATATATATATATTTTATCCTGGGACTCCATTCTAGGAGCATAGGGCCACAACCAGTAGGCAATGGGTCACACAGTCGCTCAGGGTCACCCAGCTGGGAAGTGTCTGAGCCCGGACTTGAACCTAGGACCTTTAGTCTCTAGGCCTGGCTCTCAATCCACTGAGCTAGCCCAGCTGCCCCTACTTTAGGTTGCAGTTTCTTTAGCAGATGTAGTTTTTACAGGGTGGGGTTGCTAGCCCCACGCCCAACCCTCCTCCTTTTTCATCCAGGCTAGGGACCGTCCTTGGCCCAGGAGTGGTAAGGGTGGGTGGTAGGGGTCAAGTGACTTGCCCAAGGTCACACAGCTGGAAGTGTCCGAGGCCAGACTTGAACCTAGGACCTCCAGTCTCTAGGCCTGGCTCTCAATCCACTGAGCGACTCAGCTGCCCCTGGTATGTATATATATATGCATAATAAATGGTTGGTGATTGGCTAATGTGTTTGGCAGTCTATGTTGCCCAGTTAGGGAAACATCAGAGTGTCTGGTGAGATCCCTGAACTTTGCAGTCAAGAGGAATGGATGGGGACTTTGCTGAGTGTGAGGACCTTCACACTCCACCACCCACCTCAGCAACAATTTTGAGCATAATATTGGAGAAAATGATGAATGAAAAAGAGTTATGTAAACATCAGCAGGTGTTATGTGACTGCAGCAGAAGGTTATGGAGATGAGTCAGAGCTGATAATGATGAAAAGGGAGGTAGGAGCTCTGTATCCAAGGCCTTGAAGACCACGTTGGGCAGTTTGGAATAGTTATTTTCTTTGGTTTCCTGGCTGATGACATAGATAGCATGCTTATCTTATCATCAGGTGAGCTGATATTTAGAGGAGAGTTTAATGTACTGAAAGACAGAAACATCATTTTTTAAAAAGATTGTATCTGGCTGACAATGAACCAATTCTAATCAGATAAACTTCAGTATGGAAATGAAGTAGTGGTTCTTGGAATGTGAATGGAAGTGACATAGTACCTCTTCAGCAATTTACTACATAGGTGACCTTTTCTTGGTCATCTAACTTTTTGTGCCTCAGTTGCCTTGTATGTAAAATGAGATGTTTGGACTAGATTGTTGGACTAAACCCAGAGTTGTTTCATTCTGTCTAGATGAACCCATGCTTTCACTCAAGATGAAAAAGCAACAACAAACAAATATAATAACTGAACAGCATCATCATAACATGAATGAGGCAGGAGGAGACAATAGCTCTTCTTAAAAAAAAATCAAAGACCCAAATGACAAGGAGGTGAATCAGTCATTTGACATACCATCCAAGAAAGTGAATACAATCTGAGTCTGCATTAATATTGAATAATGGGCATTTTTAGACAATTTCAAGTTTATAGTAAGGATACAAGAACAAAGCCTGAAATGTCATTGAGATATGGGATTTCTGGGTAAGGGTACTATCAGTATGTTACCTCTCCAAATGGATCTCCAAAAATGTGGAACTTCAGATGGTAAGCTCCTGAAGGACAAGGGTTCTCTTTTGCCTCTTTTTGTAATCTACAGAATTTAGTGTTAATAATTATATTGATTGCTGCCTGCCTGCCTGCCAGAATAGAACACTGAGAGATTTTCTAATCTCTGAAGTGGGGATTTTAAATATTTAATTTTTAAAAATATTTAACTTAATATTTAAAAATGTAAAATATGGCTCCTGGGTGGTACAGTGGCTAGGTCACTGGTCTTGAAATCGGGATGACTCATCTCCATAAGTACAAAACCAGCCTTAGATACTTGTTAGTTGTATGACCCTATGCAAGGCACTTAATCCTCTTAGGCTTAGTTTCCTCACCTGTAAAATGAGCTGAAGAAGGAAATTTGCACACTACTCCAGTATTCTTGACAAGAAAACCCTCAAATGGGGGCATGAAGACTCATACACAATTTAAAAATTACTGAATAACAAAAAGATAGTAATAATAGCGACGGGAGATGGTGTACTTCAAAGACTTTACAAACCTTCAAGTGTCAATTATGGCTTATACCTTTGAAGTATTTGATGACTCTTCATCCTTAAAGGTCTAAAGTTAGAGACCAAAAATAACACTTCTCCTGTACTTTAAGTTTTCCAAAGGGTTTTCCTTATAAGTAACCCTGGGAGGGATGTTATACCAGGATTATTATCTCCATTTTCCAGTGTGTGGATCTGAGACCCAGCAAGGGAAGGTGACTTGTCCAGGATCACACAACTAGTAAGTGCCATAGGTGGGGTTGGAACTCAGCTTTTCCTGACTCCAGACCTAGCAATCATCCCACTGTATGCAACATGACTACCCTTAAGATGACTGAAATTGTGGAAAATACTGGCAAAAAGGAACACAATGCTTTGGAGGGAGAGAGGCCAATTTGAAGGGTAATAACCCAGCACATCCAAATGTCTTTGGAGTATCTTCAAGGGAAGACATTTTCCTAAGCACTGGCTTAGGTGGTTATAGACTGACAAAACCATGGACTCGTGTTCTGTGACTTAGAAACAAATGGTTGCACTTTAGAGTTAAAAATCACCCGCCTAGTACATGGAAATGGAGAATTAGAAAAGTTTTCCCCAAACTCATCTGAGACAGTTGAATGAATGGTCTCCAGAATAGCTGGGGAGGCCTCGTCACTAAGGAGCAAACTTAATAGCACAGTTATATTTTTCTATGTTGAAATAATTATAGCGGGTGCGGTTAACACTATTTAATTAGCATGACATTTATCATACTTTGGCAAAATGAGGCTGCAATTAATTTTAGTTAGGATGGAAAGAAGTCTGCCATTAGAGGGGGCTTAACCTATTCTGACTTTCTAAATTCCTAGCTAATTGAGTTAAATGGAAGAGTATTTAAAGCAGGCTGAGGTGGGAGTAAATGCTACCCATTGTCTGGGATGAGATGATCTGATTGTAACCGAAGCCCTCTGTTTGGCTGTGAGACGATAAATATCAATTTAGCATCTCCAGCATGATTGGCTTATTAGCTGGTAATTATGTGATATTGGAGAAACATTAAGTGACATAAAATAATAACTTCTTAAGGGTGCCCTGTTAATCAGCTTTAGGTCCTCAGTGGGTGTCTTTCTCCCAGTTAAGAATTTCTGGGTGGAACCACGCTCTCAGAAAGAATAGAACACTACTGAGGTATGCTCAACACCTTAGTTGCTCAAAGAAATGGAGATGATTTCCTTTAGCAAGCAAAGGTAGGAATGACCTTCTTTTCTCTCCCCTCCTCTCCTCTCCTCTCCCCTCCCGTATTCTCTTCTCTTCTCTTCTCTTCTCTTCTCTTCTCTTCTCTTCTCTTCTCTTCTCATCTTGGGGCCACCATTCTTTGTCAAATACTATCTTGTTTCCACCAGTACCAGCTCAGATTCATGTGCTTCGGACTTTTAATGTATACATGAGCATATGTGAATATGCATGTAAGTATATATGTGTATAGTTATATTTTATGCTATTTGGGCTCACTTTCAAATGAAAACGACAGTCAAGAGAGACTCAGTCGATTAGTATCCTCAGAGTCAGATTAGAATCATTCCAAATATCCAATCAAAAATACACTTTATAAGAAAATGTTATATGGGGCAGTGAAGTGGAACATTGGGTTTGGAATCATGAAGACTTGTTTTCAAGAGTTCCAATACTAGTTGGGCAAACTGGGAAAGTTACTTAAATCTGTTTGAGTCAGTTCCTCAACTATCAAATAAACTGGAGGAGGAAATGACAAACTTTGCCAGTATCTTTCCCAAGAAAACCCCAAAAGGTGATCACAGAGAGTTGGACATGACTGAGCAGTTCAACCACAACAACAATAAAATTATGTACACATAGTAGTACACATATGACAATGAAGATTTAAAAAAAAATTGTCACTGCTCTCAAGGAATATTGTGGAGTAGGAGGAAAGGATATAATATCAGGGTTTCCCAAAAGTCTCAATGTAGGGGGCATCTGGGTAGCTCAGTGGATTGAGAGTCAGACATAGAGACGGGAGGTCCTGGGTTCAAATCCGGCCTCAGACACTTCCCAGCTATGTGACCCTGGGCAAGTCACTAGACCCTCATTGCCCACCCTTACCACTCTTCCACCTAGGAGCCAAGGCACAGAAGTTAAGGGTTAAAAAAAAAAAAGTCTCAATGTAGTTTTAAGTTATTACAGCCCCTGAAATGAACTAAGACTTTTGGGACACCCAATGTATAAAGAGGTAAGTTTTTGTTTATTTTCAGTCATACTTATCATAACACAAGTACAGAAATTTCCCAAGAAACTTATTCTGCCAAAGCAGAGCATTCTTCAATCTCATATTTAGAGAATTTCCTGGGGGGAAAGAGAGGGTGAGTATCCTTTTGGTCAGTTAGTATATATCAGTGATTCCCAGAGTGGGCGCTACCGCCCCCTGGTGGGTGCTGCAGCGATCCAGGGAGTGGTGATGGCCAAACTTTTTTTGTATTACATTCTATTCTGAGTTCAATAAATAGTTTCATAATTTCCAGGAGGTGCTAAGTAATATTTTTTTTTCTGGAAAGGGGGCGATAGGTCAAAAAAGTTTGGGAACCCCTGGTATATATCATAACTGGTGCATGAACCCATGTTTCCCTGACTTCCAGCATTGAACATAATGCTTGGAACATTGTAGTCATTTAAAAAACATTTCTGGGCATAACCAGACTGCCTGTGGCTGACCCTCTCCCTTTTTAGTGTTGGTTCCTGTTTAGTGGTTCTTAAACTCTTTGGGGTTTCATGACTATGGCCTAAGGGAATCACACTAAAAATTATTGAATGGTGACTTTAGCAGGAAATAATTGTAAAGAATATCATGAAAAATGTAGAAAATTATCCTAGGAGCTCAGAATGTACTGTGTTGTCACTGCTGAAAGAGGTTGGAGGAAAAGAGCAATGATGGGAACCCCTGCCCTATAGTACATGGCTTCTATGCAGGTGAGTTATCTAGAGCATGATTTAAGGATTAGTGAGAGAATGTTAAGAAGGAGATAGGAAGGGGTGCCCCATTGGCTGAGCCTTGAAGGAAGCCAGAGTTTAGAGGTGAAGGTGAAAGAGAAGTCCAGGCGTGAGGGGACAGACAGCCTCTGCCAAAGCTTGAAGGCAGGAAATACAAGGTCCACCTGAGGAACATCATGTCGAAGTGGTGGGAATGTAATATGTATGAAGGGTATTCATTTAATAAGGCTAGAAAGGTAGGAAAGAGCAGCCAATGCTTCAGCAGTTCAGAACATCATCAGGGAAAGACGGACGAGCAGACTAGGACCAGCAGCCACCATAGAGGGAAAAAGCTTTGGAGAGACAGAATGATCCAATAGGTAGCTTCTCATTACTGAATTCTGGCCTTTGAAAATTAGTTTTCCTACTTGTTTCTCAACATGGATCTTAGCCCTTCCCAAGCAGCCTGGTGTCAACCCAGCACAGCTTGTGATTTATACTTTCTCTTCTTGCAAATTGGACCTTGCCACCACCTCCACCATCTGAGAGAGAGTTCACGTCACTCATGTTTGGGTATTCACCGAATCGCCACACTAGGAAGTATGTGACTCCTGCCTCCTCTCACCAATTTCTCCCTCCCTCTCTCTCTCTCCCCCCAGACCAATATACTTTCCACTACATCGCATTGGCTCTCAAAAAAAAAAAAAAAAACAAACCCAAAACCTCAGCCTCAACTCCTTGCCTTGGATGGGAATTTGGCTTCATCTCAAGGCTCTGGCAGAGGCAGGGTTTTGTACAGACTCTAAGCCATCTGGAGGCAACAAGAAAAAACTCGAGTGATGAGTGCTCAGAAAGGGTGAGTTTGTTAATTGGAAAAATGAGGTCTGAACCTGTTGAGTACTTATTTCTAATGCAGGGTGTTCACATTCAAAATGGCTATTTCTTTTAAGGCCAATCCAGTTGGGAATGTATGGATTTGGCTTTTTCATATTTCATATTCCGTAACCACCAGGCATATTTATAAATCACTATTGGGCCCCTTCAACCTCTTGTGACACCATCTCAGGTTCTTCTCCAAGACACTTCGGAGCCCTTCCATCCCCAAATTCCGTACTCTGCCACTTCCTTCACAATACTCAGAGGAGGAAAATAGAACCTCAAATCTGGGAAGTAGTCCAGCTCATATCTAACTGGAGACTTCCTTTCCAAAATAAAGGTTTAGGGCAGTGATAAGCAAACTACAGTCTGTGGGCCAGATGCGGCCCCCTGAAATGTTCTATCTGGCCAGGCAACATTAATTCTAATCTGATGAATACAATGAGTAGGATGCAATAGGATGAAACTTTGAAAGAGTTGCCTTAGAAACAGACTGACAGAGGAGCATTTCCTTTCCTTTGGCCCCTCTTTAAAAAGTTTGTCCAGCCATGGGTGGGGGGAGTGCGGGGGGTAAAGGGGAAAGTAGGAGCATGAATCATGTAACCATGTTAAAAATGAATATTAATAAATGTTTAAATTAAAAAAAAAGACTGCCTGCCCTTTGATCAAGCCATACCACTGCTGTATTTATACCACAAAGAGTATATGATAAGGAAAAATACATGTACAAAAATATTTATAGCTGCACTCTTTGTGATGGCAAAAAATTGGAAAATGAGGGGATGTCTATCTATTGGGAAATGGCTGAACAAATTGTGGTATCTGATGGTGATGGAATACTATTGTGCTCAAAGGAATAATGAACTGGAGGAATTCCATGTGAACTGGAAAGACCTCCAGGAACTGATGCAGAGTGAAAGGAGCAGAACCAGAACATTATACACAGAGACGAATATACTGTGGCACAACTGAATGTAATGGACTTCTGTACTAGAAGCAATGCAATGATCCAGGACAATCCAGAGGAACTTAGGAGAAAGAATGCTGTCCACCTTCAAAGAATGAACTGTGGGTGTAGAAATGCAGAAGAAAAACATATGATTGATCACGTGGTTTGATGGGTGTATGATTGGGGATTTTTACTTTAAATGGTCATTCTATTGCAAATAATAATAATATGGAAAAGGTTTTGAACAATGATACATGTATAACCTAATGGAATTGCTTGTCACCTCCGGGGGATGGGGGGGAGGGAAAGAACATGAATCATGTAACCATGGAACAATATTCTAAATTAATTAATTAAAAAAAGAAATTAGTCAAGCAAAAAAAAAAAAAGTTTGTCCATCACTGCCCGAGTGCAATTATCAATAATATAGAAATAGGTCTTGATCAATGACACATGTAAAACCCCGCGGAATTGCTCATTGGCTAAGGGAGGGGGGAGAAAGGAAGGGTGGGAAAGAATATGAATCATGCAAGCATGGGAAAATATTCTAAATTAATGAATTCAATAAATATATATTTTTAAAAGGATAGCTTTGATTATAGGAAGGGCTTATTTGCATCTGGACTAAAGCTACTCCTTTGTAACTTATCTATTGCTCCTGATTCTGCCCTCTGGGACCCAGAGGAAAAAGGCTGAGCCCTCTTCCATGTGTCCTTCTTTCAGATCCTTAACCTAGTTGAGTACATCAGGAATCTCTCTGGTAGTCTGCATACATGCCTACAATGGAACACCTAGGATTCAAAAAAGAAACTTATTTTATTAAAATGTAATTATAATAATATGGGTTTTTTTATACCCTTACCTTCTGTCTTGGAATCAATACTGTGTAATGGCTCCAAGGCAGAAGAGTGGTAAGGGCTAGACGATGGGAGTCAAGTGACTTGCCCAGGGTCACACAGCTGGGAAGTGTCTGAGGTCAGATTTGAACCCAGGACCTCCCATCTCTAGGCCTGGCTCTCCATCCACTGCTGCCCCTTATAATAATATTTTTTAAAAAGAGAAGAAAAGAACAAGTGAAGAAAACCCAGATTTAGAACTCATGCTTTTAAAAATGACTCTTCCCTGGGTCACCTTTTCCATGTCTTACACAATATCAGTTCTTTTAGCCAAACCTCACATAGCAGAGTGTCAGCCCCCCTCTCAGCTAACGTCTGCCTTCTTAAATCCGGCACTTACAGTGGACCAGTGGGCCTACGGGTCGTATCTCTTCTCTTTCTTTCCCATTTCTTCTCCGGGGTACCAGTCCGTCCCCATATCTGAGTATTGCAAACCCCCTGAGTTGTATCCAGTTAAGCTTCATGGCCTTCCCTTATAGAATTTAGGGTAGGGTAGAAGACGTATAAAGGCATCATTCCCTTCCGTACTGACTGACACATCTACACTTTCTGGAAAGCCCATTCATTTTCAGCAATGGATGCCAACCAGGGGCCTCTCTTTTGATTTCCTCCTTTTAATAAAACTTATTTTTGGAATGCTGTGAACTGCATGTCCACAGGTGGGCAATTGCTCCGGGCACAGCACTTGGCACCGTCCATCTTCTAAGTGTCCTACACGGAGGCTCTTGACCTCGAGAACGAGAAAATTCCCCAAAGCACAGGAGGGACCGTTGAGAGCTCGACAGAGTGGTGAGCCGAGTAGAGTCGAAGTCTATAGAATAGAGGGAGATGCCAGGATGGAAGCGATGCCCTGCCTTTGCGATAGCCTCCCGTGGATGGCGGCATTCATGAAAGTACACGTCCTTATTCTTCAGCCGTTTAGTAAATTATTAAAAAATCAGCCTTCCATTTCCAAAGTGATCTAAAATGATAAACTCGGTAGGGGGAAGTTCTGCCAAAACACTTTCTTATTAAAAATCATGATGTCAAAAAAAAAAAGCCCTAATATCTTTTGAGAGAACTCAAGCAGTCCGCCTGGGTCTCCAGAGTAATCTCCATAAAAGGTTTTCAATATTTTTAGATTTTTATTTGCTATTTATTTGAATCACAGTGAAAGCTCAGCATGATTCAGAGTGAGGGGGTTTGATGAGTTTGTTTAATGCCCACTGTCTGAGGGTTTCAGTCCATTAATTCTCCTGAATCCGAAGGCCGCTGTGGCCTATTAACTCTTTCATTCAGTGTCTTCTGATTTCAGGCCCACTCGCAATGCTGCCTCTCCTTGAATCTTCATCAGCAATTTTGTAGTTTATGTTGCTGACTGTTCTGATGGCCCTGCCTCTGGCTTGATTTCCCCCTAGACAGTGGGAGAGTTTCCTAGTCTGTCAGCTCCTGCACCCCCCTCCAAGGGTCATGCTCTCAGCATCACCAACGCTACTCTTCCCCTTTGGGTTCTAGCTTCGACCGCCATTCTTGATGGCCACGGCAGCATCCAATTCTAGCTCCTTTCTTTATTCTTTTGTGTCCGCTGCTCAGTGGCAGGTGAGTAATCCTGTGTTCGCTTCTCAGAATGCTGGGATCAGGCTGCCGGAATCCTTCAGAGGGCTGCCAGACTCCCCATTACATTGACCTTCCTCAGTATCAGTTCTCTCCATGGCCCCTCAAAAAGATGAGACGCTCAGCTCTTATGGCGTTATCCTTATGGAAACACCGCAGTGTAATGGTCTTAGAGTCATGAGACACGGTCTGGGTCAGGCAAGTCAGTTTCCCTCTAGGAGCCTCCCCCTCCTCATCCATGAAATGAGATGAATAATCCTTGTATTGTCCACTTCCTAGTTGTGCTGTTCAGAAAGAATTATCTACACCTAAAAAGGACAGAGAAAAGTAGATTGTGAAGATCATGATTGAAATCATGAAGATGATGATGATGATGATGATGATGATGACGGCGATAAGGATGATGATGTAGCGGGTGCACGTCATGCTGATGGAAGTCGTTATGGTAGGAATAAGGCGATCATGACATGAGTAAGAAGAGTTGAAGAAGAAGGCATAGATGGCGATGATGTATGAAACTAGAAATAGGGTGAATATGGAGGTGTTGATGAAAGAATGGAGATAGAAATGGAGGTGGAGGTGGAGGTCATGATGCGGCTGAAGGTGGAAAAGATGATGCAGCTGGAAATAGAGCTGGAAATGAATACAGTGGAGGAGACAAAAATTATAAAAGCATATCGATGATTGTAGGGCTATAAAACAGGGTGCATTTGGTGAGATTTTGTTCTCCTTGCAAACTAAATCATCTCACATATATTCAGAAACTGTTGCTTCCATCACATGGACCTGTGGATGGCATCTCCTTTGGACAGGGCTGTGATCTACTAGAAAAGGTATTTGAAAGCACGAGAGCCAAAGAAGCCTCCCACACGAGAGACCTGATCTTCCCTGGAGATGGGAGCTGTGTGGGGTTGACAAAGCTTAGCTGCCTGCCACGTCCCCTCAGGCTCAAAATCAACCCGAAGCTTCATATTGGCGAGCTGTAGTCTACGCGCCACGTCCCCAATTTCAGTTTCCCCAACAGGTTTCTTGGATGTTCTTATTGTTTAGTTTCCCCCAAAGACAAGTGGGAGCCAGCAGGCTGTAATGGAAAGATCTTCAGACACATTCAGAAACATGACTTCCCATTCTTCCTCTGCCACTGCTAGCTACGTATACACAGACAAATCACTGAACCTTTTTGGGCTACAGTTTCTTCTTCTGCAAATTAATATCTGGGATAATGAAGCTTACCTAATGGCTTTCATAAGGGGATTGTGAGTATCAGTTTTGAATCCAGTGTAAAAGGGCTTACAAAATACCACACAATGAAGGAATGGGGGCTATTTGCAATGTTTTGTCAACTAGAACCAACCTGGTTACCCGATCCAGCCTGGCTTCATGGAGGAGGCAAGGTCTTGAAGGTGAACAGGACTTGATATGTATGTGTAGATATCAAAAATAAGAAAGAACCTGGCGTTTGTAGGAAGCAGTAAGGAATCTGGAAGCACGGTAGTGTTAAGCGGGAGGAAAGCTGAGCTGAAGCACTAACTCTAAGGATAGGCTGTGGCTGTCCCATCCCTTTTACAGCCATCTCCTCTCCTACCCTGGCTCTACAGAGAGCATGGCTACCAGGAGCTGTGAGTTTGGCCTTATCCATCCATCCCGATCTTCCCTTCCACCTGCTCCAGCTCAACAAAATTATCCACCATGCCCAGGATGTACCCCCAAGTTTGCTGAACTTTCTGTTGTTGATGGAGGGCTTTTTGAGTTTGGGATAGGATTCCGTTTCCTCTGAGGTCCCTTCTAGCATGCCCAGCATTAACCATCAACTGCTCAATCAACAAACTTTACTTGTTGAGGGTCTAGTACTCATCACACATGGGGATGGGTGACAGGCATAGAGAGACAAAAGAGAGACAGCATCTGCCTTCAAGGAAATCCCATCAGCATTTCACTGATGAGGAAGGACAGCATAAATGACAAATTAACACAGAAGTAACATGGAAAGAAGTTGGATGGCAACTGGGGAACATCATTTCTTCACGCCACACCATCACTTCCTGGTCATGTGGTACTACTAATCAATAACTCCACTAGTTTATTCATCTGCAGAGGAGGGCCATGTGCCTGTCAGATCAATGATACAGACACTTTAATCAGGGTCAGCGCTGTACACAGAAGGTTAATCGTATTTGTACACAGAAATAAACCTTTAAATAACTCATCGATACTACCAAGAGATCCAGTGGGAAGCTTTGCCTTTCAGTGGAGAGCCAGCAGATACCTGGGATCCCAGGCGATGGCCCAGTGCTGGCCACAGCCAATGCTGCTGAATGGTTCGACCTGAGGATCAGAGGGGAAGCCTTTGGACTCCTCAGAGGTGCTGAGGTGGCCCAGCATGCGTGCTGAGAGTGCTTTATGTTTAACCGAAAGAATGTCCTAAAGGGGAGTTATGAAAGAATTATTTTACAAAAGCTGTCTGTGTGTGGATATGTGTGCATCCTGCTTGCAAAGGCAAGCTATGGTGTCCCCCTTCCAAACCCAAATTATTTGCTAGCGATAAGGGGTGCTTCAGCCTGTGGAGAGAAGCAGGGAAGGATACGTTTGTCCCAAGCTATGGGAAGTCACCTTGAGACGCATCCTTTGTCATTTCTGCCCTTTATATTTATGATTTATATACCACGAGTCACCTCAATGCATCAAGTCTAACACAACCTGGCAGGCGATGTGACCATTCGTTGAGTAAGCAAACAAGTTATTATCAATTGTGATGTACCGGAGGATAAAAATAGAAGCACAAAGAGGCAGTTCCTGCCCATGAAGATCTTACATTCTAATGAGGGAAGAGAATAC
This sequence comes from Gracilinanus agilis, assembly GCF_016433145.1. Taxonomy (NCBI): domain Eukaryota; kingdom Metazoa; phylum Chordata; class Mammalia; order Didelphimorphia; family Didelphidae; genus Gracilinanus; species Gracilinanus agilis. Next base: position 303,768,878 of record NC_058134.1, read on the forward strand.
ATGTAAGAGAGCTGAAAATTGTATGTGTGTATTTGGGGGTGGGGTGCCCACAAAGAAGCTTCGTGGTGACTTCAGAGGCAAAGCCAGGAGTATTAGTAAGGCTAATTGACTTTGGAGACTTTTCTCAAAATGAAGGCTCAAGGAGGAACTCAGTGATGGGAGAAGGATGCAGTAAGGGCAGAGGGATGTTCCAGGGTAAAAATACCATAAGTTCTGAGGGAGGTTCTTTGATGTAAAGGCAAAGGAGAATCAGAATCAGAATCAGAACTGGGAGAGGAAGAAGGAATGTTGGGCTTGGGGCTATTCCTCAAAATGGAGAATTCCAGGAGGAACTCACTAAAATGGGAAGGGGATCATAGGAGAGGGAAAATGTTTCAGAATGAGATAGAATATTATGAGTCATATAATGAATGGTGCTAGCTCTAGAGTTAGAGGTCCCAGGTTCAAATCTTGACTCTAATTTACTTGGATGATCTTACAAAGTTCATACAACTAGGCTAGACCCTTCTAGTTCCAGTGCTATGATCCTAGGTTCATGAAAAAAAAAACACACATCTCTTAACTGTATATGGAATACTGGACTAGGCAATGTAGGAGACAAGTTACAGCATCTGAAAGCTGGAAAGACTTCAGAGATCTCTTGTTCAGGCTTTACACTAATGAGAAGTCTTCCCTTTGATGATGTCCCTGAAAAGTAGTCATAAAGTTGGTCTGACAACTTGTGATGGGAGTGGAGTGGGGTGAGGAAGGATAGCAACTCCTGAAAAACTCCAGTATACTTTGAGTCAGTATAGATTACTGGGTTTTCTTACATGAAGCCTAACTTTTTTATCATTGTAGCCCCCACTCTGCCCCACCCCTGGCTCACTACTTATAGTGGTGAATAATGAGTCAAGCAGAGTAATTTGAGTTCTTCCATGTACTGGAGGACTTGAGATCAGACCAAGAACTACCATTTTCTTTTTTTTTTTTCATTTTGTTTATTTTTTTAAACATTTATTAATATTTATTTTTTTTGAAAAGTTAACATGGTTACATAATTCATGTTCTTACTTTCCCCTTCACCCCCCCCCCCGACTTCCCCCTCCCACCCATGGCAGATGCGTATTTCCACTAGTTTTAACATGTGTCATTGATCAAGACCTATTTCCATATTGTTGATAGTTGCATTGGTGTGGTAGTTTCGAGTCTACATCCCCAATCATGTCCGCCTCAACCCATGTGTTCAAGCAGTTGTTTTTCTACTGAAGAACTGCCATTTTCAATGTGGTTGACCTTGGGTAAATCATTTAACTTGTATGATCCTCAGTTCCTTTTTTCCTCCTTTTTTTTTCTCTCTAGAATATTTTTCCATGGTTACATGATTCATGATCCCTCTCAGAGCTGACAAGAAATTCCAGTGGGTTATATACATTTCACTATTCAAAATCTATTTCCATGTTATTCATATTTGCAATAGAGTGATCTTTTTACATCAAAACCCTAATCATATCCCCATCAAGCTACATGATTAATCATGTTTTTCTTCTGCGTTTCTACCCCCACAGTTCTTTCTCTGGATATGGATAGCATTCTTTCTTCTAAGTTCCTCTGGATTTTCCTGGGTTATTGTATAGCTACTAGTAGAAAAGTCCATTATAATCTATTGTGACACAGTGTATCGGTCTCTGTGTATAAGGTTCTCCTGGTTCTGCTCCTAGGTTCAAGTGTGTAATTGTTTCTATGATTTCTTTTTTGACCCACCAGTTTTGTAGAATTCGATCATTTAGTTTCCAATTGATTTTATATTTGCCTTTCCATGGACCTTTAATAAGTATAATTTTTATTGCATTATGATATGAAAAGTGGCATTTATTATTTCTGATTTTCTACATTTGTTTGCAATATTTCTATACCCTAGTACAAGGTTGATCTTTGTATATTTACCATGTACTGTTGAGAAGAAGGTATATTTCTTTTTATTTCTATTCAGTTTTCTCCAGATATCTATTAAACTCTAACTTTTCTAGCATTTCCTTTGCTTCCCTTACTTTTTTCTTATTTATTTTTCAATTTGATTTATCTACTTCTGAAAGGGGAAGGTTGAGATTCCCCACTAATATGGTCTTACTATCTATTTCCTCCTTGAGTTTCTTTTACTTTTCCTTAAGAAATCTAGATACTATTGTGCATAAATGTAATGATATTACTTCATTGTTTATAATACCTTTTAGCAACATGTAATTTCCTTCCTTATCTCTTAATCAGATCAATATCTACTTTGATTTTCTCTGGTATCATGATTGCTACACCTGCTTTTTTTTTTTTTTTTTTTACTTTAGATGATGCATAATAAATTCTGCTCCAGCCTTTTACCTTGAATCTGTGTGTCATCCTGCCTCAAATGTGTTTCTTGTAAACAACATATAGTAGGATTGTGGTTTTTAATTCTCTCTGCTATCCTCTTCCATTTTATGGATGAGTTCATCCCATTCACATTTAGTGTTATGATTACTAACTGTGTATAGCCCTCCATCATATTTAAATCATGCTCTATTCCCTTTCTCTCTGTTCCTCCTTGCCATTTTTTTTCACACACACCCTCAATTACTTACCTCTTCCCTTGTCTTATTCCCCTCTATTTCTCTATGGGGTAATATAGAATTCTATACCCCACTGAGTATACTTGTTTTACTGTCTCTGAGCCCTTTAGGATGAGAGTAAAGTTTAAGCATTGCCCATCAACATACTTATCCTTCCCTCTCTATAATGATTTTTCATGCCTCTTTATGTTATATAATTTACTGCATTCTCTCTCCCTTCCCTTTTCTCTCAGTGCAACTCTCTCTTTCAGCCCTTGATTATTTTTTTACATCATTCATAAACATATATAATATCATATATATCATTCTATATCATCATATTTGCATATATATCATATATATATATACCATATATATATCAGCTTACTTCTCCACCCTCTTTCTGAATAAATTCCTTCTATCTTCTCTACTACTAAGGGTAATTTTTGAGAATTACAGAAATCCTCTTTCTATGTAGACTTACAAACATTTTGACCTTAATGAGTCCCTTAAATTTTCACTTTCTTATTTACTTTTTTGGGCTTCTCTTGTGCTTGGAAATCTTCTATCTTACTGAATGTCCATTTTTTCCCCAGTAAGAATATATTCAGTTTTGCCAGATAGGTGACTCTGGGTTGTAAACCCAAATCTTTTGCCTTCCTGAATATCATATTCGGTGCCTTTTAATCCTTTAAAGTAGACACTGCTAGGTCCTATGTAATCCTAGTTGTAGCTCCATGGTATTTGAATGGTTTCTTTCTGGATGTTTGAAGTATTTTTTCCTTGATTTGGTGGCTCTGGAATTTAGCTATCACATTCCCATAAGTTGTCTTTTGAGAACTTTTTCTGGAGGTGATCTGTGAATTCTTTCAAGTTCAATTTTATTTTCTTGTTCAAGGATCTCTGGACAGTTATCTTTGATTATTTCTTGGAATATGATATTCAAGGTTTTTTTCTTGATCATGGATTTCAGGTAGCAAAAAATTTTCAAATTGTCTCTCCTAAATCTATTTTCTAGGCCAATTGTTTTCTCAATAAGATATTTCATGTTTTCCTCTCTTTTTTCATTCCCTTGATTAACTCCTTTATTCTTTCTTGCTTTCTCATGAAACCATTAGTTTCTAAATGGTAAATTCTGATTTTTAAGGCCTGATTTTTCTCCATCAGTTTTTGGTTCTCCTTTTTCAATTGGCCTATTTCTTCTTGCATTTCTTTCATTTCTTCTTACATCATTTTCCTTTCTCCTTGCTTCACTTTCATTTCTCTTTGCATCACTTTCATTTCTCTTTCCCACTTTTCCTCTGCCTCTCTTAATTGGCTTTTTAAGTCCTTTTTGAGTTCTTCCAGAATCTGTGTCCAATTCACATTTTTCTTTTGAACTTTGAGTATGTGTTCTTTTCTTTCACTGTCTCCTTCTGTGTCTGTACCTTGCTCTTTGTCTCCATAAAAATTCTTTATTGTTCGTTGCTTTTTTTGTTGTTTGCTCATTTTCCCTATCTAATTATAGGTAGGTTTGGGGGTATGATGTGATGATCTGAGGGCTAAGAACTCTGAAAGCCCCCTCCCCCTCCTGATTCAATTGATCCTTGAGATGCTGATACCTTAAAGACTTGCCTCAGGCTTAGGTATAAGTTTTTGATCTCACTCAGATCTTGATCAGTTCAGGGGCTGGTCAGATTCTAACCTCAGGCTTAGTCTCAAGATTTTGGTTTCATTTTGTCCTTGATCCAATCAGGCACACCCTTGGTTGTCATATCTTGGAGCTCCAACTTGAGCCTTAAGAAAAAGATCAGTACTTAATTCTTAGTACTATCATCCACCCCAAAGTGTGAATTAAGTCCTTTTCCCAAGCCCAGTCTAGAATTCTCTGGGCTGGGGCTCTGGACTTCTCCACAGGTTTGAAATTTCAAGGGGTATGGGTTGGCTTGTATCTCTATTTACACAGGCAGGGTCTCAGGATCTGGATGTTGGCTCAGACAGCAGATGCTAGGGGAGGCGGTGTGTGCTTGCTTGTCTTGCTCTTCCTTCCTTGTTACAGCTTCTTGCTGGGTCTGCTCTTCTTTTGCCCCAGTGCCCCAGATGTCCATTGTCTGCCTTTTGAGATTTTCTTTTCTTGAAAGTTGTTTCACTCTGTCTCCTTGTTGGTTCTTTTTCTCCTGTATTCATTTTGTGGTGCTATTTTAATCTTGGTCAGAGAGGATTCTCATGGTGGCACAGAACTACTGAGGATTTCTCCACCATCTTGGTTCTACCTCCAAAACACCAAGATTGATCCTCGGTTTCTTAATCTGTGTAAGGGGTGATTGTGACCTGATGGTCTCTCAGGTTCTTTTTACTCTTAGTTCTAGAATCCTTTGACCCTCAGGTAAACAGTTTGGTATTTTGGAATAACCAGTCATGTAGGAGTCAGAGGATCTGGATTCAAATCCTGCTTTGGATGCTTGCTGCAAATATGTCATTAGGGAAGTTTCATCATGTTTCTACATTAGTTTCTACATCCATTAAATGAGAAGGCTAAATTAGGTGACTTCTGAGGTCCCTTCTAGGAACAGATGTAGGACTACTTTGCTCAGATCTTATATAATACCTACCATTAATGTCTCCCTCAGCCCTCTCCAAGTCTCCAAGTTAAAGACCTCAATGTCCCCATCACCTTCAACAAATAATAAACTCTGGTCTCCAATTCTCTCACTATATATGTTATCCTCTATTGGACATGAGATATCTTATTCATTCCTTCCAAAAACAGAGTGTCCAGAAAGTAATTCAGTTCTTTTTATCTTATAGAACTTCCAAGTTCTTATTTTTCTTCTCCCTTAATCCTTTCTTGTCTTAATATAGGCAGAGATGCCATCATCTGGGTGTGGTTGTTCAGTCATTTCAGTCATGACCCTATTTGAGGTTTCCTTGGGAAAGATACTGGAATAATTTACCATTTCCTTCTCCAGCTCACTATTCATATGAGGAAACTGAGGCAAACAATGTTATGTGACTTGCTAAGGTTCACCTACCTAGATGGTAAGAGTCAGGCTGGATTTGAATTCAGTGACTTCCTGACTCCAGGCCTGGCACTCTAATACTGTGTCACCATATAAGTTGGGTGCATGTCACATTATAAGCACTTATTAACCATATATTACATGCTAAGCAATGTACTAAGTGCTGAGGATAGACAGGAAGACATCCACTCTGTTTGTGTGAAGTAAGCAAAGGGTTTCTTGAGTTTCAGCCTCTCACTAAACTTCAGCATATGGGGTGCATAACATGCTGGGGTAGGAAACTCCATCCTTGACTTTGGAGACCCTTTTAGGCACGTGGAGTACTACGGATGGGAGGGTTGGGGACTGACTACTTTCTCAGTAGCAGATGGCCCCCAATATACCTTCTCAGTCATTACTTATTAAAGAGCCTCATTAATGATGCTCGCACACTCGCCTCAGCCCTGAACAGGTCCCAAGCACACATCCTCCTGCTTTGCTGATTACAAAGGCGTTGAGCTAAAACCCTCCCTCTGAAACTCCTCAGAAGCCATTCCAAGCTCTTTTAACCCACAAAGATGCTACAGGGACTGTCTCCAGCCCCAGGTTTTTATACTTTTAATTTTTTCAGAAAATCCCAAGCATTTTAAGTGCCTGCTCAAACCCTTCCTCTTTGAAGCACTGGGGACTAAATTTTCCTTTTGAAAAGCAATCTGAGGAAGCAGGTCCTAGTTCTGCCAAGAAGGGAGACAGAGCTAGATTCTAGAAAGAGCCCTGATTGTGAGTGAGGGACAATCAGATTCAGGTTCAACTCAGTGGATTACCTTCAGTAAGTCCCTTTATCTTTGTAGACCTGTTTCCTCCTCTCTAAAACACATAACATGAATCTGAGGGTGCCTGAGGTTCCTCCAAATCCATGTTGCAGTATCTGCGAATGGCCTGAGGTGATGTCATAAGTAATCTAAGGGGGATACTGAGGCAGAATCACTGGCCTGGATGAAATTGATCTTTCTTGAATGTCTCTTTATATTTAAAGTCAATAAGGTTGTCACGTGAGAGAAGGTTATAGAGCATGGCAAAGAAGAAGGCATGGAGGTGCCATTATATGTGTCTCAAAGCTGGGTTTGAGGCCCGGCTTCACTTCCTAATGTGATATGGTGGACAAAATGTTTGATTTCGAGTCAGGAGAAACCAAGGATAAAGATTTGCTTTTAACACTTTGGAGTTCAGTAACCGCCCAAGTGACAATCTTTGAACTTGTACAGATTCCTCATCTGTACAAGAGTGAAAATAAAACAAACTACAAAATTTAAAATCCTACCTTGTAGAAAACTCTTGGAATGCTAAAAGATTAAGGGACAACTAGATGGCTCAGTAAATTGAGAGCCTGGAGATGGGAGATTCTGGATTCAAATCTGGCCTCAGACATTTCCTAGCTGTTTAACCCTGGGCAAGTCACCCCACTGTCTAGCCCTTACCTCTCTTCTGCCATGGAATCTATACACATTATTAATATCAAGATGGAAGGTAATGGAATTTTTTTAAAAAATCTGAAGGACTAGAACATTGTACACAGAGACTGATACACTGTGGTAAAATCGAATGTAATGGACTTCTGTACTAGCAGCAATGCAATGACCCAGGACAGCTCTGAGGGATTTATGGTAAAGACGCTACCCACATTCAGAGGAAGAACTGCAGGAGAGGAAACAGAAGAAAAACAACTGCTTGAACACTTGGGTTGATGAGGACATGATTAGGGATGTAGACCGGAAATGACCACACTAATGCAACTATCAATAATATGTAAATAATTCTTGATTATTATTTAACACATGTTAAAAACTAGTGGAAATGCATGTCAGCTATGGTTGGGGGGAAGTTTGAGGGGGTGAAGAAGAAAGTAAAAACATGAATCATGTAACCATGGAAAATTTTTCTAAAAATAAAAATATTAAAAATTAAAAAAAAAATCTAAAGGACTAATCTATAGCAAAAATGGATAATATGGAAATAGGTATCAAGTGACAACATTTGTGCAAGCCAGTAGAATTGCTTGCCAGCTCTGGGAGCAAGGAAGAAGGGAGGGAAAGAAAATGAATCATGGAAACATGGAAAAATATTCTAAAAATTAAATACATTTTTTAAAAAAGCTAAAGGACTACAAAACTGGGTATTTTTATTTCCTCTTATGAATGGCGAAACTCATGAGATCCAAACCTTCAGAAACAGAGAAAAGAGATAGGAATCAAGGAATTTTGAAATTGTCTTACAAAAAAACAAACAAACAAAAAAACAATTTTCCTTGTCTGTCCCATTTCCCAAATCCACAATGCTACCTAATCAAGAAACTTGGGTAATTGAGCTGTGGGATAAGGGAGGCAGCAGCTGCTTGCCAATGGTTCTAATGAGAGTATCAACCTCTTGCCCACTGGGAAACTATCTGTAGGCAGCTGCTGGTAAAATCAGGGAAACACAAATCCTATGTATGGCATTTCCTAAAGCAGCTCTTATAGTGTGATCGTGGAACCGAGTATGTTAGCTTAGTGAACAGGAAGTGAAACAGGATTCTGTGACTGAGTCTCACTGGCTTTACCTGTGTTTCTTGCTTTTTTTCCTCCTCTGTTCTGTCTGTCCCTGGAACTGTGCTGTTTTGTGTGCTGAGTTGAGAATTGCCTCAAATCTTCTGTGCAGAGAGCACCGGAAATTTTAGGGCTTATGTTCTGTGTCATGAAGTCAAGTCTTTTACTAACCCCTGCTTATTCTCTGATTCCTTGTTCTCTTGGGTCAATGTATGTCAATGGATGCAAGATTCTTGGAACTAGAAAGAATCTCACTGTGACTCTCGCCTGAGTCACCTTCAGCTAGCAATAGCACTCTGGCCTCAGTGTTATTCTGGTGCTGTTCAGTGGTGGGGGCATTGTATCACCCACCCCACCCACTTCTACACACTCTACCTCTACCAAGTATTATTTTTTTAAATTTACTGTTCTTGAGTTCGAATCTCATCTTCTTTTTTGCCCCTGATATTGAGAGGTGAATTTATGATTTCTGTTTTTGGATCTATAGATAGTGAATTCCTGAAATATAGCATTATGTCCAGACCATAAATTAGTCTGAACTCCTCATCCATTTTTCACTCACTCTTTTCCAGAAAATGTTGACCCCCTTCCCAGATCCTTTGCATCCTTCCCAAGCATGACCGTGAAACTCCAACAGAACTTGTCTTTGAATAGCAGTTCCTCACCCTGGGAAATGTAGTCCCCCCAAATCAGATCAGAAAAGCCACTCATTTAAAATCCGGGATTTCTTATGACAAAATATGACATCTAGGATGATGCCACAGCCATGAGTGGACAACTTTATTCTTCCAAGCCTGGCAGCCTCCCTAACAAGTCTCACTAATTCCCCAGAGGCTATTTAAAACATCAGGAAAGGAACATTTAGTTTGCTCTTTGCCAGTCTCGATGTAATTTATCTGCCAATTCTCTGTGAAATCCACTATCCAATCACACCTGTAGAGAGTCCGTATGCATGCCTACTGAAAAATAGCATTTTAGGTACCTTTAGGGGTACTACCCACAGCCTCCCTCATCTCCTAATAGTCGAGGGACATTTAGAGAATGGCAATACCATGGATAGTGAAACCATGATGCTTGGTCTGCCCGCTTTGGGAAAGGATTTCGAAATGTGAAGGAATTGATGAGTCTTCTCAAGAAGTGATTAGGCATAATAGAGTATCCCTCCAATGAGTAAAGACCTGAGCAAATTAAGCCCAAGTTCCAATTGGCAATCTGGGGCATCAGAAAGCTGAAATCTCCTATTATCACGACGGGAATTGATTGCCTTGAGCCTTATTCTTTTTTTTTTTTTTTTTTTTAAGATGAGGGTTGGGGTGGGGAGTAGGAATAAAGTTAAAATTACACATTCTTTCAGGGTGGAACTCAGAAGAAATTAATAGAAATTTGACTTTCCCTCACCCATAGGAAGGACTTAACCTTCCATATGCTTTGGCTCATTTTTCTGTTTCCTGGTTTGGAGACTTTGAAAATTTCTCCAATAACAATTAATAAACAACTGCTGCATTCAGATTTCTGTGCTGGGTACAAGAGAAGATGTAAGACTTAGTTGAGAAATACTACCCTTCCTGGACCAAGAATCCACAGTCAAAGAGAGCAAGACTTTTTAACCCTGTATATGGAAACAAATTTTTAATATTTTGAAAATTTTGGTTCCTTTTTTGTTTGTATATAGGATCTTGAACACTTTATGCATTTAAAAATATTTGAGTTTTTTGCCTTTCTTGGTGTCTTAGCCCTTACACAGTGCCTAGTAAGGATTTTATGAATACTTGTTGATTTGACTTGACATCCTGAGAAGGGATCCAGAGTGTGTATTGGGACCATTGCTTAAAAAAAAAAAAAGCATGTATTCCCATAGAAGAATAAGATACAAAGACTTATAATGTCCAATGTAAAATGACAACTGCATTAGACTTTTAAAAACATGGTTTTTCATAGTTGTCTCAAATATTGTTAAGCATTATTTTTCTATTCAGACTGATTCAGAATTTTTCAAAAGTCTCTCTGATTTTTTATGATACTGACCAGAATCTTGGGGGGTGTCCAATAAGAAGATGATTCAAGTATAGGAAGATATGAAGATGTGGCTGTCTCATGGCCAATTGGAAATGAACTATCTCTGTGCCAGATGCCTGTAAGGAAGTACTGTGATTTAATAGATCAGTGGGCTGAAGAAAAAGGGATCCAGGGAAGGATATTTGATCCATAGACAAGTCTTTTTTTATATGGTTCAATGCTAGTCACTTACACCAAGTAGGCATTCAATTTATGGTTACTGGATTAAATTGAATATGATACAAGACCACAATCTTCTTGAGGGCAGGCCTGTTATATATATATATATATATATTTGTTTCATTGCATTTTTCATTTTTTAATAATATTTTATTTTTCCATGATTACATGTGAAAACAATTTTAATACCCATCCAAAAAAATTTGGATTATAAATTCTCTGCCTCCTTCTCACCCTCCATCTCTCATACCTTCCCAATCTCCACCTTCACTAAAATAGTAAGCAATCAGATATAGATTCTACATGTGTAATCATAAAAACTTTGTTTCCATATTAAACATTTTGTGGAAGAGATATCAAACAAACAAAAAAAAAAAAGAAGGAGAAAGAAAGTGAAATGTTCTATATTTCCATCTTCGTTGAGACTCTGGGTCTTTCTCAGAATCCAGATGTCATTTTTCATCACTGAGCTTCTGATATTGTCTTAGATCACTGCATTGTTGAGACTAACTAGGTTATTCATGGCTGTTCATCAGAAAACAGTGCTGTCACTGTGTACAATATTCTCCAGGATGGTTGGATCATATCACAACTCTACCAACAGTACACTAGCATCTCAATTTTCCTTCATCCCCTCCAATATTTATCTTTTTTCCTTTCCTGTCATATTGGTCCATCTGTAGGAAATTGTATCTCAGATTTGTTTCAATTTGCATTTCTCTAATAAAGAGTGATTTAGAGCATGTCATGACTATGTACAGGTCTGTATATTCTAAGGAGAGTCACTCTTCATTTCGAAAATCACAAATTCTATCTAAATCTTATTCTCCTTCTAGACTGAATTCTTGCCTCAACCACTCCATAAAAGACTTCCCAACTCTCAGATATCCGAAAGAATAGAATCCATGTATAAAGTAAAAAATTTCCTGAAATTCCATATGTTCAAATGGAGAATAGGTGAACATGTGCATGGGGATGCCCACTAGCACTGTTGAAGTTCCTTCTAATTCAAAGCCTGTGATTCAGATACTCAGAGAGCAAATGCTTTGCCTTTAGTCCTCTGTGGAAGTATAAAGATGGGATCTGAACCAAGATTTTCCTGACACCATATCCAACATTTTGGCTACTAAACCTCATTACTTTCTGCTTATTCTCTTTGTTTACATTCACTTCCATTCAAAAGTCTTTTACTTTTTCCTCATAGTCCTGTGCTGAGGACTAGACTTAACAAAGATGAAAAATAATACAATTCCTGTCTGTTTCATCTGCTACAAAGGGAGACCACCACCATTTTTCAAATTTCCCTCTATTTGTCCTCCTCCTCCCTTTTATCCCCTTACCTCAGACTCAATCATTCCTGCATTCCCAGACATCCTTATCTTGTCTCCTACCTTGACCCCAAAAGCTGCAGGGGAAATGTTCTCCTTACACATGCATTGTCCAAGACTTATTCCTCACATAGACCCAGAAATTCCTCCTTGTCCAGAAAATCTTCCTTGAAAATGGGCCAAGAGGTAACACATGTCTTGGACTCCTTTATAAATGAATCTCAGGATGCCTCTCCACTTGCTGAGTACTACAGATACCAGCCAGAGCCAAATTATCATTTTAAAGCTAAGAATTTCAAAGCAATAAATTCCATTTAAGAATCTTCCCTTTCTCATCTTCTCCTTTATGACTGCACCCATCACCATACACTGAATTGTTGTCAAACCAGAATCCATGAAATATAAATTCCTAAAATGACCTCAATGTATTTTCCCTCTTTTCTTTTATAGTAGAAAATGGAAAGCTAAAAGCACAGGTCACCAGGCACAGACTTCTGAGAACATTTCACACTCAGAGGAGAGAAATAAAGTGCAAAGATTAAAAATAATGTTTTGGCATCAAAGACTGAGGCCAACGAACCAACTAGCTGAATAAAACCTGGGTAGGGCTGATGATCTAGGTAGGACCTAGAAAAGAAGAAAATATGAAATAGAAAAGGTAGCACTGACCTGGGAGTTCAAGACCTGTCTCTGTTATTCACTAACTCTATGGCTCTGGACCTCAGCTTCCTCATCTGTAAAATGAGAAATGAGGGGATTGGGCTAAAAAATCTCTATGATTCCTCCCATATTTGACATTCATTATTTTAAGCCATCTCTAAGCTCTGGCATTCAGAACTTGAAAAGTCTTTTCCTGCCCTTCTTAAAAAGCACAGAGACATTTATGGTTTCAGAAAATAGGGGAAATTATATATGTCCCCTTATTTTTATGATTCAGGAGAGATACAACATAAGGGTTTGAAGAGTGTAGAGAAAGGTGGTTCCACTTCTGGCTCAGGGAAACCAAAGAAGCCTGCCTGCAAGGATGAGAGTATTTTATGACTGGGAAGGACTTTAGGGAGCATCAAATAACAAATCACCTTTCAGAGGCAACTAAGTGGATCAGTGGATTGAAAGTCAGGCCTAGAAATTGGAGATCCTGAGTTCAAATTTTCCCTCAAGACACTTACTAGCTTTGTGACCTGGTCAGGTCATTTTACCCCCATTGCCTAGCCCTTATTGCTCTTATGCCTTAGAACCAATATACAGTATACAATATACAGGAAAGTGAGAGTTTAATAAAAGTAACTCATCTTCTTACTTTAAGGTTCCCAAAGAACCTTCCTTATAATATCTCTGTGAGTTAGGAAGCCCACATAGCCTAATTTCCATTTTTTAAAGGTTTGAGTTGTGGACACACACACACACACACACACACACAGGGATGGAAGAGGAGGAGGAGGAGGAGGAGGAGGAGGAGGAGAGAGAGAGAGAGAGAGAGAGAGAGAGAGAGAGAGAGAGAGAGAGAGAGAGATACACAAAGAGTCAGAGAGAGAGATACACACAGAGAGAGAGAGGAGAGACAGAGGCAGAGAGAGACACAGAGAGACAGAGAGAGACAGAGACTCTCTCCAGGACTGTGTTCTTGGCACAGAGCAATGGAATCAGAGATCCTAACCAGCTTTAGAACTATTGCAAAAAGGCAGAAGCTGAATTATAAAAATCCCCTTTGGGCTTCAGAACAAAAAGAATGGGCTGGTTTCAGCAGGGAAAACTGCTTAAGGTAGTCCAACAGTAATCTAGCATGCGCTGAGGAAAAGGGCTTTCTATCTTCTCAGACTCCCAATAAGAATCATAAATTACTAGAAGGTACCTGTGAATTCAGAGTCTTTGAACCTATTCTATTCAACCTCTCCCTGGACACTTCTGGTAACCAAGACCTTACCCTTTGGCCATCCTGTGTAGGCTAGTCTGTGTAAAAAAAAAAAAAAAAAAAAAAAAGAAAGAAAGAAAGAAAGAAAGAAAGAAAGAAAGAAAGAAAGAAAAAGTCTTCAGTTTTATATGAACGAATGCAATGTGAAGGAAGCAGAACCCAGTGAGCAGGACATATTGGCCACAATAATGAAAATGGAAAGCTCAATCAATGACCACAAAAAAGAAAGATTATATTTAAGGTTGTAGAAATGTAACAGCTAAGGGTAGAGAGGGATAAATATCACTCCTCCTGCATCTTTGGAGAGGTGAGGGGATAAGGATGCCACACATAAGACTCTAGGTATGTTAGGTAATTTAGGTGAATTACACATTTTACTTTTTGGTTCTCTGTCTTTATGTTTATATTTTATTTTATGTCTTTATTTTGTTGTGGTTTGGTTATAAGGGATGGTTCTCTGGGGAGGGTATATATACATGGAAGTAAAAGTGATATAAGAATCCAAAATTGAATTTTTTTATGTGATTCCTACTATTGATCAAAAATTGTCTTCCCTACAAATCCTTCAGTGCTCCTAGTTCTGCTCTCTAGACCCAATAATGTGAGTCTGATTACTCTTCCCTAGAAGAAATATTTGAAGATTTTGACAGTGATTCTCCCCTGGTCTATGTTTTCCCTTTTCTGCCAAATAATTAAACAAATTTTCTCATGAGAGTGAATTTCTTGTCACTGGATGGAAACAAGAAGTTTTCCTGGAAGTTCTGTAAGTGTAAAGGCAGAAAACATGAGTTGGAATCCCATCTTTGTTATTCAATAACTGTCTCACATTGGACAAATCATTTCCCCCTTTCAGTATCCTCTGCTCTATAATGGGAAGATTGTACCAGATGGAGTGTAATGTTCCTAAGTCGAGCAACCCTGCCCTGCTTATAACCCTTGGGCTTCACAGCACTTGATGTTTGGACTTTTTTCAATGCATTTATCATGGGATATTGCACATTCAATTCATTCTGTCTTGTTTCCTACGCTATATGCTCAATTTCCTCTTATGTTTTCTATGCAGAATAATCCCATGGAATTCCGAGCTTTGTTATTATTGTTTGTTTGTGTAACGTTAAGGTTTTTCTTTGCAGCTGCTTAATTTAACTATTTGTGGTTCAAGATTTGCTCCTAAAATAAGACACATTTCTCTACACCATTTTTAATTAAAAAGTTAAATAGCAATAGTTTTATTATTATGCAAAGATCCATCAATTTAGCTTGCAACAGAAAGCATAAGTGAACATAGCAATACAAGCAATAATAAGAGAGAGATAGAAAAGAAAGCTGCATCACTGAATGGGGATACTCTAACACCTGCATCTTCTTAGCTGGGAAGTCCCTTTGTTCAGCATTTCAGGATCCCATTCAGGAAAGCTCCAGGCAAAGGGTCCTTTCTATGGGTGAGACTTCAAACTCTACTTTCCAAAAGGGGGTTTTATTGACCTCAAAACAAAGATTGCATTTTGCCAAATGTAGTTTGCATCACCACTTCCAGGGTCCCAGTGACCTGGCCAAGATCTAGAGCCCCTAGAAGCGGCCAGGCAAAACATGTCTCAAAATTTAATCAACAGTCATGAAGAAAACACATTCTGTGAAACAAGGGTTAATCTCATAGACATCTGTTTATCTTGGTCAGAGACCTTGGGAAGCTGCTGAGAACTCTGAACAAAGTTCAAAGGAGCCCTAGTCTCTGCTGGTAAATGTGAGGACTATGATATACAACAGACAAGATTTACTAAAAATTTACTTTAACCTGTGGGAAGCCAATAAGAGAATAGATAAAAATCTGAGACTCCTCTTTTGACTCCTTTTGTTATCCTTGTGATTTCTTGTTGAAAAGTATTGTGGCCTTATTGAAGAGCTTTAGGTTCCTAGTGGGTCAGCATTTAAAAGGTTAACACTCTCCCCCTTTGGCCAGGAATGCAGCTGCCTGGTATAGCCAAGGCCAAAACTTTAGCAGGGTCAATTCAACCCTGAGAAAAATATTCCCCAACTTGGCTTTCTGATAAGAACCCAGTCAAAATTCAGCCTTGGCCTTGGTCTGTTCTGAAGCCAATGAAACCTTTTGTGTTTTGATATGACATAATTTATAACTTCTGCGCATCTGCAAAGTTTTTTTTTGGGGGGGGGTTCTTTTGTGTGAAATGAATCTTGAAATATATATAATAAACTCCATGTTCCTAGAGACAGAGGTGGAAGCATGAGCTAAAAGATGTTCAGTGTCCCTTATTTCCTTATCAACTAAACTGTCCTTATCAGATTATCAGAGATGATAAAGAGATCTCAAAATTAACCCATCAGTTTGTTTGCTTCTTTATTTGCTTTTGTTCTGTTTTCTGGAAGAAAACTATATTGTTGTTTTTTTTTTTTTACTTGATGTTTCCTTTTCTATGTTCTGAGCAGTTTTCTTATATTATTTATTGGCATTATATTGTTCAAGTTTTTTGACTTGTCATTTCTTCTGGGATACCTATACTCCTTAGGTTTTCTCTAGACATCCTTATGTATTGCCTAAAAATTGAGAGCACTTTTTTTTTACTGTTATTCCTTTTTTCCTAGCTGAATTGCCCTTAAGTTCTGGATATTTGCATTCCCAAGCAGTAGTTCTCTTTTTTATTTTTTGGTTCTTGGTGAAGCTTCCCATCACAGATTCAAGTTTTTCTATTCTACCAATTATTTCTGCTCTGCAGGCCTTAAATTCTGCTCTCATAATTCTCATTTCTTATTCTAAGTATGAACAATGTGTTGTGGTTTCACATTTTCTTCAAATTCCATAGGGTTCTCTATTTAAATATTGTCATTTTCCATTCTTTGGTAGCATTTATTAATAGAAGAGTGACTTTTGATAAAATTGCTTTTTAATCCATAATAACAAATAACAAAAGTTTCAGGTCATGTGACCAACAGAATGTCAGGGTAGACATTTTTTCTAACATTCAAAACTTCTAGCACCTACCTTGAGCTTATTCAGCATCCGTTCCCCACCAATCACCACTGATGGTCGTTGCACTCATTGATTGGGCCCATGGGTTTGAACAAAACAGGGAAATTTAGCGCTAGAAATGACTTTTGAATAGCAGGTGGCAGAAAGGATAGATTATTGGACTTGGAGTCAGGAAAATCTGAATTCAAATTCTGACACAGACATAGATTGGCTTTGTTGATCCAGAGGCACTTCACTTCACTTAGCATCAATTTCCTCAGATGTTATACTGTAATGGTTAAAAATGGTTTGACTAAATTTATGAATTAAAAAGAATTATTATGGTCACTGTTTATAAAATTAACTCTTAAGTCACAAGGCTATTAGTAGCTTTATTACAGCAGGGTAGAGATAGTAAAGAGGGAATTGTAGGAATGTGATAGGGAATTGTCTAGCCTACCTCTCCAAGTCTGCTCTGAAGAAATCTAGCTCGCTCCCCAATGAACTTCAAACCCCCTGCCAGAGTAGTGGGAGAGTCTCAACTCCAAAGCAGAAATTCTCCAACGCAGAGACATCAATGCAGAAAAAGTGCCACGTAGAAGAATCAAACTCAGATACACCAATGCAGAGGCCCTCCCTCAGCAAGAGCCACCAGCACAGCAGAAGCAGAAGATCCTCAGCAAGAGCCACCATCACAGCTGAAGCAGAAGATCCTCAGAATGTTCTCATCTGGCTTTTATAAGCAGTTTTCTCAGTCACTTCCTATCTCTCTGGTTCCTCCTTCCTTTCACTGTGAACTGGTCTATCATCTCAGGAACCAATCAAAGTCTCTCAATTTGCCTAGCACTGCCCAGAGGGATCAGTGTCTGTGGAATTCATCTCCCATACTCCGAGTGTGTGAACTCTTATCAAAAGGATTCCCAAGTTCCTGACTGATTAAGTTAAAAGGGTGGAACACTCCAAGAATTAGATTGAGTTAAGATAAAAATATTCCCTTTCACAATATGAATAGATGCTCTTATTTACCTCACTAGGTTATTGTAGGGATCAAATGAAATATAATATGTGAAGTGTTTTACAAACCTTAAAACAATCTGGAAATACCATTTAAGGATGTCAGAGTGAACAGAAGCCTTCAAAATAATTGAATCTACCCTTCTCATTTTATGGAAGAGGAAAATTAGGCCTGAAGAGCCTTTCATTTGTACAAGGCCCCCAGTTAGTCAATGGCAAACTCAAGAGTAGAATTCTCTTCCCTTAAATTTTCTGACAGTTATTTGTCCAGGCCTCCCCTTGATTTGCTTTTTGCATGATATGTTCCCCTGACTGGCATACTTTAGATGTTGTAAGTCAAGGACTGTATCATAAAAAGTAAACAAACAAAAACCTTGCTAAATAAACAAAAATCTCACACTAATTCCAAGGACCTTCATATACAGAGTACTTATAAATGTTTACTAAATTGACTTGTATCCATGCCTCATGGTCAAATGTCCTTTCTACTATGCCTCAGAGATTTCAAAATCATACTACTCACTGGCTGGTTACATCTCTAAAGTTAAATTGCTTTATCAGTTAATAACACAATGGCCAAAGTTTCATATGAATAACTACCAGATGGAAGATGATAGCAATTTCCTAGCATTCTCCCAAGTATGAACATCATTCAAAACTTAAAGGCAGTTGGGTATCATACAAAGATAGAAATACTGTGGAATTCATTAAAAAGACAAATTTCTAATGGGTCCAAAGGTGAATGATCATTGCTTTTGGAAATTGATTTTTTCCCTGAACTGATGTGAGGAATAGGGTGATAATTAGCTACCTTTTAATGGAAATCAGAATTTCTGCTAGATAGTATTTATCAGGAATCAAAGGCAGATTGATTCAGCTAGCTGGAAATGGACTGTAGAGGGAAGTTAGCAAGTTAAGACTTGTCCCTTTGCTGCTACAAGGCTTGGAATGATCTCAACCACCTCTCTTTGGAAGCAAGAGATGTCACAGAGGAGTCTCAGAACCTGGCCTCTAGAGATTAGAAGCAACCTTTGTAAGGAATTCTGAATGTAGGATGGAATCTAGGATGTGGTTCTGCACTGGATATTAAGGACAGAAGAACCTGGTTTTAGTCTCTAGATTCATTGGCCTAATTGCCTAACATTGGAGCTAGAAGGAACTTTGGAGATCATCCAACCCAAGTCTCTCATTTTACAGATAAATAAACTGAGGCCCAGGGAAGGGTTAGGTGTCATAAGGAAGCCCTAAGGCACTGATTTTAGAGACTGAGTGTCCAAACTGTAAATTCAAACCTCCTGTGAGCCCCCTACCTTACCCCAGACAGGGGAGGGAGGAAACACTCTCATTGGACTGCTGGGAAGAGAAGCAGATGATGGGAGAAATGTCTTCAGGTGTGGTGGAGAGGGGGAATGGAGCAGCCCCAGCCAGCATGCTCTGGCACACATGCCATAATTTCACCAACATGGCCTTCTTCTCCAACTTCAGAGCCTCTTCCATGATGGCCAATTACTCATTTCCCAATTCATGAAAAAAGAATAATGATGTGTGTGCTATGTCTCACTGGGTATTTGTAGAAAGAAAGAAAAAACAGCTTTGTAAACCCTAAAATGTACTAGAAATGGGAGTTGTTATTATTCTCTACTATACCTTCTCGTCTAACTGCTTGTTTATGAGAAGGGCTGTATGAGCCTTAAAGTGATACAAACATGTGGGAAGCCAATAAGAGAATAGATAA
The DNA here is from genome assembly GCF_016433145.1 of Gracilinanus agilis. Classification (NCBI taxonomy): domain Eukaryota; kingdom Metazoa; phylum Chordata; class Mammalia; order Didelphimorphia; family Didelphidae; genus Gracilinanus; species Gracilinanus agilis. The sequence continues at coordinate 303,788,188 of NC_058134.1, forward strand.
AAATCTGAGACTCCTCTTTTGACCCCTTTTGTGATCCTTGTGATTTCTTGTTGAAAAATATTGTGGCCTTATTGAAAAGCTTTAAGTTCCTATCAAACCTGAATTAAAGGGTTAACACTGTTAACACAGCAAGGAATGCTGCTGTCTGGTATAGCCAAGGCCAAAATCAGCAGGGGCAATTCGACCCTAAGAGGGATACTCCCCAACTTGGCTTTCTGATAAGAAGCCAGTCAAAATTCAGCCTTGGCCTTGGTCTAATCTGAAGCCAATGTCTTGTGTTTTGATGTGACATAATTTGTAACTTCTGCACATCTGCAAAGTTCCGGGGGGGTTCTTTGGTGTGAAATGAGTCTTGAAATATATATAATAAACTCCATGTTCCTGGAGCCAGAGCTGGAAGCATGAGGTAAAAGACAACTCCCTTGTCCCATCCTTATTTCCTTATCAACTTAACTGTCCTTATCAGATTATCAGAGATGATAAAGAGATCTCGACACATGCAGGGAAGCTACATGACAAAAAACTCTATTGTCATAACATCAACTTCATAGGATGCCACCCAGTATGGCTGGCAGACACACTGGAATGGCCAGAGTGTGACCCTGCCAGAAGACTGAGAGATCTGGGTTCCAATCCTTCCAAGTATATTTGTTGATTCTGGGGCCATGGAATGGCCACTTAAACTTGCTGGGCCACAAAGACTCAAGTTAGGAACAAATTATGGTCTGTGCTGATGGAGGAGCTACCTTAATATCTCCAGAAGTTACAGTATCTATTAATTATTGTATAAGAATCCAACCTTGAAAAGACCTCCAGGAATGGATGCAGAGCAAAAGGAACAGATCCAGGAGAACCACATACACAGAGATGGGTACACTGTGGTACAATCCAATGTAATGGACTTCTGAACTAGCAGCAATGCAATGACCCAGGACAATTCTGAGGGACTTATGGAAAAGATGCTACCCACATCCAGAGAAAGGACTGTGGGAACAGAAACATAGAAGAAAAACAACTGCTTGAACGCATGGGTTGATGGGGATACAATTGGGGATGTAGACTCTAAACAATCACCCTAATGCAAATATCAACAATATGGAAATAGGTCTTGATCAATGATACATGTAAAACCCAGTGGAATTGCTCATTGGCTATGGGAGGGGGTGAGAGGAGGGGAAGGAAAGAACATGAATCATGTAACAATGGAAAAATATTCTTAATTAATTAATTAAGAGTGCTTTAGAAATTAATTAATTAAAATTTAAAAAAAAAAGAAGCCAACCTTGACTATCTCTGCTGTGATACAGAATTATCTAAGTGGATAATGTGAGAATTCTGAGTTGTTCTCCCCAAGTTTGCTCTGGCTTTTCATAACATAGAATTCCTCGCCTTCTGGTGCCCACCCAGTCAACTTTCTTTCTTCTGTGTTAACAGATTTAAGGTTCACAGAAATTTCTATATTATTTCATGTTATACTCATTACAACCTTGAGTGGCATATTCTATTATAATTGCCATTTTACAGTTACGGAAATGGAAGCAGAGAGAGATGAAGTGATTTGCCCAGAGTTACACAACTGGTAAGTATCCGAAGCCGGATATGAACTAAGATCTTTCTGACTCTACGTCCAGTGATCTCTCCATTGCACTAGCTAGCTGTCTAATCAATAAACAAACTTTATTCATCATTCTTATCCATATGTATTCATATATACACAACGCACATGCACATATATATGTGTGTACCTGTGTACGTAGGCATGCATTATGCACACACGTAGATACCATCTGTATTTGATGTATATACATATACGTACAAACAAAATATAAATATAAATGTATAGATCCCCCTCATCTGCTACTACCCTGCATCGCCAAACTAGCTGAGTTCATTTTGTGATGTATATGTACAATATATTATACAATATATAACATTTACAATATAGAGATACATACAGAATACATATACATTTTCTTTTGTTATATGCTATAATGTGTTATACATACACAGACTAAAGTCAAATACTCTCTGCTCTCAAGAAGTTTACTCTCTCCTGAAGAAAATCATTCACTGTATCTAGTCATGAGACTTCTGTATAATCTCTAAGTCTTCGGCTCATTTCATTTCTTGATCTTCGGTCAGAGATTCCAATAAAGTTTCCGCCATCCCTTTGCTCCCCTGGCCCCACCCAGGTCATCATTTACACTGAAGTCACCAAGTTTTGTAGTCAGCAGGGGTTAGAGCACTGGACCTGGAGTCAGGAAGACCTGAGTTCAAATCCAACCTTAGACACTGCCTAACTATGTGGCCCTGAACAAGTCACTTAACTTCTGATTACCTGGCAAAAGATTCTGCTGGATCTCCTGGAGGAGGCAATGACAAATTACTCTAGAATCATTGCCAAGAAAATACCTGAAATACCTACCTGGGGCAATGAAGAGTTGGATATCAATAGACTAGTGAACTAGAACATCAAGTATCCATATATGTGGGGTTTCCTTTGAAGGTTCCTGCATGGAAAAGTTGATCAAAGCTTATATGTGACTTGCAGCTGACTCAATGGCCTCTGAGGTCCCCTCTCACTCAAGAGCTAAGTTCCAAGATCCTCTATTCTGGGAGGAGACAATAGTATAGGTCTTTTGTGGACTAATACTACCAATCCCTATCAATTTTATACGTTTTTAGGCTTATATATCACTTCTCTCACAGCAGCCCTGTGAGATAAGGAGTTCTAGAATAATTATCCCTCTTTTCCTGAGAAGGAAACCACCACTCGGGGAGATTATGACTCTTTCTTCATGACCACACATCTGGGAAATGGCAGAAATAATATTTAGACCACATCTGAATTCTTGCCCCACATGCTTTTTCTCATTCCACTAAAATGTCTCTCCAAGATGATACAATAAAAACTCTTCTATTTCTGCAGGTTCCTAGAGCTCTATTCTCATCAAAATCAGTGAAGTAGGCAGTTCAGATGTTAGTGATCTCATTTTATGGATAAGGAACTGAAAATCAAGGAAATCAAATGACTCATTCATGATCAGACATTAGGATGGTGTCAGCATTCATATCTGAACCCAGGTCTATCAAAGCCACAGAATTCCAGATGAAAGAGAGACAGGCTTTCATACTACTCCTCTACCTGCTGGAGGGCCATTCTGGGTGCACAAAAATAATCTTTGCCAAATTAAACAGAACTGAATTGAGAATGATGAAATCAAGACCGATTTTCCAGTTCCATGAATCACAGAATCATAGATCTAGAGCTTAAAGGGACCTCGGAGGCCTCCATATCCAAATTCTTCATTTGATAGTTGAAGAAATTAAGGCACAGAGAAGACAAATGATCTGCCCAGGGTTGCGCAGCAAGAAAGAGTCTGTGGCTAGATTCATACTTGGGTTTTCCTGGTTTTCCTGATTTCATGTCATCATGCTGCTTATCAACTCATAAAGGCTGAGAAAAGGTCTAAAAATTGTCCTGTAGGCTTAGGCTATGAAGACAAATACTCACGACAAGACCTATCCTTTCCCTATAAAGAAAATTAATGCAGAACATGGAGCTGACTTTACTGATATGTAACCAAATGGGGCCCCCAGGTCTCACCTGAGGGCAATCTGAGACCACTCTGGAAACACCAACCCTTCCTTTCCTAACACGCAGCCCATCTGAGTAAGCCAACAGCTCTGCTAGTGGCCCTGACTTCTCTATCATTTTGTTGTGCTGTCTCCCAGCCCTGGAATGATGTAAACATTATAAATAGCTGCATTAATTCATTAGCCAAAGGTCACCATTTCCTGCAGCCCTGGAGACTACAAAGGTAATAGAAAAGGACCTTGTATCAGGGCCATCTGGCTCCTCTTGGGACCCAATGTTCTCTCTCTCCGGACAGTGCATGCCTCTCTGGCCAGCCCCCCCAGGGAATCTGGCGCCTGCTGCCAGTTAGGCTTGTTAACATCTTCCCCAGGGAATTCCTTCTTGCTGACATGTTCCAAAAGGGCCTGGTAATTATGTCATTAAAAAGTGTTGGGGCCTCCTACAGGACAGTGGCTGGGTTTCTCTGCCTTCCTCCTGAACAAGGGCTACCATTTGTTGGATGGCATCAACTGAGGCCCTTTCAGTTCAGGCTTCCCCATCTTTCTGACAATGACAAACATGAAGATGATGAGGCAAAGGATGAAGATGATGCTAATAAAGAGCAGAATTACCAACCATCACAGAATTTGTAAAACAAGCAAAAAATACACTTCATCTGTTTTCTTATTTGAGTCTCACTCCATCCATAGGAGTGGGACTATGATCTCCATTTTGTAAATGAGGAATCAGACTGAGAGGTCAGCTGTCAAATGTCAGATCTCAGGGATATGGAATTAAAAACCCAAAGGGGGATAGTCAGTCATGGTACCATAGCTAATCAGTGGAAAGTAACTAGATCAAGGTATATGTAGCATTTAGTTAGCAATAATATTTAAAACAGGAAGGTACCAAGTGGTCCCTCTGCTAGCCTAGGTGGCTGTGCCCCAGGTAGGTTCTTCTCTGTTCTAGTGCCACCAGCTCATAACCAGGGGCCGCTTCCTCTGCAGTGACCTGGAGATGTTTTGAGGACTTTATTCATGGAGTATAGCATTCTTAGTTCTGCCTTCCTGCTCTCCTCAAATACTTTTGAAGGAACTTCAAGGCCTATTTATTTCATGGGACTTTCCCCATTGTCAATTTGTGAAGTTTGCCCTGTAGATTATTTGCTAATTATGATTCTGATCATCAAAATTTATGGTCAGGAGGCAGTCCTCAGATAGGTGATGCCCAGATTTGCCTTGGAAATTTCTTCCGGTTGATAGTCCTTTTTTGTTTCCAGCTGGTTTTAGTGGAGTAGATCTCAACAATCCTAATGACAAGAAGCCTGAATCTTGTTTTGTTACTCTGGGATCTGAACTTCTGAGTCTCAAGTACAGGCCTTGCCTCTTCTTTCGGCTGGACTGTGAGTCTGGGTCTATGTCTGGGTCCATGTCAGTATTCATGCTCATGTCTGTATCTGCGTCTTTGAGTGAAGGAACATGGTGGCATCAGAAATGCAACATCCTGGACTTCAGGACATTTAAGTTCACGTGTAGACTTGCAAGCAAGTGCCCTCAACTCATGGAACCTCACATTCTTTCATGCATAAATTTTGTCTTCTCTTGCCTCTGCTCAAGCACCATGCAATATCCTCATAATGACTTAAGAATAAAGTTTGAACTTTGGGGTTTGGTATTCAATGCTTATCAGGATCTGGGGCTCTCCTACTTAAATAGCACCCCTCATATTTCTTTCTGTATTCTTTATGTTGCAGCCAGGTTAGCAAACTTTCCATTCTTGCTACATGCCCCACACTATACTTCCTTTTTTATCCTCCAGGGAGGCAAAATTTATATATGAAAAAGCTTCCTAATTCAAGTGAAATAAGCTACCTCAGGAGGTAGAGAGCCCTCCCTCATTGGAGCTATTCAAGTGTTGGTGATTCTGTAAAGGAGTTTCTTGTTCACTTATGTATTAGATTTATAGATATCAAATTGTCGTTTAGCACTGAAATTCTATGATTCTTCCAAAAAAAAGAGTGAAAAATTATGGGAGCCAACGTGATTTCATAGAACATAATTTGGGCTGAACTTGGCAACTGAAAATCATCTTGGTATAATGGGAAAAATGCTGAGTTTGGAGTGAGAATCCTGGATCTAAATCTGACTCTACCAATTACTACCAATGTGAACTCAGGCAAGTCACTTAACTGCTCTGTGCCTCAGTTTCCTCATATATAAAACCAAGGGGTTGCCCTAGATGATCTTTAAACTCCCTTCAATGAATCAGTCAACACAAATTGATTAAACATCTGTCATGGAAATGAATCAGAAAGGAGCTATCCCTCCATACTGGAGTCTGCATTCTATTGGGTAAAAACCATAAGCATAATAACAGAGGAAATATATACAGAATAAGGACAAAGTAAAACAACTCTACATCCAATTATCGATCAATTAATCCTGTCAGAGCTGTCTCCTGCCACCCACCACCCACCCTCTGACTTTTAATTCCTTCTCATCCTTTAAAGCCTAATTCCCTTTTACCTACTTCCTGCCAAGTCTTCCTTAGCTCTCCTTGTAAAGAAAAACTTTGGGGCAGCTGGGCGGTTCAGGGGATAGAGAACCAGGCTTAAAGATGGGAGGTCCTGAGTTCAAATTTGGCTGCAGACACATCCTAGCTATGATCCTAAACAATTGTAAAGCCCTTACCACTCTTCTTCCTTGGAACTGATACTTAGAATTTTTTCTAACACAGAAGGAAAATATAAATTAAAAAGAAAGATTGTCTATAGTATATATATACATATATATGGAGCCCTTTTACATGCATCTCTGTCCTGCACACATCATGCCTTATTTTCTAAAAATATCAAGTACTTATCCCCATACTAGTCTGGAAACCCCCTCAAGGTAGTAATTGCATCTTATCACAAGTGTGTATGCACTTAATGAATAAGTATTGAATTGATTTGGCTTGATTTCCATTGACTTGGAGAATACTGAGTCATTACAGGTCTAATGGGTGGAAACAGAAATCTTCCATCTTTCCTCTTTCCAGAGGTTTCGTTAGAGCTTTTAGCACAGATGCCGTGATGGGCATGGCCTAGGAGATTAAGGGAATCCCTTCCTTCGAACAGATCTGAAGCCAGGATTGCATATAATTGTGCCTCCACAAAAGTCATGGCCCAGAGTGAGATCAGTGGACTAAGGTATCTTAGCAACTTTGATGACTTAGTTAAATAAATAGATGGTCAGCAGCTCCCAGAATAGATCCCTCACCAGGCTGGAAATGGGTCCTCAGGATGGACGCTTAGGGAAACATTTCCAGGCCTAATCTGGACTTCCCAGCCCTTTACTCCACAAGCAAAGTCCTGCGAGAATTGCCATGGCCATATGTAGACTGTCCAAACACGGATCCCTGGATTTGGGAGAGGTTCAGCAACAATAACGCTCACTTGTTTAGTGGGGTGTAAATATTCTCTTACTGGGCTCTATGAAGCCAGTGCGTGTGTGCAGCACAAAACCGAGCTCTACTACCCTGGCTCTAAAAGCAAAGGGCCATCTAGGCTTGAGAACAGTCGATCAACAGGCATTTCTTTTCTTTTTTCTTTTTTAACCCTTGTACTTTGGTGTATTGTCTCATAGGTGGAAGAGTGGTAAGGGTGGGCAATGGGGGTCAAGTGACTTGCCCAGGGTCACACAGCTGGGAAGTGGCTGAGGCCGGGTTTGAACCTAGGACCTCCTGTCTCTAGGCTTGACTCTCACTCCACTGAGCTACCCGGCTGAGAACAGTCGATCAACAGGCATTTCTTAAGTGTTTGCAGGACATTTACTGCGGGTCATCTCCTCCCCCTGTAGCCCGCCTCTGGCCATTATCCCCATGTCCCCAGCATTTCTCTGACTGTGACCTCCTCCCTGCGGCAACTTTTTCTCTAGGTCCATAGGCTCCTTATGGGTGAGGTCAGATGGTGGACTTCCACTCCACTTCCTGGACATTTTCACACCAGGACACCTATACTCTCAGTCATTGCCTCCCTCTCCAACACTCAGATATTCACACACAAACACTTAAGTGAAGATGCATGGATACACATGCATGTACACAAGCACACGTAGGGATGCACGCATAAACACAGAACACAACACCACCAAAGTCATGGACTCTGCTCTTGGCTCCCCCAGCTCTTTGGGGCAAGCTTTCACTTTTTCTCATCATGAATAAATCCTTTGTGCCACTTCTTGATCATTTAAAACCAGGCCTGCGCACATGGATCCCTTTCACCTCCCTTTTCTGCATTATCTTCCCTTGTTAAAAAGTAAGGTCCTTCGCATGGGTCGATGGGGACATGACTGGGGATGTAGACTCTAAATAATCACCCCAGTGCAACTATCAATAATATAGAAATAGGTCTTGATCAGTGGCACATGTAAAACCCCGTGGAATTGCGTGTTGGCTATGGGAGGGGGGAGGAAGGAGGGGATGGAAAGAACATGAATCATGGAACTATGGAAAAATTTTCTTAATCAATAAAAAAAAAACTTTTAAAAAAAGTAAGGTCTTTAAGGGCAGGCTCTATCATTCTTTCCAAGGCTTGGCCAGGCACACAATAGTGCTGAATAAAATCTTTTTCTTCTTGATTATCTCGATATTCGGGTCTCTCCAGAGTCTCAGTCATCATCACATCATAGAAAGACTGCTATTTTTAAACAGGAAACCAATCCATAAATTGGGAACAATTCTAACCTGCACCAACTATTTCATAGATCTATTCTGGAGAAGGCGCCAAGTAAATCTTAGAAACAATATAAAAATAAGAGCCAAGTTCTTATTTTTAATAAGTCCCCATCCCTGCAGCTGAATAGCCAGGTTATTTTGTAAGTCTTGAAATCCTAAAGGAAAGTGCCCTCCTGGTTATGCTATTCCCACCAAGAAAGTTATGTAGAGAAGAAGGGAAATTGGATCCTTTAGTCTAGTTTTCCCTTTTCCAAAAGCACATTAAACCATTTCTTTACTCGTGAGAAACCAAAGCAGTGACACATGAAAGAAAGAGAAAGTTCATTTATCACCCAGTCAAAGCACTCGTCTGTGTTTTCCCCCATCCCGGCTCAGTTGAGCTGTCTTTACAGGCATTACAACTGAGGCAGAAAATTGGGTGGGGGTCAGGGGAAGAATGCATCTTGAGAGAAGAGATGAAAAGATGAACAATTAAAAATATGGAGCAGTTCATCTGACAAGCTGAGCAGAGAGAACTGGGAGTTGAACACTCCTGGGGCTTATCCATTTATACAACCAAGTACAGCAACCAGCGATCTCTAGGTCAGCCATCCTTACCAGGGGCATAAACAGAGAGAATCCAGAGCCCTTGCACGGGCTCAATTTCATGGCTGACTTAATTTGAGTTTGGCCTCCTCATGAATAATGGCAAAGGGACCAAATGAAAAGGGATGGCCTGTCCCTTTAAATGGGGCAGACGTGGGGAGTAGGTCTAGGAACACAAATGGCCATCAGATAAATGGACAGTTGAATTTATCCGTCCTCCCTTTCAGAACTTTAAGAACAGCCTATTCTGGAATTTCAGGGGAAAATAATAAAGATGTTCTTTAGGCAGTATTTAGTTTGTGTGAACAGAGGGGCCCGACCACACTTGTTACACAAGTAAGCAGCACTCAGGACAATGATTTGCTCATAATGTAACCATACAGTTTTGTCTTTGGTGTGAGAAATTCTGTTTTCTGAAAGAAAATGTCATATCAAAAAGACGGTATCTAAGACAATGAAATTCAGATGTTGTCCTTTGAGCGCAATAGTATTCCATCACCAGCATATACCACAATTTGTTCAGAGGAAGAACTGCAGGAGAGGAAACACAGAAGAATAGCAACTACTTGAACACATGGGCTGAGGTGGACATGATTGGGGATGTGGACTCGAAACTACCACACCAATGCAATGATCAACAATTTGGAAATAGGTCTGGATCAATGACACATGATAAAACCAGTGGAAATACGCATCGGCTATGGGGGAGGGGAGGTCGGGGGGTGAAGGGGAAAGTAAGAGCATAAATCATGTAACCATGTTAACTTTTCTAAAAAATAAATATTAATAAATGTTAAAAAAAATTCTGATGTTGTTGAGGAAACTCAATGGAGTGCGTGGTCAATAGTCTCCAAGCATCTCTTAAGGATCTAGTGGTCAATGGTCACGGAGCATCTCTTAAGCATTTACCATGGGCCAGGCACAGTGCTAAGCATGGGGAAGACAAAGGAAGTCCAAAAAAAGGCCCTGACCACAAAAAGCTTCCATTCAGGTGATAAGCAATGTGTGAATAAGCAGGTGTGCACAAGCCATCTGCAAAAGGGACGAGAAGTCATTGAATGAGGGAAGAGCCTCGCCTCTGAGGGCACCGGAAAGATCTCTGCCCTAAGATGGGATCTGAGCTAAATCACGAAGGAAGCAGGAGGTGGAAGTCAAGAGAGAGAGCCTATCGGGCAAAGGGGACAGTCTGCACAAAGGACCAGAGGCTGGAGATGGGACGCTGCGTTTGAGAGATGACCTGGGCGCCAACTTCACTGGCTTGCAGAGTCCATGGAGTGTTTTAAAATATCAAGAGCCGTGACCCTGGGCAAGTCACTTGACCCCCATTGCCTACCCTTACCACTCTTCCACCTATGAGTCAATACACAGAAGTTAAGGGTTTAAAATAAAAAAAAAAAAAAAAATATCAAGAGCCTGCAAAGGTAAGAAGTGGCCGGGATGGGAAGGCACTTAAAGGGCACAGGGGAGTTTTTGCTTGCCAACATCATCTCTTTTGTCCCCAATAAGACGCCACAAGTTGAGAAATGCGCAGATCCCTGTCCACATTTTACAAATGAAGGATCCCAAAGCTCAGAGAGGAAAACGTGTCCAAGATGGCGCAGCACAGCCAGGCATTGGTGGAGTTGTAACTTGAATCAAAGGCTGAATGAAGCTAAGTCCAACGCTTCACCAAATTCAATTCAGATCAATTAGATTCAATTCAACAAGACTTCATTAAACTCTGACATTTTCGGAGCCCCGTAGTAAGCTTGACAAACTAGAAACCTGGAGTAACTAGGAATTGGACTCCTGAACCTGACACCCACAGCCCATGACCCGCAATGGGTATGTGACTTTGGCCTTCCATTCTGTGGATCTCAGTTTGCTTAGCTGCAAAATAAGGGCATTGACCAACATGATCTCTAAGATCCTTACGAATTACACACTTAAATCCAGTGACTCTAAATGGACAGTTTCAGACGGGGTCATTATTCACATCACAAAATGAGTTTCCAATTCACTTCCCAGCTAAGCAATCTCTACAGGCCCTCACAATTCTAAAATTCAAGGCGTCTTCTAAATAATATCACCCAAGGTGCAGGTAAGTGTTTGTTTACAAATCATTAATTTTACTACAGAAAGCCTGAAGACTAAAGACTTTCCAGTTTAATTCATGGGCCTCAGTCTGCAGTGGAAAACACTGAGAGATAAAAATATAACGTGTCTGTCTGGATTTGCCATGGTGGTGATGGGGGAAATGATTTGAGTAAATCCATTAAATGCCTCCACTCCACTTAAACTAAGTAATACAATGCTACCCAGGCTGTCACTTAGTCAGTAAACATTTATGAAGTACCTTCTGTTGGACAGGCACTATGCTTAGCACCGGAGGGTGTAAAAAGTATCAAAAGACACTCCCATCTTTTATAGATCTCACAATATAACGGGAGAGATAAGAGGCAAACAAATGTGTACAAATAAGCCATATACAAGAAAAATAGAAAATAATTAAAAGAGGGAATTAACTCAAATTAAATGGAGTTGGGAAATGGTTCCTATAGAAGAGGAGATCTTAGTTGGGAATTGGAGAAATTTAGGGAAGCCAGTAGGTAGAGATGAGAAGGAAGAACATTCTAGGCATTGGGGTTGGCCAGAAAAGATACCCAGAGTCGGGAGATGGAGTGTCCTGTTGAAGCAACAGATCCAGTATCACTGGATTAGAGTATGTAGTGGGCAATGAGGTACAAGAATACTGGGAAGGAGGGAGCTTAGGTGATGAAGGACTTTGAATGCCAAACAGATGAATTGGTATTTGATCCTAGAGATAATAGGGAGTCCCTGGAGTTTACTGAGAAGGTAGGATGGGATGAGGGTAATTTGCTTTAGGAAAATTATTTTTTACTATGAGCTTTTTAGGAGCAGGGGCTATTTTTTAACCTTTCTTTCTTAGTAGATATTTAATAAATACTCATTGGTTTAATTTGCTATATAATATTCAGTCTTAAACATTATGGTTCCTAGTCCAGTACTTTGAATTTGAATATTTATTTAACTACATTCATTAGTATTGAATAGTTAGCTGTTTGAGTTGAATTAATTCGACAGCTGTACTTTTAAACAATCAACAAAATATTTTATACATTTAAGAAATGTGACTCTGTCTATCAATTTTGCATGTGCCAAAAACATTTGGGTCTCTGCTATTCACTGTAGGGCAGATGAACAAAGTTTTTTTTTTTTAACTAAATAAGAAACTTAAAGTATTCCTTTAATATGCCATTTAAATTATTTTGATGGCTCTATGCTCATATCAATCAACATGAATATTTCCTCCAATATATGCTATGCCAAAATTCTCATGGCTTCTCATTTTATGTGTGACTCTTGTCAATATTCTCTCACAAGTTCTTCATGGTGGAGGTGGTAGGGGGAGCAAATATGAGTTCAACTTCCATTAGACATCTTGAAATTATATGGATGCCATTGGAGTATACAGAAAAGGAAATGTGGATTTGTTGTTTGTTTATTTTTTTTATTATGCCTTTAAAAGAAAAAAAAAAAGAAAATCACTTTAGTGGCTAAATGGAGGATAGAAGGAATGGGGAGAGTTAAGGAAGGCATACCGACCAACAGAGTCTTTAAATAATAAAGGCAGGAGGTAATAAGCCTTGGCACAAGAGTGGAGGCAGTGCCAGAGAAGAGAAGGGGCCATATTAGAGAAGTGGAGTTGAAAAGCTGTGGCAACAAAGTAGGGATAAGAGGGGTATGATAATGAGGAGTTGATGATAATTCCTACGCTGAAAACCTGAAGAACTAGGAGGTTATTGTTGCCCTCTGTTGTTTTTGTTGTCCTTCATTTTTTTTTTGAAACCCTTACCTTTTGCCTTGGAACCAATAAGGCAGAAGAGTGGTAAGCGCTAGGCAAAGAGGGTTAAGTGACTTGCCCAGAGTCACACAACTGGGAAGTGTCTGAGGCCAGATTTGAATCCAGGACCTCCCATCTCTAGGCCTGATTCTCAATCCACTGAGCTACCTAGCTACCCCCGTGTTGTCCTTCATTTTTACAGACCAATGACATCATTAAGGTGATGCCTTTTCTTCTGAGTAAATTGGATTCAAGTGAGGAAGAGTTGCATGAAGTCATCAACCTCATTCCCTCTAGTGCCATCCAAGTCCAGTCACAAGTCAAACGTCAGAATGCCTGACAATTGTGGGAACAGCATAAGAAGATTAGGGGCTTCCATTCCAGCAAGGCTGTGGAATGCCCAATGCTTCCCAGTTGCAAGGTCTCTGGGAAATCACAATTAGAAATTATCAAGCACATAGTCTGCTCCCCAGCATGAGAAAACCAAACATTTCCTCCTCCCCAAATACTAGATGCCCTGCCAAGAAAATCACTGAAGCAGGGGTTTGGTAAGAAGAACATACAGTATTGGGTTATACTATCAGTCTGGCAGTGTGGCCCTTTTGTAAGCCCAGCTCATTTTTCTCACCCCAGTTCAATGACCCATGAATAATTCATTGAGCAGGACTTGACAGGCAATTTCCTGGGATGCAATGGATAATCTTAGAATCTTCAGTGTCTAACTGAGATCTAAGCAGCTCCACAGTGCCTGCTTCTACTGCCTTTGTGACCTTTGGGACAAATTGTTCTCATTAGCCCATTCTAATTCACTAATGTGTTTCTGGCCCATTGGTTTCCATCAACCTGGTTTAGCCCATCTTCCAAGATGGTTCTACAGTGGGATGTCTACTTCATCTGCTCCAGGTTCTTGGAGCAACAGGTGGACACCAAAGATGGATGAGCAGCCCTGAAAAGGGTTTGGTAAGCCCTCATACCAGACTTGCTAGTATTCCTTGAACACTCATGGTAATAAGGAAGTGGGAGGAAGGGGACAGGGAAAGATAGTAATTCCAGTTTTGGACATACTGAATTTAAGATGCTTACTGGAGATCCAGTTCAGAATGTCTGAAAGGCAGTTGGAAATGCAATATTGGAGACAGAAGAGAGGATGGGACAAGAAAGGAAGATTTGAGAATTATCAGCATGGAGATGGTCATTCAATCCCTGGACGCTGATAAGATCCCCAAACGAATTACTACAGAGAGAAAAAAGAACCCCAGGAAAGAATCCTATAAACATAGGTAGGAATAGATGGCATGACCTTGATAAGGATCTAGCAAAGGAGACTGATTAAGGAGCAGACTTATAGGCAAAAAGAGAACCAGGAGAGAAGAATATCCCAAAACCCTAGAGAGAAAAGACTTTCAAGGAGAAGAATTTGCCAACACTGTTGAAGTCTTTAGTGAAGTCAAGAAAAATGAAAATTGAGAAAGTCATGGAATGACAATTAAGAGAGTATTGATAACATTGGAGAAAGCAATTTGGGTGGAATGATATCAAAACAAATTGTAAAAGGTTAATAAGAATATGAAAGGAGAGAAAGTAGAGACACTGATACTCTGATATTCTTAGTACAATGTTACTCCTGAATGTCTAACCAAATGAGAACATATCTGATGACTCATGCCACCAGTAAAATTCTTTAATCTAGGAAAAGTCCCTAAATATCATTGGATGAACTAGAAGGCCATTAATAAGAAGTCTATTTTGATTGAGTGAAGGACTTGTTCATTACTTAAGGAGCTTATATAAAACCAAAAGCTAGATAAGAAACTGGAGATTTGAGTAAATCCTGACCCAGGAGAAAGACTTCCAAATCCATAAGAAGGAATCACTGGACAGAGAAGGAGTGGCCTAAACCTCAGACCTCAGAAGGACAAACTTTTTGAACATGAAAGGTACAACAATTTTTGGATTTCTCATCTACTCAATGATGTTCTAGTAGTGCACTTAAAAAAATAACCATTATTTTTTCGATAAGCAAACATTCATTTTCTTTCCTTCACACTACCTCTCTGTTTAAAAACAAACAAATAAAACAAAACCTTTGTAAAAAATGTTCATTGTCTAAAAAAATTTATTTTAAACTTTGACCACGTTCAAAATCATCTTTCATTGACCATCCTCTATCCATCGTCTCTATCAGGAGATGAGTATCGTTCTTCCTCATTTGTCCTCTGGAATTATGGTTACTCAGCTCTTGATAATAATATGGAAAAAATAAAGCTCCATTTTTGTTCTTAATACGACCTTCTCCTGGCTCCCTGATTATCTCCATCTTTCCCTCAGTGCCCATTGACACTTACAAACATAACCAGAAACCTACCATAATTCAAAATGTTTATTTCTCCCTAATATCCCACTAGCTATTAGCCTTATCTTCTCTTTTCCCACTAAATTCCTAAAAAGAGTTTTCCATATCCTGTCTTCCATTTACTCATCTCTTACTCAGCTTTCAAAATCATTCTGTCTCGCTGGATTCCAATCCCTGCCCAATGATTTTCTCTAATCCTCCTTGACCTCTTTGTAGATTTTGATAGCGCTGGCTAATGCTGAGTCCTTCCTCTATGAAATCTCTTCCTGTGACTTCTGTGATACTGAGTACTCTGATCTTGCTTATTTTACTTTTTTTCTAGCTCCTTCCACGTATAGTCATCTTCTCGTGCCCATTAACTTGGAACATCTCAGAAGGTTCTTCTGTGGGAGTCTCTTTTGTTTTCCTTCTTTGGACTCTTCCTCAGTGACCTTTTTATCTACAGTGGATTTCAGATATATACTTAGGCAATCATGTGTGATTAAATGAGGAAAAGGCTATAAACAAAGAGCTGAGCAGATGGATACAGCTAGATCTCTCCTGATCTCCACTACCATAGGAGTTCCTAGATTTCTATCTATCTCCGATGTCTCTATCATCTATGTCTATATTTTAATTGATATCATCATCTATATCTATATGGGTATTGGCATCTGTATATGTGTATAAGCATAGATATGAATATCAGATATGCATATATATGTCCGCACCTGGCATATCAGTATTTCATGTTTATTATTGTTGTTGTTATTATTAATAGCTCCACTGCACTGAGAATCAGGTTCCTCACTTGGGTAGTGAGAATAATCAGGTCTATGAGGGGGAAAAACATTTTGTATTACTTGAAACACTAGAGAAATGGCAGCCATTATATTCTGGTAGTTATAGTTGAACAGCACAGAGTCACAGGATGGGGGGAAATTTGAAAGATCATGCTCAAACTTTCAAGAAATGCCTTTTTTTCCTACTAGAGTGCACACACACATGGTTCTGCATTTTTTTAGAGGCCAGGGTTCAAGTTCAGCTCCCTCATCGCCCAAGTTAAAGAATTTCTCATTTTCTCTTTTCTTTGTCCGGGAGATATTTTTTAACTTTGATGTGCTGAGGTTAGGCCTCCTCTGGAGGCTATTTGAGAAAATCTAGTGGTGATCCAGCCAGAAGCCTTCCAATCCCAGCATTAAATCCATCAGCTCAGATGGAGGCCAAGTCAACAGCTTGCCAATTCAGTCAATTTTCACTGCCAATCAATTCAGAGGAAAGGATTATTGTGGGGCCTTTAAGGCCACACAACCCAATCAGGCCTGGGTGTCTAAAATGGTTGTGTCGAGTGATGTTTTGTGAGCCCAAATCTCCCCAGATCAGGTTCTGCTTTCCTCTTTCGGCTGTACTTAAAGAGTCTATCAGCAAGCATTTGTGATTCAGCGTGTCAATCAAACAGCACGCGTGAAGTCCCTACTCTGTGCCAGGAATTGCCTATTTGCTGTGAATAAGAAGAGGAAAAGGAACATTTTGGATACAGTAAGTATTTATTAAGCGTGTGCTTGTTTGACTGACTGAATAGCCCCTGCCCTCAAAGAACACATATTCTATGGAGGGAGACAATATGGAGGGCAGAAATGACATACAAACAAATAAATGAGTCACAAATACACACAAAGTAGTCGGTCAAGGGAGCACGGGTTGCTGGGGAGGTCACAAAAGGCTTCATGTAGGAAGAAATATCCAAGATGGATCTAGAGATTCCAAGAGGAGGAGATGGAGGAGAGAGGGGAAGAGAATCAGCATTTATTAAGTACATTCTATGTGCTAGGCACCATGCTAAGGACTTTAAAGATGTTGTCTCATTGGATGCTCACAGTACCCTGGGATACAGAAGTTATTATTATTTCCATTTTAAAATTGAGGAAACTGAGGCAGACAAAAGTTAAATGGTTTCCCTAGGGTCATATGTGTCCAAGGCAGAATTTGAACTCATGTCTTTCTGACTAGGCTTAGCTAACTCTTACCTCCCTGCCTAGATGAGGAGGGAGGGCAAACTTAGCCTAGAATACAACCTGTACCACAAAGACGAGGGATGGAATGTCCCATGAAAGGAAAAGCCAGTGAGGCAGCCAGTTTGGCCAGTCCAGAAGTATTCAAAGGGGAGTCATACAGAGTGTGTCATGAGCCTGGACAGATAGTCGAGTGTCTAAGTAAGTGGAAGTGCTTAGAGGATCCATGTTTGTGTTAGAGTGGGGGTGGGGTGTCATAGGATGATGAGAAAGCTTTTGTTGTACAAAATCTGGGGAGATGAGACAGACACGAAACCAATCATCAGATTACAATAGGCTCCTATTATTAAAAAAATTAAGTTTTAAAATCAACACAGAAGACAATGATACAGAAAAGTGTGCCTCAGGTGGGATGAAAATTTATTGGCACTGAAGAAGAAATGTCCACACCCATTAGTCCTAGTTTTTCTAATGTGCTACATTCAATCATTTGAATTCATATCTTTAATAGCTCTTTGAGGTTTACAAAGCACTCCATATGCATTATCTTAATATTGCCTTACGAGAAGCCCAGGAGGATGTACTACAGGTATAATGATCTCCAGTGCACAGAATGGGAAACCAAGGTTCAGAAAAGTGACTTCCTAGGGTTCTACAACTGTTAGGTGTTAGGGATGAGATTCAAATCCAGAACCTTCTTATTTCAAATCTAGCCCTTCATCTACTAGACGACCCTGCTGCCTCTAGTCAGGAGCCTGGAAAGGAAAGAGCTATTCCCATGAGGCACCACAGACTGTTTCTGCTCAGTACTGCGCTGCAGGGGGACAGGAATGACTTGGGGCCAAAGCCAACATCCAGCTGCATGAGTGGGTCCTTGACTTAACTCTGTCAGATCCTCCTCACTGCACAGTTGCATCCTGGAATCCAGGCTCTGCTCCATGTCTGCCTCCATCCTAAGACTGTTATTTTCTCCCTAGACCATTCTGCTTCTGAGATAACACAATTTGAATTACTATCAGCTGCTGACAGTCACTGCTGCTGCTTCTATCTTTCCTGAGTAACAGAACAACTATTTGCTTCAGGTTGCTCATGTGGCAAAAGGAAACCCAGGTGTCTGAGCATTTGGGAGCTCATTTATTGTGCAGATAATAGAGGTGTGTTTGTTATGTCTCTATTTAGACCAACCCACCACAGTTCATAGGAAGGATGCTGGACAAAGATGACACTGGTAAAAGGTCATCATACACTCTCACTTCTTCTGACATCCTAGCCGTGGCTGTCATTTGAGTATGGAAGTTAACCTATACTTTTGACATCTGCGTCAGTGGACCTAAGTTCTTGGAGGTTCTACCAACTACCAAGCTGAGAAAGCTTCCAGTACTAGATTAAAGATGATCTCTGTTTCTGCTGCCTGAAGATTAAACTAGTTTAGGGATGGGAAGCCCCATCTCCATAAGGTTGGCTATGATTTCTTTCCATTTCTCCCCCCCCCCCCCATTTCCCTTTCTTCCTTTCTTCTACCCTCTCTTTTACTTACCTTTCCTTATCTTACCCTTACTTCCATTCCCTTGCCTTGCCTCCCTTCTTAGTTTATAAAACTGTATACCAAGACATGAATATAGGGAATGAGGCTCCATAGAAATGCTATCACATATCTTGAAATGTTGAAAAATCCATTTTATTGAGAGTCCAGGTGAAATACAACAATAAATAAGAAAAACTCAGAAGTGAGAAGAAAAAAAATAAAATTTGTATATTATAGAGCCAAAGTTATGGCATGATAAATAAAAATCCAAGGTGGTGTTGTCATCCTGCGATTGCAAAGACTAATGGCATCACTAGTTGATCTCTTGATTTGCCTATGAATTGGATTAAAGTGAGGCAGAGTTGCTTAAGGTCATCATCCAGAGTCAATGAAGTCCAGTGGTGAGACCAAAGCCAGGATGACTGGTGATGGCCTGGGACACATGGCTTTGGCATCTTCAATGTCTGCCCAAGTTCTAACCACTCCTTGATACGCTCTTCATCTCTCCTCGTGGCCATTGGAATAAATTGTATCTGTCCACCCATTCCTTGTGGAGAAGCCAGGAATTTCACCATATGCGCAGTCTGAAAATAACCCTTAGAAAATGACAATGAATCTGCAGACTACTTATTTTTACAAGTGGCCCATTCAGTGTGGATTTAGCATGTTAGGGAGACAATGTAGTTGACTAGAAGGAGCAAAGGACCCGAGGACAGTAGAGCTGATTATAAATAGTGACCCTTATAGTTATTGGCCATGTGACTATTTTGGAGGGCATTTGGCTTAGATTATCTCCACCTTCTTTTTCCATTCTGATACTTTAATCCTGGCTCTTGTCACTAACTAGCTCTGGGACCTCAGAGCCCCTCTTGGGCTTTAAGATTTTCATCTTGATTATGAATGGGTTGTACTAGATGGCTTCTAATGTACTTTCTGAATTTAATATTCTATGAATCTTTTAAATGCAGAAAACTTCATTTGGGTTTTCCTGTCATACCACACATAAGCACAAAAAACTTAAGCACATGAGCTATGCCAGTTTCCAGGATCCAGTACAATTCCTTTGTCCCACTAACAGCAAATAAGATAAAGTGATCTAGTAAATTCATTCATTCTTGCTCAATACTATTTGAAGGAATAGGATTAGCTTGAGGTTCAGTGGTACCATTTATTCTCTTCACTGTATGGCTACTTCCCTCCCCCTTTCTTTTCTCTTCCTTCCTCTGTCCCTCTCCCTCCCTCCTTCTTTCTTTTTCGCTTTTCTCTATCACCCTCTTCTTCCCTCACTTCCTCCTTTCCTTCCTTTCATAGATGTATACTTTTATTTCTCTACTATGTATAAATGATCTCTTGCTGGGCATTGAAATAGGCAAGTGGGCCAGGCTGGGCCAGACAGGGATTAAACACAATTGGGAACACACCCACATCCCACAAGGGAAAGGAATGAATGGATACACTAAATAAACCACACAGCGATTTGGGGAACAGGTGATGACAGTTGGCAGTTTAAGTGTCCACCAACCTAACCAGGGATAACAAAATAACTTACTGTGGGTTCTATTGGTATAGAGGAGAACAACAGGAAGTATATGGAACAAATATAATGTTATTCAGGTAGGGAAACAGGGTGAGGTTTTGTCTAACTATTAGGGAAGTCAATAGAATGCTAAGTATTCAGCTGGCTATACTAAGCACTGACAGGGAGGCAACCCTAGCTGAAGCTGGAGAGACCAGGGAGATTGGGAATCTCATAGCACTGGTTCAAGCTGATCCTTAGATGAATACAGGACACAGGAAGCAAATCCTTACTCAGCCAATAAATCCAGGAAGGCACTAGGGAGCTCGAGGCTATCGGCTAGTTGTCCACTAACTACAGATTTGTAACCTCCACTCAGCCTAGGCTATCTTGCTCGATAGTCTCTCCTATCTTCTTCACAAATCCCCAAATCCACAGGTTGTAGAGGCTCAGCTGTCTGGATAACAGCTCCACACTCCTCCCAGCACAGCCAAGTTCACTCTCTCAACTCAAGCCTCTCTCTGCATTCCATATTGGAATGCTCATAAACCCAGCCAAGGTTTTTGCTTTGGGCTGCCTGCTTCCTATCTTACCTTCATTGCTTTCTTATAATCTACCTATAAAAGCATCTTATGTAGTACAAAGGAAAAGAAATTTTAAAAAGTAATTTATTCTAAATTGATGTTGCTGTTAAATTGATTCTATCATTGGAGCCTTTCCCATTTGTCTGTCTGTCTGTCTATTGTCTGCTGAGTGGTTGGGCTGTCTCGTGGGCTGATAGATAATGCCTGTCCCTGTTTAGAAGAAGGTCAAATCCCTCATGAGGCACATGGATCATGTAGGACATGATTGTGGAAAAGATAAAACATAAATGAAAAAGAAAAGTTCAGTTGCTGACATGGTTTGGGGATCCAAGAAAGAAAGGAACGGAAGACCAATTTACGGATCAGAAATTCTGGACTTGAAAGCCTTGATAAGATGAGTAAGTCAAAATGCATTGTCAGTCAGGTCAGTTGATCATTGCCTTAGTTAACCTGCTTTTCCAGAGTGTCCACTGTTTTTTACACACAGTCACGTTGCTCATCTTTGCCTGGCAAAGGTGCCTCTCTATAGCAGTGAGGGTAGAGAATAGCTAACGCAGTCAACACCAAAGCGCCATGGTGCCATAGGATTCCTGGCTTTTTAAAGGGAGAATTTCTTGGTGGCAGACAGAGAATTTCAAAGATGGGCTTGTTTCTGCGTGCTCACAATGCAGCCTCATACACACAGAGAGTAAATAAGCTAATAATGGCAATTTGAAGCTGTGTGAAAACTACTACGCAACAACGGCAGAAGTATATAAAAAGGCCATTTTTTTTTCTCAAAGAAGTCCTAATGCAACCTCAGGGGCTTAAAAGAATCCCTTTTCCCATAGAATTGGCTCTAATAGATTTTCTGTAAAATACTTTGGCGGAAGCACTCTGAGATTCTCTCTATGCACCTGGCAAGTCAAATCAACAAAATTCTACTGAGAACTCTTCCTGATTCTCAGCCTGTGCTCATTACTAGGGAGTCAGGAGAAGGAGAAGCACAGCCCAGGGGACAGGACAACTTAAGAACAATGTCCGCTCCCCACTATCACCTTCTTCAAAGCCATCTTTCACTCTACTGCCAGGAGAAGATTGTCCTTGTAGTGAGATGATCATGCCATTTTTTTTTTCTTAAAGCCTTTCAAAATTTATTGTCAGCTCACTGAAGTTCAATGACTTTCTATGATAATTGAGGACCTACTTAACTTGGGTTTATCCTTATTTAATTTTATTTCCTTCCATGCATTCTACTTTCCAGCCAGTAGTATATGGGGTGTTCCAGGAGGACTAATACTTCTATTGGGAGGGCTCGATGAGTCCTTTTCAGGGCTGTTCACCCACCTTTGGTGTCCACTTATCACCCAACTCTCACTTGTGGCTACAAGAAACTATTGCGTGCACAGCGACCATGCTCCAGTCAAAACCATCTCAGCGAGGGGTCTAAACCAGGTAGAGGGTAGCTGACAGACTACAACCCTGTTTCTGATCTAGAAAGTGCCTACCCCAATCATGTGAAGGCTTCTCCCAGAGAAACAGGCAGACAAGAACAATTTCTCCTAACAGCCATTAAAGGCGGCTATGCAGATTCTGTGGAAGACATCCACCTTGGTCAGACATTGAAGATGCCAAAGTCATCCACCACATCCCAGGCCATAACCAGTCAGGCTGGTGTTGGCCTTGCCATTAGACTTTGATGAGCTTGGAAGAGAGAGTGAAGCTGATGATTTGGGGCAACTCAGCCTAGCTTAAATCCAATTTGTAAGCAAATCAAGATATCACTTCATGATGTCATTAGTCCTCTTTGACTATGAAGGATGAATCATTCTCCAGGCAAAGTAAACAACAGCTTGTCTGGTGATACAATGCTTTCTCCCAAATTGGTGCCATATTGAAAAATCTATGTGCCTGGAATGCCCTTCATCTTCTTTGTCCATTAAAACCTTACCCAAGCTTTGTAGCCCAATTAAAATATCTCCTTCTTCAGGGAGTTTTCCCTAATCCTCCTGGTTGGTCTTCAGGCAGAGTTTGTTTGAGCCTCTCCATTGTGTTGGTATAAAGCATACATTATCAAGAGAGATATCTGTATCTTATTCCCAACTCGACTCTAAATGCTCCAGGACATTGACTGTGTTTGGGCTAATTTTTGTGTCTGACCAAACACTAATACTCCACACACACTAGATGCTTAATACAAGGTTGTTGTTGTGGGAAAGGTGTTAACTGGGGAATCTTGACAGAAAACTTAAATAGCACTTATAGAACATCGGAAACTACATTTGTGGGCAAGAGACGATCGGGGATCTGACCATAAAAGCCACAGGAGTTGGTAGAAAACACCACAGGGCAGACTCCCTAGCCTGTCTGAAGATGAATTATTAATAGACCTGCTTCTGGCCAAAGGGATGATTCAAGCACAAATCCCCCCAATTAATGCAGTCATAGAAATCTGTCCCGTGGCCTTTTGGAGGTAGACAAAGGCTGTAACCAAAGGACACCAAATAACCAGCTATAATGGCTTGAATTTTGCCCTTACCACATTCACAGAATTGATTGACCAGTTAATTTGCCAGATTGAAAACAGAGGCAGGGAAAGCTAGGTGATTTCCCCAGGTCTATCAAGGCATAATGTACTAAAGAGGAGAAAGGTTACTGGTTGGTTGTTAGACCCTATTGAATTACACTTCCTAGGGACTGGGGATGCTTATGTCAGAAGGCACTTGTCCCTGCTGAGTGAGGTGAGCAGGGGAGCGTTGGGTCCACGGCTACGAGAACTGTCAACTTCTCAAAGGCAAATACCTTAGCAAAGCCAGATTCAGCAAACCCATGCTGTGCAGACATCAGACGCTGCATCTATATTGGACAAGGTGGGGAAATGGTAGTTATCTGTTCTGACTATGACATGATATTAAAATCGTTGGTATTAAAAAAAATACAGTGGTTGCCTGGTTACTAAAATATCCTGTCAGTGTCCAAAAGGAGACAAGGATTCCAAGAGAAAACATCTTATTGTCTTCAGAACAGCAGCTAGAGGAGCCCAGGCAAATGCCCAGAGAGTTTTAGAGCCTTGTTTCAGCATTTTCTACATTAGCCCAGACAATCAAATGAACAGCAATGAAACAGGAAAATCAACTCATGTTCAATGCAGTTTTGCCAAACCTGAGAAAGAAAGGAAACAGTTTAAGGGTGATATTCAAGAGAGGTGGGCGATTCGAAGTTAGAAGACCTAGGTTTGAATTGTGGGATGGTCCTTTAATGTTTTTCTAAGCTCATCCTACCTGACATTGCTGAACTTTAAAGGCTGGGCAGGGGGGACTTTCACACACTGTGTCACCTGGGGTAGTCCATTTAACCTCTCCAGGCCTCAGTTTCCTCTTCTGGAAAATAAATTTTAGAAATAGTTGATCTACAAGTCTTTGCTCAACTTTAAATGCTGGACTCTGCGATCTTTTGTGTTTGAGGATCAAGGGAAGAACACGTTGGTCCCAGGATGTGGAAAGGTCTCAGAGAAATGCTAGAAAAGTAGACCTGTGACTAGGGAGACTCTGAGCAAGCCAGACGGGATGAGGAGCCCCGGTAGAATTGAATGAAGACCTAAGAGCTTAAGGAACGCAGCAGATATTGGACATTTTTGTCAACCATCCAGTGTCTGGACATATGAAGGGGCCAGAATCCCTCTGAAGTAGAGATCTCACACTCTAGTGGAACAGGTCATTCCATGGGAGGTAGTGCAGTATTGGAGCTCTGAATGATATGTTTATTTGAAATCTTCATCATGATTAGTCCCCAACCACCACCACCCAACTCGCTTTCCTCCTAGTCTGGCTGAATAAGGCCAGTCCTTTTTCTATAAGAGCCCCTCGCGTCCTTTGATGCCCAATATGCCCCATCCTATCCTATTGAAAGATATAGAGATTGAAAGGGCCCTAGAGATCACCTAGTCCAAGTCCATCATCGTCAGAGGCAGCTAGATGGTGCACTAGATTCAGAGTGCTGAGCCCGGACTCAAGAAGACCTGAATTCAAATTCATCCTTAAACACTTGCTAGCTGTGTGACCCTGTGCAAGTCATCATGTTTGCTTCGGTTTCTTCATCTGTAAAACAGAATAATTTGTAACAGCCATGTCCCAGGGCCCCTAGGTGGCACAGAGGATAGAGTGCCAGGCCTGGAATCGGGTAAACCTGTGTTTAAACCTGGACTTAGTCACTTACTTATACTATCTCTGTGACCCTGGGCAAGTGTTTGCCCTTTTGCCTCAGTTTCCCAATTTGTAAAATGAGCTGGAGAAGAAAATGGCAAACCACTTCAGTATCTTTGGCAAGAAAACTCCAGCTGGGGTCACAAAGAGTCAGGTATGACTGAAAGGACTAAACAATAACACAACACACCCGGAGGTTGTTGTAAAGATCAAAGGAGATAATAATTGCAAAGCACTTAACACAGTGCATGGCATATAATAGGTGGTATACAGTTATCATTATTATTTTTATGTTTAGATGGGCCTCCTTAACTAACCCAGGCTGGAGGTCCTGTCTCACAATCGCAGTACTGCTTGACATGAAAACTTTGACCTCCATTCTTTGGACTTTGGCTGGTTTGTTCCTCTCTTGGCAGAAGAATCCTCTGCTCCTTGGAACTTTCCATATTGGTGCCAGACTCAGTGTAGAAACACTGAGGTTTTAGGTCTGCTGCATCTCAGAACTCCCCAAATCAAGCTAACCTCATCCTCTTTGTACCTAGGATTACATGTGTATGTCACCATTGTAAAATTTAAATGAATATCAATAATAATAACTCCAGGTTCTTATTTTCCATAGAGTTTTTTTTTTTAACCCTTGTACTTCGGTGTATTGTCTCATAGGTGGAAGATTGGTAAGGGTGGGCAATGGGGGTCAAGTGACTTGCCCAGGGTCACACAGCTGGGAAGTGGCTGAGGCCAGGTTTGAACCCAGGTCCTCCTGTCTCTAGGCCTGACTCTCAATCCACTGAGCTACCCAGCTGCCCCTTTCCATAGAGTTTCATGAATAATCACTAAAGAAAGAGAAAGCAGATTAAAGCCTAATCTAATCTAACTGACCACCACTGCCTGGCTCTCAGCCAGGCTCCCCAGCTGCGTTCCGGGAAAGAGAGAGAGGAGGCTGTGCCACAACAGAACTTTTATCCTCCATCCCTCCCAGGGACGTGCGTTCACGTCCGTCCCCTCACGCAGCGTTCACGCAGCATAAGCATGCAGATGGGACGCTGGGTAAGATGAGCTGGGTCAGGCGACCCTTGGGGAGAGAATTCTTTCTACACACCACGCCTGCCATCCTTCATTTGAAAGAAAGGGAAACTGAGAGAGCGAGGGAGCAACACAGCCAAAATGAAATAAATAGAAAAGTAGGGATTTGAACTTAGACACTCCAAGTCCAAATCCGGCTCTATTAGTGTCCTACCCTTTGCTGTTTCCCCTGAATTATTTCATCTTGAAAATTCATACACATTCATTGAGGATTTATAACAGCCCTGTGCTAAGGTCTACCTTAGAAACAACGTTGGATAGTCTGGAGCTCCCAAGATCACAGCCACCCTCTTGGATCCAGACAAAATGACCTTCTCTCTGCTCCTCAACAATGACCCTCCATGTCCCACCTCCCCGCTTTTGCATTAGCTGTGTCCTCCACCAATGGGCTATCCTTCCTACTTGAGTCTGTTTCATTGAGTGCCTCTTTTCTCCCAAGATATAGCTTAAGCACCATCTTCAACAAGACCTTTGCCTCCCCTTCCCCTCCAGCTTCTGATGCCCTCTCTCCCAAAGTGTCTGCTCTAATTACTACTTTGTAGTTGCACTTGCATTGATTCTCTTTAGATTGCTATGTATACAGACATGAATGCATGCATCTATGCACACGCGTGTGTGTGTGGACTTGCATCTCTCGTCAGAACATATTGTTTCATCCTTTGTCCCAAGGCCTGGCACATAGGAAATAGTTAATCAATATTTGGTGACTGATTGATTGAAGGGAATCAGCAGAGATGGAGGAAACCTCCAGGCCCCTCATTCTCGATCAGTGCCTCCGAGAGGGGCAAAAATGCCCCCCTGGGTTCATGGCTGGAATCGGTGGTCTTCAAGCAGATCCTTAAAGGATGGAGAACATTTCAGCAGGTAGATTTATCCACAGAATGCGGGGAAGCTCTTTCTCTCCTGTTTTTTTGTTCCTGGTGTGTGATTTAGGATTATAAGCTTTAGATTTCGGAGAGAGTCTTTCTTCCTATGTGTCTATCTCAGTAGGAGCCACACGGAGCCCTGCTGGGTGATATCATGAATAAATCACTAGGTGGTGACAGTGTCGTACATGGTCATGGGAACACTGGAAAGAAGGAGGACCAGTCTTGGCATGTGGCCAAGTCCTAGCGTATGTGGACAGAACAGTAGGCGAGTTAGCCACTAACAGAAGGAAATCGATGAGTGGCTTTCTGCTTTGTTACCTGCCTCCCGGATTTCAGGTGTGCCGCCTTCTCTTGGGAAGAGCAGAATATTGAGCATATCTGAGAATGGTCTTCATAAACTGATTTCTAAGAAAAACAATCAGATTTAAAAGTCCATCTCCATGGTGCAGCAGAAATAAACTTATATTTGCAGACAGAAAATCCACGTTTAAATGCTTACTCTCCTTTTTCTTATACAATACTAAAAATTACTTCAAAAAATACAAAAAAAAAAAAGGCATAGTCAATAGAGTGCCTGGCCTAGAGTCATGAACACTAATCACCTTGAGTTCAAATATGGTGTCAGACACTCACTAGCTGTGTGACCCTATGCAAGCCACTTAACCCAGTTTGCCTCAGTTTCCTCATCTGTAAAATGAACTAGAAAAGGAAATGGTGAACTACTCTATAATGTTTGCCAAGAAAACCCATTTGGGGTCATGAGACTAAAAACAAAAATATTTTAAAGTCCTTTTCCTACTCAACATCAATTTTTTCATGTATGGTAAAGATGTCCTCTAAGGTCCCTAGCAAAAGCCACCCAGAATCTGAGATTCTCTAGGAAATTTCCAAGAATATGCATCAAGTTGCTGTTCAGTGGCTCCCTTTTCTCTCTTTGAGCAAAGTTCAAAATCCCCTGACCATTGGTTAAAGCCTCCATCAGCTGACCTACCCTCCCAATTCATTCTGTTCCTAAGCTCTATAACAGGGGTCGGCAACCTTTTTGGCCATGAGAGCCACAAACGCCACATTTTTAAAAAATGTAATTTCATGAGAGCCGTCCAGTGCTCACAGTGCCGCTCCTGTAACAGAGCCTGAAAAAATGGACTTTATGGCTCCTGCAGAAAGAGCCATATGTTGCCGACCCCTGCTCTATAGGCTCAATGCCTTAGAGTGCCTTAAAGTAGATACACAGGGTTTGCAGTCAGACCACTAGGCTTCCAGTGTTTCCCTGACACTCAGTGTATGACTTTCTTGCTAGTCAAGTCACTTCCCTGTGACTCAGTTTCCTCACTGATGAGATAGAGAAATTAGAATAAATGATCTCTAGGCTCTGACTGTGTAGAAATCTGTGATCTGATCTATGAAGGATGTACAACTCTGTCCCCTGACATGCCCGACACTTGTTCTCCCATCTTTGTGTCTTTACTTAATCTGTTCACTAAACATGGTATATGGCTCCTCTTCCTCCTTCCCTGTGGAATCCCTATCCTTTATTTTATGACCAACTCCAAGAACACCTTCCCAAGGACGCCTTTTCTGTCCCAGTCAGTGGTGCCCTCCCCCTCAGTGTCACCCAGCAAGGTTCTTTATACATCCATGATCTTCTTAATCAATAAACCAATCAACATTTATTGCTTATAGTGAAATATGATATTATAGTTCTCTCAGCTATGAGCATCCTGTATACTCTGGTGATGGGGAGGGGAAAAGCTGGGTCAGATTTAAACAGGATCGCAGTTTTTTGCACAGAGTACAAACTTAATCAGTGCATGTTCCCTTTGTTGCTGGATCTATAATAAGGATGCCTTCAGTAGTGTACACAATGGCCTTGAAAAGTCCAATCCCTTGTTTAATTATCTCCTTAGTCCGGGCCCTGCGAGGCCAGCCCAGTAGAGTCAATAGAGGCAAATTAAAAGAAAAAAAATAAGGTTTCATATACAAGAAATTTCCACTGGGTGAGTCAAGGGTGAGTACTTACCATTTCTGGACCGGAGGTGTTCTGGGTATAGATTTTCTGTTTCAAGGGGCTCCTTAGGCTACACATCTTCAGTCAAAGTCTACTGCCACTGTTTCAGGCTCTGAAGGGACAGCTTAACATTACAAATGGTAGGTGGGTAGTTTGCTCTTCTGCCGCCCTCTGGGAACCCACACCTCTACTCACTGTGAAGGGCAAGAGCCCATCGTTCATCAAAGGAGTCCCTCACATATACAACGCTCAGTGTTAGAGATGTAAAAGGCAGATTTATCATGTGACCACTGAGATTTTAAAGATAAATAGGAATGCCATAAATCTCCCCAGGGATTTCCAATGAGAAATGATTCAGCAGACAGTAATTTAGAGAACTTCCTGAATTCTGTCATGATGAAAAGAATAAAAGAACTGTGTGTATTTGCATGTATGTCATTACATTCTAGGAATGATGTGTTTCAATGCCATTGTAAAGGACAAACTTCACTGTTATCGTATTTCCCATCTATTGTGTCCTCTCTGTCCCCACAACCACCATTATAACTCAGACCTTTAATCGCCTCTCATGCAGAACATTGTTCTCGCTGGTCTCCTTCCGTCACACCTTTGCCCACTCTGATCCATCCTCCACACAGCTGATAAAAGTGATTTCCATACAGTGCAGATCTTGCTCCTGTTCAAACATCTATATTCCCTATTGCATTTTTTTTCCTTTAAGAAAAAGAAACAATTATTTATTTCTAACATCTTTTCTTTTTGAATTTCAAGCTCCAAATTGTCTCCCTTCTTCAAACCCCCTTCTAAATTCACTGAAAAGGCAAGTAATATGATTTCAATTACTTGGACACCATAATGCAAGAAATTATCAGGGAAGGCTGTCTTTATTATCTCCAACAAAAGAGGGAAATGAAAATTGAAAGAATCCCCCAATCACTACTTGAAAGATATTCCAAATTTAACAATCCCAGGAATATTAAAATCAAATAGTCAAATTCTAGAAATCTTAGACCAAAGAGATAATACTGCAAGCACTCAAAAAAATAATTCTAATATTGTGGAGCCATAGTTAGGATTATCCAGCATCCAGCAGCTTCTGCTTTAAAGAACGAAAAAGATCTAGGACTATAACCAACAATCACCAACCCAGTAAAACTGGGAATAATTTTCCATATGAAGAAATATGTATTTAATGAAATAGAGGACATCCATGAAGTCCTGATGAAATAACCAGAACTGAAAATATGAGCTAATTTGACACTCGAGATGCATAAAGAAAAAAGATAAGAAAAACTCAAAGGACTCAGTAGGGTTAAACTTATCACATTCCTACTTGAGAAAGTGTTGACTGGGATATTTAAGATATGTAAGAGGCAAAAGATACTTAGGGTATTTAAGATACTTAGTGTAATCAAGGGAAGCAATAGGATTAAACTGATTGAATTACTACATAAGGTGATAACTGGGATACTTAGATGTCCCTGTACTTTGAGGTACCTGGGATGTGTAGGAGACTTAGGGTATGAAAATTCTTGAGGACTTTATCATCATTGTGGCACTAAATGGGAGCATACTGAGGCAGAGAATAGGGAGTAGATTGAGTATTATAGGATAATATAATAAAAATCAGGGCTAAGAAGAAGAAATACACTGGGGAAAGAGAAAGAATTGGGGTGGATTTTCTCACATAGGGAGGTGCACAGGAGTTAATACAATGGAGAAGAAGGTGGGGACATGATGTACAATGTTTTAACCTTGCTCTCATTGGAATTATTACAAGGTGGAAGTGATAGCTGCCTACAGTTAGTTATAGAGCCCCAGCTTGCCCTGTAGAGAGGTGAGAAGGGAAGGAGAACTAGGAAAAGGAAGGGATGGACGAAAGGGTGGTAAACTCAAAGAGTTAGAGGTTAGAGGCAAAAAAAAATATGAGTAGGGAAGAGCTGAGGTGAGGGGAAGAGAAGGACAGACAGGAAAGGTGAGATGGAGGAAACACGCAGAAAGTGGCTATGAATTTGAATGGGATAAACTCAACCATAAAATGGAAGAGGATAGTAGAGTAGATTAAATTATTAGCATTCTACAATATGCTGCTTACAAGAAACATATTTAAAGTAAGCAGACACGAACAATGTGAAGGTAAAGGGCTAAAACAGAATCTACTATGTTTCAGACAGATTGTAATGGAATACTATTTTTCCATGAGAAATGAAAAAAATATAATCACAAAAAAACCTGGAAAGACTCATATCAAGTGATACAAAGTGAAGTGAGCAGAACCAGGAGAAGATCGTACCCAGTAAAAGCAGTAAAGTACAACGATCAACTGTGAATGACAACTATTATCAGCAGTGAAAAAATCCAGGGCAACTCCAAGGTACCCATAATGAAAAAAGGCTATCCATTGCTATGAAAGGAACTGATGAAGTCTGAAAGCATGTAATTTTTCATTTTGTCTTCTTCATGATTTTTCTCTAGTTTAAATGATATATGTTTTTCCCACAACATGATGAACATGGAAATATATATTGTATAACACATTTGTAACTTCTAGCATAATGTTTGCAGTCTTAGGAAAGGGGGTACCGTGGAAGGAAAGGAGAGAATATAGTTCAAAAAATCAAAAAATGAACACTGAAAAGCATACCAATATATAATCTGGAAAAAAATTTAAATGATGTCAATTATAAATATGAAATCATGAGAAATATATTTCCATGTTAATTATATTTTTTAAAGTTTTTAAAAATGAAGAAAGTGAGAAAATTATATATCAGTTTATATTCATAGTTCTCTCTATAGAGGTGGATAGCATTATTCATCAAGTATTCTTTGGAATTGTCTTGGACCATTGTATTGATCAGAGCAGTCAAGTCTTTCACAGTTTATTTTGTAATGATCACATCATTACAACATTGCTGGTACTCTGTACAATGATCTCCCATTTATCAACTCAACTGGCATCAGTTCATATAGATCTTGCCATGTTTTACTGAATCTACAACTCTAGTCATTTCTTATAGAATAATAAAACTCTACCACAATCATATGCTCCAATGCATTCAGCCATTCCCCAACTGATGAGCATTCCCTTGGTTTCCAATTCTTTGATACTACAAAAAGAGCTTCTATAAATAATTTTGTATATTTATGTACTTTTACTTCTTTTTAAAAAAAATTTTGGGGGAAAACTATAGAACTATCTCCTTAAGCAAAAATCTTAAATAGAATACTAGCAAAAAGACTACAGCAAGTTATCACAAGGGATACTCACTATGACCAGGTGGGATTTATACCAGGAATGCAAGGATGGTTTAATATTAGGAAAATCATCCATGTAATTGACCATATCAGCAACCAAACCAAAAGAAATCACATGATTATCTCAACCGATGCAGAAAAAGCCTTTGACAAAATACAACCCCCCATTCCTATTGAAAATATTAGAAAATGTAGGAATAGAAGGGCCTTTCCTCAAAATAATAAAAAGTATATATTTAAAACCATCAGCAAATATCATCCTCAATGGAGATAAGTTAGATGCCTTCCCAATAAGATCAGGAGTGAAGCAGAGATGCCCATTATCACCACTTCTACTTAATACTGTATTAGTAATGCTAACAGTAGCAGTTAGAGAAGAAAAAGAAATTGAAGGGATCAAAGTAGGCAATGAGAAAACTAAACTATTACTCTTTGCAGATGATATAATGGTCTACTTAAAGAACCCCAGAAAATCAACTAAGAAGCTGGTAGAAATAATTAATAACTTTAGCAAAATTGCAGGATACAAAATAAATGCACATGAATCATCAGCATTTCTATATATTTCTAACAAAACACAGCAGCAAGTTAGAAAGAGAAACTCCATTTAAAATCACTCTAGACAGTATAAAATATTTAGGAATCTATCTGCCAAGAGAAATTCAGGAAGTATATGAACACAACTACAAAACACTTTTCATACAAGTATAACTAGATCTAAAGAATTGGAAAAACATTAATTGCTCATAGGTACAATGAGCTAATATGATAAAAATGACTATCCTACCTAAATTAATTTACTTATTCAGTGCCATACTTACCAAACTACCAAAAATATATTCTTAAAGAATTAGAAAAAACTATAACAAAGTTCATCTGGAAGAACAACAGATCAAGAATATTAAGGGAAATAATGAAAAAAAAAATGTGAAGGATGGGGGCCTAGCAGTACCAGACATTAAATTGTACTATAAATCATTGGTCATCAAAACAATATGGTACTGGCTAAGAAGGGTGGACCAATGGAATAGACTAGGTGTAAATGACCTTAGCAAACTAGTGTTTGATAAATCCAAAGATCCTAGCTTTGGGGAAAAGAACTCATTATTTGACAAAAACTGCTTGGAAAACAGCATAGGAAATATCAGGTCTAGGTCAACATCTCACATCCTATACCAAGATAAATTCAAAATGGCTAAATGACTTAAATATAAAGAATGAAATCATAAATAAATTAGGTGAACATAGAATAGTATATCTGTCAGATCTATTGGAAAGGAAGGAATTTAAGACCAAGCAAGAGATAGAGAACATTACAAAATGTAAAATGAATGACTTTGATTACTTCAAATTAAAAAGGTTTTGTACAAACAAAACCAATGCAAGCAACAAATTGGAAAAAATTATAACAAAAATCTCTGACTAAGGTCTAATTTCTCAAAAGTACAAGAAATCAAGTCGTTCCCCAATTGACAAATGGTCAAGGGACATGAATAGAGAGTTTTCAGACAAAGAAATCAACATGATTAATAAGCACATGAAAAAGTGCTTATTGATCTAAATCCCTCCTGATTAGAGAAATGCAAATCAAAACAATTCTGAGTTACCTCCTCACACCTAGAAGATTAGCCAATATGATAGTAAAGGAAAATAATAAATGTTGGAGGGAATGTGGCAAAATTAGGACACTCATACATTGCTGGTGGAGTTGTGAATTGATTCAACCATTCTGGAAGGCAATTTGGAATTATGCCCAAAAGGCTTTAAAAGAATGTAAGCCCTTTGATCCACCTATTCCACTACTAGATTTGTGCCCCAAAGATATATAAAAAAGGACTGTACAAAAATATTATTAGTGAGGCTTTTTGTGGTGACAAAAAATTGGAAAATGAGGGTGTATCCCTTGATTAGGGATTGACTGAACAAATTGTGGTATATGATGGTGATGGGATACAAATGTGCTATAAGAAATGATGAAATGGAGGATTTCTATATGAACTGGAAGACTTCCATGAACTGATGTGAAATGAAATGAGCAAAACAAGGAGAACATTGCACATAGGAAGTGAAACGTGGAACAATCTACTAATAGCAATGCAATGTCCAGGACAATGCTGAGGGACTTATGAGAAAAAATGCTATGCACATGAAGGGAAAGAACTATGGGAGCAGATGAAAAGCATATGATTCATCACTTGTTTATATAGCTATATGATTTGGGTTTTTGGTTTTTAAAGATAACCCTGTTAAAAAATAAATAATATGGAAATAGATATCCAGTGATTGTATATATATATATATATATATATATATATAAAACCCAGTGCAATTGCTTGTCAGCTCCAGGAGCAGGGAGAGAAGAGGGGTGGGAGACAACATGAATCAAGTAACTATGGGAAAATATTTAAAAATTATAAAAATAAAAATAAATCCCTTAAAAAAAGAACTCTAAAAAGAAAAATTAAATCTTTTAGGGATACAAACCTAGTAGTGGTATTGCTACATACCCTCAAAGAGGTGTGCACTGTTTTATAACCCTTTGGGCATAGCTCTAATTTGTTCCCCAAAATGACTGAACCAGTTTACTACTCCATCAACAATGCATTAGTGTACCTATTTATCCTCATCCCCTCCAGCATTTGCCACTTCTGATAATTGTGAGGTGGAACATCAAAGTTGTTTTAATTTTCATTTTTCTAATCAATTGTGACTGAATATTTTTCATATGACTACATATAACTTTGATTTCTTCTTCTGAAAACTGTTCATAACTTGTTTTAATAAATTGGACTCAATTCCATATATATTTGAGAAACTGAGTCTTTATCAGAGAAAATTGCTGTAATTTTTAAAATATTATTTCAGAGGTTCTAATAGTTAGTACCTTTTAGCAAAATATAGTTTCCCTGATTATTTCTTTTAATTAGGTGTATTTTTTAAATACAAGATCATGTTTGTTATTCCTACCTTTTATTTCAGCTGAAGCATAAGAGATTTTTCTCCAGTTCTTTATTATAACTCTGCCTCTTTATGTTTCAAGTTTGTGAACTCATGCCATTCGTTTCCAGTTATGATTACTATGCATTTCCCTCCAACCTGTCTTCTTTTTTAATTTTTAATTTTTTTAATATTTTTCCATGTTTACATAATTCATTTTCTTTCCCTTCCCCTTTACCTACCCCTCCCTGATCCAACAAGCATTTTCACTAGGTTATACAAATGTTATCACTTATACCTATTTCCATATTATTCATTTTTTGCAATACAGCAATCTTTTAAAACCAAAACTCCAAATCATATATCCATACAATTAAATGACAAGTCATATGTTTTTCTTCTGGGTTTCTGCTCCCACAGTTCTTTCTCTTTTTTATTTTTTTTAAACTCTTAAGTTCTGGGTATTGGGTCCTTGGTGGAAGAGTAGTAAGGGTGGGCAATGGGGGTCAAGTGACTTGCCCAGGGTCACATAGCTGGGAAGTGTCTGAGGCCGGATTTGAACCTAGGACCTCCCATCTCTAGGCCAGACTCTCAATTCACTGAGTTACCCAGAAGCCTCCCACAGTTCTTTCTCTTGATCTGGATAGCATTCTTTCTCATAGGTCCTTTGGATTGTCTTGTATTAGCAAAGTCCCTTACAAGGTATTGTTCCACAATATTTCACTTTCTATGTATAATGTTCTCTTGGTTCTGCTCATTTCACTCTGCATCAGTTCCTGGAGGTTCTTCCAGTTCATATAGAAATCCGTCTATCCGTTCGTCATTCCTTACAGCACAGTAATATTCCATCACCATCCATCACCACAATTTGTTCAGCCATTCCCCAATCAAGGAACACATCCTCATTTTCCAATTTTTTTCCACCACAAAGACTGTGGCTATGAATATTTTTGTACAAACATTATTATCTCTTTAGGGCACAAACCTAGTAGTGGTATTGCTGGGCATCCTATCTTCTTCAGTATATACTTCTTTCTCCTTCTTTTATCCTGTCCCTATTCCAATTTCCCTTTTGACTATGTTGACTCATGTGTGTATGTGTGTGTATGTGTGTGTGTGTGTATTTCTGTCTGAATCCATTCTGATATGAATGAATCTTCCTGTTTTCCCCTCCACTATTAAATCTCTTCCATAGATACATCTTTTATGAAACAATATTTCCCCCCTTTTACCTCTCCTTTCCTCCTTCTTCCAGTGTGTATTTCTTAACCCTTCATTTTTGGGGGGAGATCATTCCAATATATCTGACTGGCACTCATGTCTTCTGACTATGTAAACTCTTTCTAACTACCCTAAAAATGTTCACAGGAATTGTACTATTTATCTTCTCATATAGGAATGTAGACAGTTTAACCTTATTGAGTGCTTTGTGGTCAATCTCTCAGTGCTTCTTTTTATGGTTCCTTTGAATCTTATGTTGGAATATTCTATTTTTCTATTCAGCTCCAGCTCTGATCTTATCAACATGAATTCCCATACTTCATTAAATATTAATCACCCCCCCCCAGAAGGACTCTACTACTCAGTTTTATTGGGTAGATTATTTTTGGTTGTAATCCTAGCTCTTTTGTTTTCCAGAATATTATATTCTAAGCCCTTTGCTCCTTTAATATGGAAGTCACTTCTGTTTGTAATTGTTAAAAGGATTGTTTTGTGCATTTGTTTGAGTGAGTTAATGGACAAACCCCCAGGGAACTCCTTTCCCATATGAGCAGAGTGCTAATAGCTGCCCTCTATCCCAGACTAGATCTCTAATGAAGAGATAGATCAAGTATCAGAGTATGAAAGGACTGAAAGGGAGGTCCCCTAGCTGATATTATTAGTACCTAGTCAAGATGGATTTTGACTAGTTGACCTCAGGGGAAAACTCCTTCCTTCCTGACAGAGAGACAATGGTTGCTTTCTGTCAGTGTAGAATATGGTGGAGGTAAAAGCAAGCAGGAATCTCTTCTAGGATAGGAACATTGAAGGAATTGGAATTGGCTTTTGGTCAGGACTTTGCTTTATGCCTGACCTTCCCCAGATGTCCCTCCTGGACAAACCCTGCTAGGGGAAGAGCAATTATTGGCACCTCAAGATTTGGCTGAACTTGAGGCTAAGAGAACTCTTCCCCACCCCCCAAGGAAACCCCTCACCCTTTAGGCCATTTTCCCTCTCAAGTATAATCTGACTGAATTACAGTATAGACTCAAAAGGGTGTTTTAATAAACAGGTTCAAGGAAAGGATTTAGAGAATGGGAACAGTAATGCTCTCATCTTAACAGAGAATGGTTTGGGGTCCAAAAGGACCCAGCCTGAAAGTGTTCTCGATTTCTCCTTCCTTCCTACACTGATAACCTAATCTAGAAATGACAGGTTGTAAATGTCTTTATATATATTCTTTCAGTTTCCATTTAACTTTCTGTATCTAAGATATCAGGATTCTTTTCCTTTACAGTTTCTTGAAATATGAGATCTGGACTCTTATTAATAAT
This sequence comes from Gracilinanus agilis, assembly GCF_016433145.1. Lineage (NCBI taxonomy): Eukaryota > Metazoa > Chordata > Mammalia > Didelphimorphia > Didelphidae > Gracilinanus > Gracilinanus agilis. The sequence continues at coordinate 303,825,749 of NC_058134.1, forward strand.
GGTTTTCTAGTAGTCCAATAATTCTTAAATTATTTCTCTGTTACCAATTTTTAAGTTGGGCTTTTTTTTAGATAAAATATTTTGTATTTTCTTCTACATTTCACTCTTTTGACATTTTCTTTTAAATTTCTTAATGTCTCGTGGAGCCATTAGATTCCAGTTGCTCAACTAATTTTCAAGGAAATATTTTCTTTCGTAAGCTTTAATACCACTTTTCCCCCATTTATTCAATTCTACTTCTTAAAAAGTTCTTTTGCTTCAGTGAATTTTTCTACTTCCCTTTCCATTTAGCCAACTGTGCTTTTTAAGGGATTATTTTTTTTTATTTTCTTCAATATCTTTGCACATATTTTGCCAAGCTCTTAATTCTTTTTTCAACTTTTTCTTACATCAGCCTCATTTATTTTCCCCATTTTCCCTCTGTCACTCATCCATTTCTTGTTGGGATTATGTCCAATTAACATTTTTTTTGAGTCTATGGTTATAGCTATATTAATGGTATTGTCTTCTTTTGTGATTGTGTTTTGATCTTCTTTGTAATCATAGTAGATTTTTGATGATCAAGTTCTTATTTTGTTCTTTTATCATTTTTCTGGCTTATTTCTTGACTTTGAACATTATGTTAAAGTTGGTATCTTCTCTCCTGGGAGTTGAAAATACATTGGTCCAAAGCATCAGGTTTTTTCATGCTACTATTTTCAGAACTAGTACTGGAGTTCTTCAATTTTTTTCAGTTTTTCCAAGGTTGTATGATCCAGGGAGAGGTGTGGTCACTCATCTCCTGGCCTGTGCTCTGGTCTTTACCCAGGAAGGGACCCTGCTCTCCTGCTGCCACATGCACTAGTCCTCCACTTGGTCCTGGAATTGTGACAAGGGCCCCTTCTCTATTGTTATCAAACACAAGGATTCCTCTATGCCCTGGAACTATGACCCAGAAATTCATATGGGCAATAGAATTGCCAACCAGTGCCAATTGAACCCAGGGCCAACAAAGGATCCCCATAATCTCTTTCTCACCAGTTGTCAAAACTTCTTACCATCTCTGGGCTGAGTTCCCAAAGCTGCTACTGCTATTTCCATTATGTGTGTGTGTGTGTGTGTGTGTGTGTGTGTGTGTGTGTGCGCGCGCGCGCACACACACACTTTAAGAAGACCTCCACTCTGGGGAAACATCCTCTGTTTTCTTAGGCTGGAAAAATATGTCACATTGATGTTTTGTTGGGTATTCCACTCCAAAATTCGTTTTGAGGCATTGTTTTAAAGTTATTTGGAGGGAAATGCTGAGAGAATGTATCTGGGTTGCTGTCTCTAATCTGCCATCTTGACTCCCCCTATTGCCTTTCAAATAAATGACTCCCCTCAGGCTGGTATTCAAGACCCATAACAACTAGCTCTGACTTATATTAATAGCTTTCTGGTATATCTCCTCCTCTCTCCCTTATTTGCTTTATGGTCCCCCAAAATGGGGATATTGAAGCAGCTATAGTACCATATACTAAAAAAGGAGAAAAAAGGAAGTGAAGGAGGGGGCACCGAAGGATGAAAGGAAGTAAATTTGAATATCTATAATACAAGATAAGATCTGGTGGGTTGGCCCTGGGGAAAATGTTTATAGCATCATAGATATAAAGCTGCAATGGAACTCAGGATCATCCAATCTAAAGGCCCCATTTTGTAGTTGAGGAAACTGAGGCCAGAGAGACACAAAAAGAAATTGACATTAGAAGCAAGATTTGAACACATGCCTCAGATGCAAAATCCATTGGGTTTTTTTCCCCTTGGTACTTTGAACCTGGCATATTTTTAAAGATCTATTATGGGAGGAGATGTTGGATGAGAGATGGGGGTAATAAAGACAAATTCTACCAACTTCAAAGTCTTCTCTAGGGTTGATCCTAGGGAGTAGGATTTGGGAGGATTCCAAAAGAGTTTCTTAATTGTAGTTCCTGCGAAAATAACTACAGTATTAGCTCTGCAATTTTGCCAACTATTTATTAAATTTCCCCCTGAATGCAGAGGCCTATGTTAGGAAATGAGAGGGGAAAGTTCAGATAAACTGTGTTCCTGCCTTATAGAGTTTACGTTTTACTAGAAGAATAATATACAAGCACATATAATTCTAATAAGTAGCATGATATGGCAACCTCATTAAGATTAGGAACTTAAATTTATAGCTCAAAGGAAACATAGATATTAAGTGCTACCATTTTCATTTTATAGATATGAAAACTTAAGTTAATAAAGGGGAAGTGACTTGTCTAAGATCACAAAGGTTGTGAGTGACAAAGCTGAGATTTGAACCCAAGTACCCTGAGACCAAATCCATCATTCTTTCCCCTATTCCACACTCTCTTCCACAATTGAGAATGATTCTTGTAGGAAGTGGCTATGGAGTTGGGATTTAAGGGATTGATAAGAATCCCATAGGCCATGAGAAAGAAGGAGAATAATCTTATAACAAGTAAGCTGAGCAAAGTCATAAAGGTAGGAAAATAAAAGTCATGTTCAGTATCAGTCTGTCTAAATCAGAGGTGAGAAGGAGATAAATCTCAAAAGACATGATGGGAGAGAGCATTGAATGATAGACAAAGGAGTTCAAGTATTCCTTGGCTAGAAAAAAAAAGGGGGGGGTCCACTGAAGGACTTTCAAGTTGAGAAGTGTCATTCCTAGACCTAAGAATGAGGTAAATGAAATCAGGTAGCTTTTAGGATAGACTGAATGAGGGCATGCCTAGTTAATGATAGTACAAGTGAAGAAATATGTTTTTATTCCATTTATAGACCTAGGGTGATTATAATGAGAAGAGATGAAGGATCAAGTAATAAAAGAGAAACTGAGCCTAGAAAGAACAAGTAACTTGTGAGAGGGAAAAGAGAAGGTAGATATTGGAAGGTAGGATGAAGGATGGAGGGGAGATAGGAGACAGGAAGGTAGAGGAAAGAAAAGGAAGGTAGTGGTCCCCAGTCCCAGCAGGGGGGAATTGACCAGAGCCCTTTAGGGATCAAATAAAAGGTCAGAGAGTAACTTAGACTTTAGAATAGCTAGGTTTTATTTAAATTAGAAAGGTGAAGGTCTAGGGAAAACTAAGAGGTAGATAGAAGGGGAAAAGGTGCCAAGAGAGAGAGCTCGGGATCCAAGAGTCTCTGGGCTCAAGAACCAAGGCCCCCAAAAAAACCTCTCTCATACTTTCTCCAACACCTTCCACAAAGGAAGTGGGAGGTGTCGGGGGAAGTTGTAGCAGGGAGCCCTGGGAGTTGTAGTCTCCAAGGGCTTACAAGAATTTTAAATGACACAGACTCTAAGAAGATTATATGATTGATAAATTAGCAGGGCTAAGTTTTAAAGTCATGTCTCGATAATTAATCTAGTGCTCATGTTCATTCAATTGACAAGCTGGCTCCAACATGAGAAAATTTTGAAACCAGTCATTTTCATAAACAAAGCCCCTACAAACCAGAATAGACCAGCATCCCATTAGGCCTTCTGCCTCTTCTGAAATATTCTGTTCCTTTCTCCTTTATTGTTATTTGATCCGCTGTGTGACTGCCCCCCTGCCTCAAATCTCTCTCCCTATAAGAGAAAATATTGTAGGATTCAGTGAAGATGATAGGAGCTTACTCTGGGGCTCTTTTCAGTGAAACTCTACCTAACCCATTCTCTGTAATATTCATCACTAAACTAAGATGGTGAGTTGGTGAGGCACAACAAGAGAAGTGGCAGTTTTATTCATTGCCTTGTACCCAAGCAAGGCTGTGTCTGAATTTTAATTATCAGAAAGCACTTACCACCATTCTTTTATGAAATATCTAACACTATTATACACATGCAATTATATTTGAGAAATATCAAGCTAGTAGCAGTGGGCTTTTAGACCATTAAGCACAATTGTCTTAATTTTCTATCCCTCACCTTTCATGGAAACTCTTTGTTAGCTTGTTTCCACTCCTACAGAATTTCCCATTGTCTTTTTCCTCACCTTGGTGATGATGATGCCTTGTCTTCTAAGTTTCTACCAGTTTAAAAAAAAAATAAACATTTACCCTATCCCTCCAGATTTCTCTTCAATTAAGCCTTTAAAAATAATTTCCCAACATCACAAATAAAATCTGACTTACCCTTATAAAAATTTCCTTTCGAATGTTATTATTCTCTCATGCTGTTCGCCATTATTCTTGGTGACTTGGATGAAGGCATGGATGACTGCTCAACAAATTTTCAGATAACAATTCAATTTAATTTAATTCAACTAAGCAACTAATACATGTAAATATAAAGATGGGGTAAAAACCACCTTATCCCATTTTGATCTTGATAGCTTAACTAGGTGAGAATATGTGTCAGTTAAGCAATCAACATACCACTAATCTGCCTTTCCCCAAGAGTTATAAGATCTTATAGATAGGAACAACAACTCCACAATCATTGTGGCTGGATAGGCAAGGAAAATTTATCAGATTTATCATGTTTTTGGCTTCAATTAATCCCCTTACAAACCACTTGTATAATTGCCAAGAAAACCCCAAATGGGATCACAGAAAGTCAGAAACAGCTACAAAAATACTGAAAAACAAAGTCCTCATAAAACGTTCCCTTAAAACTCTTTCCACCTTGATTGTCCTTTTTTATGCCCTCCAGACCATCACTGCCCTTCCTAAAATGTGTTGCCAAAAATGGAGACACCTTCACTTGAGTTCTGAGGACAGTGAGTTAATTATCTCCCTAGTCCTAGATCATATGCTTTTCTTAACCCAGCTTCTAACTGGGTTGGATTTATCTGTCATCTTATTGCACTTTGTACTTTTATTTAACTTGAAAACCACTGACGGTTTTAAAATTCAATTGTGGCTAGCAATGACTTATTCATCTTGTATTGGTAATGCTGTTGTTTACTTAACCAAGAAATAAAAATTTGCATTTGTCCCTATTGAATTTCATGTTATCAAATTCAAATCTAGCCAATAAAGATATTTTTGGAGGCTAACTCATCCCTCAGTGAGTTAGTTACTGGTTTTGCCCTTTTTGCACATTTGCACATTTGCAAATGTGATGAGATGCCTTGTATGTGTAGTGTAGGTATCTTCCTCATTCTTTTCTCTTCTTTCTCTGTACTGTTCTACTCAACCAATATCCCTATATCCTGATAGGTTGAAGACTGCCAATATGGAGGTAGAAACAAAATGTTCTAAAAGTAAACTGAGAACACATTCTCCATCCTTTGTCCACAGTGTTCATGAAGGAGATTGATCATGAATGTACACAGCAGTGAGGAACATTCATGGGGAACACATGTAAGCCATCCTCTACTAGCCTTTTTTTTTTTTTTTTACCTTCTCACTTGGGCCATTTCTTTGCTTACTGCTTTGTTTCCTTTTCTGAATTGTATAGATATATTTTCAGCAAAAATAAAAACTTTGTCTTGAATTTGTAGGGCTTTTTTTTTTTGCTTGCAAAGAAAACTTTATTTACATACGAATTGGGTTGGGGAATGGAATAGGGATAGAGAAGAATAAGATTCAAATACTTAACAGCTTTGTGCTCCTTAGCCTGACTTAAGAGAGAGTTCCATCGGTCAAACAGTACAGGACAGGGTAGGGCAAAGTTCTATGTTTCTTCATTCATGTCTTCTGAATAGGAAAAACAAATCCTCTTCTTCCAATCAGCTCTTCCAAATACATATTTTTTTCCCTTCCTTTAGTGAACACTTTTAAGAAATAGGTAGCAGTATGAGATCTAGTATCTCTCCCTATATTAGTTTTGTTTGAACTTCAGCTTCTCCAAAATCTATGCTCTCTGGTATATCTCAACTACCCTACTCTGCTCCAAAGGCATGCCTCCACACGCATACACTTTGGGAAGACTCAATTCTATCTCATGATGATAAACCTAAGTCCACATTTTTGTCAGCTAAGCCAAAGCAATTTCTTCTATATTCACCAAATACTTTTAGGAACCAAAGATTCTGTTATTAATTTTAAATTAATTAAATTAAATTTAAATATTAATTGATGTGCAAATCAGATACTGTGAAGCAGAATTGTTTTCTTTATGTGGCTACTTTTTCAGCATTTTTCCCTTAGCTGGCTTTGTTACTGTCTCTTTCCCCTTACATGTAAATTTGGACAACTCACTGATAACTCCAAACTTCTCTAGGGTTTTTACTTTACCTGGAATGGTTAAAACTGGAATGTTAATGGAAACATGAAACTTGGAATACCTCTAGTCATTGGGGACTGACTATAGGGACAGACTAAAAAAAGGAGAAACCAAAGTGGAACTACACAAAGCTCAGGCAATTGAAAGTTTAAAATAATCAGATGATCTAATTACTAGATTAATTACAGTCCAGGACACCAAGGGGAAACTATTACATCTACTTCTGTCTCTCCACTTTTTCTTCCTAACATTTTCCTCAAGAGTCTCATCTCAGTGATGATCAAGAATATTCTCCAGATATAAACAGGTCCAGATAACCTATTTAGATGCCAGTCCAACATTGTTATGCTATTGACATCCTTGGAAGCTCAGAAGATTAATATTGATCTTGTATAATTTATTTATTAATCCAATTTATAATTAATTGATTTTGTTCGGTAACTGCTTTTTTCCTGTAACTCTTTAAGTCAGGGTTCTTTGTCTGAACTTAGTTCAGAATTCAGCTGGTCTGCAATGGGTTAAGTTTAGAAATCCAGCTCTCCTTTTATCACTGACCTATTTGTGACTCAAGAAATTTTGCTAACCTTGGGAAATGTATGAGAAAAAGGGAATTGGGCTCAATATCTTTATGTCACTAAATTATCCAAAGATACCTTGTTTGCTATCCCAAAGTCTGACCACCATCTTGTAACTGGGCTTCAACAATGGTCACTTCTTAGTCTCATGAGAGAAGGCAGGGGTTGTTGCTAGACCCCATTATCAAACTTCCAACCAAGCATCTTGTTCCCTGTATCTCATCTTTGGAAACAATGATTTTGTACTCAAATCCATGATGTTATCTACCCTATTCTGTTCTCTTAAAGAAAAAAAAAATCTTCCATCTTAGGATCAATACTGTGTGTTGGTTCCAAGGCTGAAGAGTGGTAACAGCTAGGCAAAGAGGGTAAGTGACTTGCCCAGAGTCACACATCTAGGAAGTGTCTGAAGCCAGATCTCAACACAGGACCTCACATCTATAAGTCTGACACTCAATCCATTGAGTCATCTCTTTCTGTTCTGTTCTTGAATTCTGTGCTCCCTAAAAACCTAAAAAATAATAATTGTCATCTTGATTGTGTCTTTGGCATGAATGAAATGGTATGAATGGCTACTGACCCATTTATTGACAGGCAGCATGTCCCTGTTAATAAATGTTGTATTGCTTGGAAATTTGCCTCAATTTACCCTTTTGTTCAAATTCAGTCAAAACAGTGCCAAGTCTGGATGTATCTAGTGGAGTATAACTTTTAAATTTTATTTTTTTCCATGGTTGCATGATTCTTGTTGTCTCCCTCCCCTCTCCCAGAGATGACAAGGAATTTAACTGGGTTATCACTCAAATTCTATTTTTGTATTATCCATTTTTATTATAGAGTAATCTTTAAAAAAAAAAGGGGGGGGGGCAGCTGAGTGGCTCAGTGGATTGAGAGCCAGGCCTAGAGACTGGAGGTCCTAGGTTCAAGTCCGGCCTCGGACACTTCCAGCTGTGTGACCTTGGGCAAGTCACTTGACCCCTACTGCCCACCCTTACCACTCCTGGGCCAAGGACGGTCCCTAGCCCGGATGAAGAAAGGAGGAGGGTTGGGCGTGGGGCTAGCAACCCCACCCTGTAAAAACTACATCTGTTAAAGAAACTGCAACCTAAAGTAGGGGCAGCTGGGCTAGCTCAGTGGATTGAGAGCCAGGCCTAGAGACGAAAGGTCCTAGGTTCAAGTCCGGGCTCAGACACTTCCCAGCTGGGTGACCCTGAGCGACTGTGTGTCCCATTGCCTACTGGTTGTGGCCCTATGCTCCTAGAATGGAGTCCCAGGATAAAAAAAAAAAAAATCTTTTAAAAACAAAACCCCAAATTATATACCAATATAAGCAAGTCATAAATCATATGTTTTCTTCTGGATTTCTACTCCCACAATTCTTTCTCTAGATGTGGATAGTATTCTTTCTCATAAATCCCTCAGAGTTGTCCTGGATCATTGCATTGCTTTTAGTAATAAAGTCAATTACGTTTGGTTGCCCTACAATGTTTTAGTTATTGTGTACAATGTTCTTCTGGTTCTGCTCATTTTACTCCTCATCACTTCATTGAGGTCTTTCCATTTAATATAGAAATCAATCATTTCATCATTCCTTATAAAACAATAGTATTCCATCACCATCATATCCTTAGTCATTCCCAAATTGAGGGACATCCTCTCATTTCCCTTTTTTTTTTTTTGCCACCACAAAATGCATAGCTATAAATATTTTAGTACAAACAGATTCTTTCCTATTTTTTAATCTCTTTGGGATACAAACCTAGTAGTGGTATTGCTGGATCAAAGGACACGCATTCTTTTGAAACCTTTTGGTCATAATTTCAAATTGCCTTCCAAAATGGTTGGATCAATTCACAATTCCACCAGCAATGCATTAGTGTACCAATTTTGCCACATCCCCACCAATATTTATTATTTTCCTTTACTGTTATATTGGCCAATCTGCCAGGTATGAGGTGGTACCTCATATTTTTTTAATTTGAATTTCTCTAATCAGCAGGAATTTGGAACATTGTTTCATATGATTACTGATAGTTTTGATTTTTTCATCTGAAAACTGCCTATTGATATCCCTTGACCATTTGTCAATTGGGGAATTATTTTATTTCTTATAAATTTGACTCAGTTTTTTGTATATTTGAGAAAAAAGACCTTTTGTCAGAGATTTTTGTCATAATTTTCCCCCCAATTTGTTACTTCCCTTCTAATTTTGATTGCATTGATTTTGTTTAAACAAAACCTTTTAAATTTAATATAAATAAGATTATTCATTTTATATCTCATAATATTCTCTATCTCTTGCTTGGTATTAAATTCTCCTTCCCCATAGAGCTGAATGACAGTTATACTATTCCATGTGCACCCAATTTACTTATAATGTTACTCTTTATGTTTAAAACATATACTGAACTAAACCTAATTTTTGCATATTATTTTCCAATTTCCCCAGTAGTTTTTGTCAAATAGTGTGTTCTTATACCCAAATCTGGGATTTTTGTATTTATCAAATACATGATTGATGAGGTTATTTACTCCTAGTCTATTCTATTGATCTACCTTTCTGTCTCTTAGCCAGTACCTGATTGTTTTGAGGATCACTGCTTTATACTACAGTTTAATTTTGTTGATGGATTTTGTTATTATTTTTTCTAATTCATTAAAAATGATTTTTGTCTTTTGATAGGTATGACACTGAATAATTAATTTAGGTGGGATTATCATTTTTATTATATTAGCTTATACTGCCCATGAACAATTAATTTTTTCCCAATTGTTTACATCTAGTTTTATTTGTGTGGAAAGTCTTTTGTAATTGTGTTCATATAATCCCTGTATTTCTCTAGGCAGATATATTCCCAAATATTTTATATTGGTTTTTTTTTCTAACTCTTGCTGATGATTATTGTTGGAAATATATAGAAATGTTGATGATTTATGTGGTTTTATTTTGTATCCTGAAACTTTGATAAAGTTATCAATTATTTCCACTAGCATTTTATTTTTCTAGGATTCTCTAAGTATACCATCATATCATCTGCAAAGAGTGATAGTTTAGTTACCTCATTGCCTATTTTAATTCTTTCAATTTCTTTATCTTCTCTAATGGCTATATTTAGCATTTCTGGTACAATATTAAATAATGGTAGTAATGGGCATCCTTGTTTCACTCCTGATCTTATTGGGAAGACTTGTAACTTATCCCCATTGCAGATGATACCTGCTAATGGTTTTAAATAAATATATCTTATTAATTTGAGGAAAGGCCTTTTTATTCCTATACTTTTCAGTGTTTTCAATAGGAATGGATGCTATATTTTGTCAAAGGCTTTTTCTGCATCTATAGAGATAATTGTGTCATTTCTGTTAGTTTGGTTACTTATGTGGTCATTCTTTTTGTTTGGTCAATTATGTGGATGATTTTCCTAATATTGAAGTAGCCTTGCTTTCCTGGCATAAATCCCACCTGGCCATAATGAATAATCTTTGTGATAACTTGTTATAATCTCTTTGCTAGTATTTTATTTAAGATTTTTGCATCTTTTTTTTTCATTTAAGGAGATTGATCTATAGTTCTCTTTCTCTGTTTTTGGTTTATCTGGTTTAGGTATCAGTACCATATTTGTGTCCTAAAAAGAATTTGGTAAGATTCCTTCTTTGCTTATTTTGTCATATACTATGTATGGTATTAGAATTAATTGTTCTTTAAGTGTTTGATAGAATTCACTTGTGAATCCATTTGGTCATGGGGAATTTTTTTCCTGAAGAGTTCATTGATGGCTTGTTCAATTTCTTTTTCTGAGATGGGATTTTAAGTATTCTATTTCTTCTTTTTTTAATCTAGGCAATTTATATTCTTGTAAATATTTATCCATTTCATCCAGATTGTCATACTTATTGTCATATAATTGAGCAAAATACTGCCTAATAATTTCCTTAATTTCCTCTCCATTAGAGGTGAAATCCCTCTTTTCATTTTTGAAACTGATAATTTGATTCTCTTCTTTCATTTTTATTTAGATTAACCAATACTTTATCTATTTTATTTGTTTTTTCAAAGAATCAACTCCTAGTATTATTTATTAGTTCAATAGTTCATTTATGTACAGTTTTGTTAATTTCTCCTTAGATTTTTAGGATTTCCAATTTAATCTTTATCTGGGGATTTTTAATTTGTTCTTTTTCTAGTTTTTTGTTTTTGTTTTTTGTTTTTTTAATAGCATGCCCAATTTGTTGATTTCTTCCTTCTCTTTTTTGTTGATATAGACACTCAGGGCCCTGAGTACTACTTTGGCTGTATCACATAAATTTAGATATGTTGTCTCCTCATTGTCATTTTCTTCAATGAAATCAGTAATGGTTTCTATGATTTGTTCTTTAACCCACCAGTTTTAAAGAATTTGATTATTTTAGTTTCCAATTAATTTTTCATTTGCCTCTCCATGAATACTTACTAATTATAATTTTTATTGCATTGATTGGAAAAGTTCCATTTATTATTTCTGCTTTTCTACATTTATTTGCAATGTTTTTATGCCCTCGTACAAGGTCAATCTTTGTGTATGTACCATGTACTGCCAAAAAGAAAGTATATTCCTTTATATCCCTATTCAATTTTCTTCAGATATATGAACTCTATTTTTTCCAATATTTCATTCACTTCCCCTATTTCTTTTTTATTTATTCTTTGGTTTTATTTATCTAGATCTGATAGGGGAAGGTTGAGGTCCCCTACTACTACAGGTTATGGGGGAAGTGTTTAAAGGCAAAACACTGGTGTGAAGGGAAAGAGTGAAAGGAGAAAGGGCAGGATTAAAAGAGGAAATCAAAATGATTGGGAATACACAGATAGAAATCATAACTGTGAATGTGAATGGAATGAACTCACCCATAAAACAGAAGTGGATAACAGGAGTGGATAAAAAACAAAATCCTTCTTATGTTGTTTACAAGGAAAACATTTGAGTCAGGTAAAGAGTAAAGGTAAGAGACTGGAGTGAATTTTTGGGGGCTTTAACTGAGTAAAAGAAGGCAGAAAGCAAAAACATATTTGGTTAAAATAGATAAGGAAGGTAATTACATCCTGATAAAAGGAAGTATAGACAAAGAAAAAATATTAGTACTCAACATAGATGCACTAAATGGTATAGCATCCAGATTTTTAAAGGAGAAATTAAAGAAGCTTCTCCCTTCCCCCACCTTATTTTACTCCCCTTCCCACCACTTCCCTACTTATTCCCGACCTACTTCTCTTCAAGGTCTTTTAATCACCCCCCTCAATTTTTTTCTGCCTTATATTATTCCCCTCCCCACACTGCCCTTCCTTATTCCCCTTCTACTTCTCTGTAGGTAAGAAAGAATTCTATACCCCCCAATGAATCTGGCTATTTTTCCCTCTCTGAACCTATTCCAATGAGAGTAAGATTTAAGTATTACCTATCATCACACTCATCCTCCCCTCTTTGCAATAGCATTCTTCTTACCACCACCACCACCAAGTGCCTCTTTGGTATAATTTACCCCATTTTACTTCTTCCTTCACATTTGTTTTAGGAAAATCCTATTTTTTCCCAATTTTTTTTTTACATATTTTCCTAAACACCCTCGGCCTAGGTATATTTCTTCTAACTACTATGATGATGATAACAATTTTTAAGAGTAATAGATATCATCTTTTCACATAGGCATAAAATCAATATGAGGGGGCAGCTGGGTAGCTCAGTGGATTGAGAACCAGGCCTAGAGATGGGAAGTCCTAGGTTCAAATCTGGTTTCAGACACTTCCCAGCTGTGTGACCCTGGCAAGTCACTTGACCCTCATTGCCTACCCTTACCACTCTTTTGCCTTGGAACCAATGCACAGTACTGATTCCAAGACAGAAGGTAAGGGTTTTTTTTTAAAGAATCAATTTGACCTTGTTGAAACCTTTTAATTTTTTTTCTTTCTTATTTACCTTTTTATGGTTCTCTTGAATTTTATATTTGGACAACAAATTTTCTATTTAAGTCTGATCTTTTCTTCAGGATTGTTTGGAAATCTATTTTATTATATATCCATAATTAGTTTAGTCAGTTTTGATGGGAAGGTGATTCTTGGTTGTCCTTGCCTTCCAGAATATCTGGAATATCATATTCCTAGCCTTGCAGTCCTTCAATGTGGAAGCTTGACAGATTCTATGAAATCCTGACTGAGGCTCCATGATATCTGGATCGTTTCTTTCTGGCCACTTTAAGTATTTTCTACTTAACCTGGAAGCTCTTGAACTTGACTAAAACATTTCTGGAAATTGTCATTTGTAGATCTATTGCAGGTGATCTATAGATTCTTTCAATGTCAATTTTGCCATCTTATTCAAGAATACCAGGAAAGTTTTCTTGGTTAATTTTTTGTCATATGATGTCTAGGGTTTTTTTTGTTTTGTTTTGTTTTTTTTTTTGGTCATGACTTTCAGGTAGTCAATAATTCTCAAATTGTCTCTCCTGAATCTATTTTCTATGTCAGTTGTTTTTTTCAATGAGATATTACATATTTTCTTCTATTTTTTATTTTTATTTTGTTTTATTTTGTTTGTTTCTTGATGTCTCATTAAATCATTAGCTTCTACTTGCCTAATTCTAATTTCTAGAGACTGAATTTCTTCTATGATCTTTTGATCATCCTTTTCCATTTGGTCTATCCTATTTTAATGGCACTCTTCTTCATTGGACTTTTTTGCCTATTCTTCCAGTAGGTCAATTCTGGTTTTTAATCTGCTTATTTCTTCAACTGCTTTGTCTCTTTTTTTCCATTTGACCAATTTTGCTTTTTAAGTTATTATTTTCTTTTCACATTACTTTCACTTCTTATTCCCATTTTTCTACCTGTCTTATTTAATTTTTTGAACTCCTTTTTGAGTTCTCCCAACACTTGTGACCAATTTCTCTCTTTTTTTTTTGAGATTTTGCATGTGTTTGCTTGTTTCTCACCATCTCCTGTCACTTCTGTTTTTTGCTCTTTTTCCCCTATAGAAATTTTTGATGTTCAAGAGTTTTTTCTGCTGTTTGCTCTTCTTCCCACCTAAGGACTAGGAGACCTGCAAGGCCATTGCTCACAAGGCTTTTGCCCTGGGGATATTTTCACTACCACTTCAGAGATTTAAGTGCACTCAGTGATATGGAACTCTGAACCTCACTTCCAAGGCCTAGAATTTCCAGGGGGTAGATCTGCAGTGCTCTTTTGTTGGTGTAGCCTGCCTCCTGGGATCTCAAAGTTGCCTAGGTCCTGGTTCTGCATCTGGCATGGTATTTGGAGGTGGGTGTTCAGCCTGTGCTTTTCCTTGTGCAGTTTTGCCTCTGGTTGGTTTCCCCTTATATCATGGAAATACACTCTCTCTGACTACCTTTCACATTGGCTTCAGTGGGAAAACCCCCTCACTCAACCTTCTTTGACTCTTGTTCTTTTGATGCATCTTCTGAAGATATTCTAAAGATAAAGATATTGGAAGGATATTCAGACCATTTTCAGGATTTTGCTGCTACTATGCTGCCATCTTGGGTTTGCCTAGAATGTATTTTTAATATTGTTCACTGCATTTTCAACATTGAATTCTTCATGTGCATGACATTTGCAATATTAATATTTAAAAAACATGCAATATACACTAGAGTTCATTCAGAAGATAAGGATGAAGGCAGTCTATGAGGATAGGACTCATGTTAAAGAGTTAAAAGAGTAGAGATGTTTAGTGAGAGGATAAGGTAGAGGTGAAATGATAGCTCTCTTCAAGAATTTGAAGGATTGTGAATGGAGGAGAAATTAGCTTTTTTTCACTTAATCTCAGAAGCAAAACTAAGCATAATTAGGAGAGTCACAGAGAGATTTAGGATCAGTACAACAAAAGACCTTCCAACAATGTGTGAAAGGGAATTTTTTTTATCTTAACTTAATCAAACAAGTACTTGGACTGCTCCACCCTTTTAACTTAATCAGTCAGGAACTCAAGGATTCTTTTTATTAAAGTTCACACCTTCAGAGGATGGGAGGTGGATCCCACAGGCACTGCCCACTGAGCAGTGCCAGGCAAATTAAGAAACTTTGATTCCTGAGATATGATGGGGAGAGCTGATGGGTGGAGAAAACTGCATATAAGTGGGAGCCTCTGGGACCCTCAGGCCTCTTTTGGCATTTTAGTCTCTTGGGGTGGCTTGAGCTTTTGGTGGCTCAATCTTTTGGCAACTTGGCCTCATATGCACTCTCAGACTTTTGTGACTCTCTCTTGGTGGCTCAGCTCCTTGGCTGGATATCAGGACCTGAGGGAGCTTTTGTGATGAGCTGGATTTCTCATCGGATTGGCAATTATAGGATATTTAGCTAGGCAGTATTTTCTACCTTCTTCCTACATTTCCCTCTGTTACTATAACTATTTTTTAATTAAACTAAATTGTTAAAAGTTACTAACAGCCTCATAGTTTAATATTTAATTATTATAATCAGTGACCACAACATTTTTTAACTCTTACAATTTGACAAAAACTTTTTAATGCTTAGAAATGGGATATAGAAAGGTTAACTAAGTTGCCTCCATTATTAATGGTTTTTAGGTAAAGTCTGGATATATTCTCATCAATGGTATTATAGAGGAAATTCTCAATTTTCCATTTTTACCACTATATGCTTCCTGAGAGCCTTTCCAAACTTGGAATTTTGTTCTCCTGAGGCAATATGTGAGATACTTGATTCTATCCTCTCACTAATTATTTTCCTGAATCTACCAGGTAATCTGGTGGTTTTCTTAAGTTTTATGTATGTGTGTGTGTCTATTTCCAAAATTTCTACAAAGCCTAAAATTCATCAAAGAGAATGCAATTCACATTTTAAATAATCCTCATGATGACAGAAAACTTCATGCTTGCCAGTACCCTCCCATCTTGAGAATCCTATTTTTTCTTGAAAGCAAATGACAGTTCTATTTGAAAAGTCTTCATCTCTTAAAGATGCAGAGGCAAGCTGTTCCAGTGACTGATGTGGATGGAAGATCCACATGAGGACAATAGAATGTCAAAATCTGATTTCTTTTTCACTCCCTATGAAAATATTATAACAAAAATATATCTTCTAATTATTTAAATTTTAGGTGCCTTCCAAACTTTCAAGGTCTCAAATGCCCTATGAATATTATCCCATGCTGTCTGGCAACATGGACACAATAGTCCTGGAATATGGGCTGCAGTCATCTTGCTAAAGACCATTAGCATCCCATTCTCTGTCATATACTCTTATTGCTTATCACTTATTAATAGGAACTCAAGTGGAAGAAGATGATATTACAGCAAGATAGCCATTGCTTTATAGATTCCAACCAGGTCCATTGTCAGTAAACAGCATCCTTATCATTAAGCACTGAGGCACTTATGAGCCATTATCAGTGAGGCATGTGCCAGGGGTGGCTACTCTAGCATTTTGTTTAATGGTTTTACATTTACCAAAGATGTTGTCTGCCTTTTCTGGTGTCTGGGTTAAAGCTCCATTAAACCATTCACAAATTCTTAACTATTGATAACTAATCTTGCTTCCCAGGTGGAAGGATAATTCAGCAGGGGGAAATGGAATTGTTTGGTAGACCAGCCAAGGATCCAAAGAACTCTTTACTAAGGTATTTAGTATTATGGAACACCAAAACTACTTTATACAAATAACTCCCATTTTTGACTACTTTAGGGTTTACAGAGCATTTTCTTCATAATAACCTATGTTTCTGTGAAGTGGGACATAAAAATATTATAGAAAGAGAAGTAAATTTAGGGAGAGAAGATCTGGGAACAAATCCCCAATCCACTACTTAATGTTTATGTATCCTTGGGCAAATCCTTATGCATATACATCCATGAAATTAATCATAGTATCTATCTATTTATCTATCTTCTATCTATCATCTGTCTGACTATTTGTATCTGTTCATGAATTATGTAGAAAGGGGATGAAATTGAATTTTATGTGTCATGAAGAACCTTTGTTCTTTTATATTTCATTTTACATGTTCATTTACAACTTTAATAAAAACTGGATCAATATGGGTATGAAGTCAAGCCTGTGCCCATTCTCCTCCTGTATATAAATCAGTTGTCAGCTGGCTACATGAGACAATGGATTTAGATAAGTCCTATTTTGATCTCCTCCCTATACCATTGTCACATCATCTTCTTGTCACATTCTTGGGAATTAAAGACTTTGACTTCAACAAAAAACATGGTCTTGTCTCCCTACTTCCCTACTTCTCAGTGGGGAAGTGGGGAGGCGTACACAGAGGAAGAAGCTCTTCCCAAGTTAGTTATCTTAAGTTTATAGAGCTTAGGCACCTATTTAGCACAGCACAATAAGGTCATGTGAATGGCATTGGTTATATTGATGAACCCTGCCAACTAGGAACTTAAATTGCAATAGGAAGAATAAGTTATATGGACAGATAAGGAGACGTCATGTGTAGTATAGAAGGAGAAAAGGGAATAGAACCCACCTATTCCCTTTATCATATCCATTTTGGAAGGTTTAGAGATTCCCACATCCAAATAAGAAGGTATAGTCACAGATAGTAAATGACTATAATGAAATTCTCAGTGTCTTAACAGTAACACTCATATTAAAGAAATACATACATATATATGTATACACATTTATGACTATAGCTCTCATATTTTGTGTAGACTCCCAAGCATATACGTTAATGTTCTCCCTCTTTACAAAAACCAATCACAAAATTATTATCAATTTTTCTTTTTTTAAATTCTTTCATTTTTATAGCATCTAAATTTCTTCCCTTTTTACCATCCTCCTCCCAGAGAACCATCACATATAACAAAAAACAGTTTCTAAAAAATAAGTTATTAATTCTTTAATATGAACTCAATGTTTAAAACATGTATAACTATACTAAAATATAGCTAAAATATAACAATCCATCCATAAAAATGAGTCATGTTCCCCCATCAGAGTGGGAAGAATAAACATAAATTCATAAAAAATTTAGCAATGATAAATATGTGTAAGAAAATCCAGGTGACTAGGGCAACGAATGGTTCCAGATTTCAGACATTGAATCCCTTCTTCTTTTGAAGGAACTTTTTGTTTCACATGCCACCTGTTAGCCTCTTCTAGGCTTCTCTACTCTCCTGTTGAATAAAAATGCTTCTCTGCTACTATCAGCTCACTAAAGCACTCTGCAGATATATATACATACATATATATGTATGTATATATATGTATGTATATATGTATGTATGTATGTATGTATGTATGTATGTATTTTTAAACCTTTGCCTTCCATCTTAGAATCAATACTGTGTATTGGTTCCAAGGCAGAAGAGCCGTGAGGGCTAGGTAATGGGGGTCAAGTGACTTGCCCAGGGTCACACAACTTGGAAGTGCCTGAGGCCAGATTTGAATTTAGGACCTCCTGTCTCTAGGGTTGGCTTTCAATCCACTGAGCTACCCAGCTGCCCCCACTGTTCATATCCTTAAAGAAAGAGTAACCTAATGCCTTGGATCTCTATATTTTCCCAGGTCTATTCCCCAGGTAAAATGCTGAGGTAGCATGAAACTTTCAGGAAAAAAAAAATTCCCCTTTAAGCCTAGGATCATCAAATCATCTCTCTAAATGGTTTGAGAGATAATCTCATCATTCTTCTGGAGTTTTTTACTCTTTCCAGCCATAGATGGCACTAGAGAGCAAGGCAGTCATTTTCAAGCTCTTCAAACTATGTAAGATTCTGCTTATTCCATTCAGTTCCCATCGTTAAAACGTTCCTCCAAACCATTCATTTCTCTTCATTAACTGCAGAGCCTGCCAGTCTCTAGTCAGCAGGTCTCATTTTCTTTTGGCAGTTTGGCTCTGTATGGCTTCTATGTTGTGTTTTCTGATGTTTCATCTGAAGAGAATCTTTCATTGACTTTGTTTCTCCCTTTGTCTGTAATTTATCACTATGACTTCTTATCTGTCTCTGAGGCTTCAACTCTGATGTCTCCTCTTCTACAGTGACCTACCTATATCTTAGGTTAAGAAAACTCAAACACACATTTCTGTCAAAATGAAACAAAAAGTTAATATAGAGTACAATATTCTCAAAGCAGTTTTTTAATTCAGTTTTACAGAAGTCCTAAAAATCAAGGATATCTAAATTAGCTATTGGTAAGCAAAGCTTTGCAACTATTCATAGCAATCTGTCAGTATTTTTGCTTCTGAGGGACATGCTTTCACTCTAAGACTTTCAAAATTTCGTACATCTCTACTGTATCACTTTTATCTGAGATACATTTCTTCCAGACTCTCCCAGAACTATTTGAACTATGTGCCAAGATGGATTCCTCCTCCCCCCCACCTCCCTATATTTAACAAATCATGTTTTGGTGGGTTTGTGTGTGTGTGTGTGTGTGTGTGTGTGTGTTTGTACCCCTTTAGGTAGGCAATGGGTCCACATAAGAAGTGGATGGAATGCAATGGACTAAAGGAGAAATAGAGGTAAAAATATTCTGATGATGGAAGGATGCCATATCTACCTGGAAAATGTGTTTTTTTTTTTCCTTTAAAAATGATTCCCAAATAAATTAAAGCATAGCTCTCTTGACCTCCTAATACTTTCTACAAACAACCAAAACTCAATCCACAGAATTGAAACTAAAAGTGACAAAAGCAGACAGGAGTCTGGAATGAAGCTGGACACCCTGGGAAAACTATGGAAGAAGGTTTCTGACTTTCCTGGCCCCAGTCCCGCCACCAATAGTCCTGGGAACAAGAACAGAGAAAACAGTATCAGATCAATAAAGTAACCCCAGAGGGCAGGATTAGCACCCTCACCTCGTTTGCCCAATGGGGGGAGCCTGCATCCCTGGGGATACCATTGGAATCCTCAAGCAGAGTACCCTGGGAGCAGCTGTGGCTTCTGTGGCTTCAGGTCGGGAGACCCCTACTAGCCCACAGCTGAATATTGAAGGTGTGGACACTATGGAATCTGTGGGCTTTGGGACCTGAAAATAGAAACTGAGACCTTGCTGCTAATTAACAAGGGATTTTGGAGGCCCAAGTGCCATAGATTAGACTCAAGCTGCAAACGAAAGATTTAGAAACCTGAGGAATATGGACTGGACGCCTACTCTGTTCTGGGCTGAGGTGGAAGGAGAGGAGGAGTGAAGAAGGAACACATACTTGTGTGAGTATAGCTACTGAGGGACTGGGGTCCCACCAGCTGTGGTCACTTCAAGGAGAATGGAGTCCCTGATTTCTGTCACAGGGGGAAGTGGACTGGAGGTCCAATAAAAATCCAATAATTAAATGTGTTGGCCTGGCTGTTAAATTTTTAAGAATAAAAATGAGCAAGGAAAGGAAAAAGAGCCTAACTGTTGATAACTAATTCAGGGATAGAGAAGACTATGTCTCAAACTCAGAGAAGAGTGAAGTAAGAACACCTAACTAAAAAATAACAAAGAAATATGATAAATGGCCACGAGCTTGAAAAGACATGTCAGAAGAGCTTTAAAAAGGCCTCAAGAACCAAATGAGAGGAGTTGAGAACAAATTAGGAAAAAATATTAGAAAAAAAATTGAAGTCAGAAACCAAGTTGATGCCATGATCCACGCCTCAGTCTCCAGTAAAGTACCCTGGAAGACTATCTACAGGAGACACTAGGCTCAACTGACTGACTCAGCCCAAGTATTTTCTGGTTTTTATGGTGGTTTTCTGTTCCTGCCTCTCTTCACAGGGATCAATCACAGTTTCCAAATTGTCCATCCCTGCCCAGGGGCAGTGTCTGTGGGATTGAGTTGTCACCTCTAAAGGTGTTAATTATTCACATGTTTCTGAGTTGTCATCCAGTTTGTATTCCCATGTTACTGAGTTAGCCCTAGAATCAAACAATGTTCAATTTCCACAGTGACTACCTTCCTTAGAGTCTGTAGGCAGAAAGGAAAAAGTTGACCAAAAGATGCCCTGGGGTATTTTACATACTGTTAGCATTTCATTTACATTGCAGTGTGCTCCCTTCAAGTAGGGAGAGTAAATCATGGGTAAAGACACTCAGATAAGAACAGACCATGGTAAAGAGAATCAGGGGAACAACTGCCCAAACTATTACTATGTTCTCATAAGAAAACTTCTTTTACCTTCACAATAAAGTCATTCTGGGCTGCCAATCAATTATTTGAAAGAGACTCTGATAGCACTGCCCACATCAATAGTACTAGAAGCTTGTTCTCATCAGACCTGAGATAAAGAGAAAACAACATACACAACTAGAAAGATAAAGGTTTTCTCAATGTTCAGAGAAACTGTAAGGAAAGGGAATGGGATAAGGGAGAGATTGGGGAGGGGAGTACATACCAAAGGGGTAGGGTTAGGTAGGTGATGAAAATGGACTTTTAGGGCAAAATAGGAGAAGGATTTTTAGAAATGAACTCATATCAAAAAGTTGGATGGTTATTTCTACAAGCTTCTTAGTTGATTCTCTAGGATTTTTTAAGTAGACCATCATATCATCTGCAAAGAGTGATAGCTTTGTCTCCTCATTGCCCATTTTGATACCTTCAATTTCTTTTTCTTCTCTAATTGCAACTGCTAGTGTTTCTAGTACTATGTTGAATAACAG
>NC_058134.1:303861543-303881727 GCF_016433145.1 Gracilinanus agilis
AGAGAGAGAGAGAGAGAGAGAGAGAGAGAGAGAGAGAGACAGAGTCAGAGACAGAGACAGAGACAGAGACAGAAGACAGAGAGAGAAGACAAAGAAAGAAGAGAGAGAGAAGACAGAGAGAGAGAAACAGAGAGAGAGAGGAGAGAAAAAAAGAATAGAGAGAAAGAGAGAAGACAGAGAGAGAAAGAGAGAGAGAGAGAACTAAGTAGAAATTCAGAAATTCCCTCTACATCATCCCTCATCATCCAATCTCTTCATCAGAACCTCCAATAAATGGGAACACATCATCTCCCAAGCAATTCCATTCAGTTATAAAGCCCCCCAATTTCCACTCTTGCATAATTTGATGGTCCTCCTTCTTTTCCTTTTTATTCCTTCTTTACTATTTTTAAAGTTTGTATTCCCCCTCTTTCCCACTCACCAGTATGTGTGCAGATTTATTTATTTTCCTGTCACCTTCATCTTACTTCCTGAGCAGGATGTGTCTGCATCTTTACCACTTTTTTTTTTTGACAAAAATGTATTTATCATTAACAAGAGACCACAGAACAACACCTTTACAGAACAACCTACAATTAAGAACTAGGGAATGTAAATACCTTCACAACAGATGAAGTCTCTCTTGTCCTCAGAAATATACAAAAGAATATACAAAGAAACCTGCCTTTAGAAATCTACAAAAGATGGATTTTAATGCAAACAAAAACCTGGTCAGTATAATGACAATGGTTATCCAAGGACCACTCTAGAATAGGGGGATGAAAATATGAACAGGGTCCTGACTGTCAGGCAGAACGTCTAGTTATTGACATTTTGGCAAATGACATTCTTTATCAGCTGTGCCAGGTACTGAATACATAAATCTAATTATTTGCTGAATTAAACTTAAAAATAAATTCACACTCACCATTTACATCAAAATGGTGCCAATTGGTGGGCATCTTTTTTGCAAAAGTCAGAAACAAAGTGAATGATGAGACATGGCTTTTTGGGTTTTGGAGAGAACCTTGAACCTGAAGATGGTGTTGAGTCCTTGCCATGCCCTATTACACTCCTGCCTTCTGCATTTTACCCAGACGTCAGGTAGCAGCTGTCATGGTGAAAGTACTCGTAAGCACTGAATCTCAGAATTTAAGGGGTGAAGCCCCTCTTACCCAGATGGCTTGTTAGAGAGCTCCATAAATTTGTCCCATTTTCCTTTTGCTTTTCCTTTATATGTTGTTTTCCCTAAATTGAATATAAGCTCCTTTAGGTCTTTTTTTTTTTTTTTCAGATAGTGTTTATATTTTCAGTGCTTCACATAGCACTTGGAAAATAAGTGTTCAAAAATGTTTGTTAACTTAATTGGACGTGTAAAACTGAGATTCAGATTGTGGCTCAGTAATTCAGTTATATGACTTTTGGCAAGTCATTTCCCTTTTATGGGCCTCAATTTCCCCATCTGTTTAGATGAAGGAATTGGGGTGGATGATTTCAAAGGACTTTTTCAGCTGTAAACCACAGGCCCCTCTGGTTTCCTCCTCAATACAATGAATTATCAGAGAAGGAATTTAGCAGGGGCAAAAAATTTACCAGACTATAAATATTTTTAAAATTGATTCTTCTTGGTTATTTGGAACAAAATCACAGTGGGGAATTCCCAAAGAGCAGCCCAGATGCCAGGACTGTGTGTATGTGTGTGCATATGTGTGTGTCTGTGTGTACACACACGTGTGTGTCTGTGTGTGTGTATGAGAGAGAGAGAGAGAGAGAGAGAGAGAGAGAGAGAAAGAGAGAGAGAGAGAGAGAGAAAGTGTTAAGCCCTTTGAAAGCCAAATAGACAAGAGGAAGAAAATTTGCCCATATTCATCAGTCCTAGTAACACAATGCTAAGGATGTATGTACATCCACCAGGTTCCCAGAAGAAGACTTTGGGATCATTTTCTTAGAATAAGTGGCAGATATGTTATATATTTTCTAATCCAAGGGCCAGTTGAGCTCTCAAGGTAACTGGATGCCAGGCAGGCACCTGGTATTCCTTGCCCTTTATTGCTCTTGCCCTGTGAAAGCCAAGTTAACCATTGAACCTTTCAGCAGCTGAAATTTCTGTCCCAGAAAAGGAGAGTTTGGGCCCCTTTGTAGTTTTGTAAAGCATCTTTGGGCATCCTTTTTTAGATCTTTTCAGAGTTGCCCAAGATCAAGAGTCTAGTGTTCTGGGGAGAAATGAAAAGTTCTTTAGTAAGCCTGTCTGACCACAAGACCTGACAAAACTCTATAACATGATGTTAGAGGCATTAGAAGAGCAGCCAACTCATGGGGATCTAGATCCTCCTTTTAGCTGAAGATTCTCAATTCTCACTCAGCCTCTGATCAGGGCCTATGAACTCAGACCGCAATCTGTTGGAGTCCTCTGCCAAAAGACAACCAGCTCCTGAGGGACCACAAGTCCTGACAGCTCAAGAAATTCAGAAACTTGGATGGAAATGCATCATGATAGAGTGAAAAGAGCTGTTTGTCTGAACACTTGAGTTTAGTTTCTGGTTCTGCTATTCACCACTTATTCTGTGACTTGGGATATGTTCCCCTCCCTCTCCAAGCAATAGCATCCTCATCTACAGGAGTGTCCAGAACCACCAATAGTGTTCTTTCTCTCTCTCTCCTCTCCTCTTTTCATGTCTTCTCTTTTCATGTCTTCTCTTCTCTTCTCTTCTCTTCTCTTCTCTTCTCTCTCTCTGTCTCTTTCTCTCTCTCTCTCTCTCTCCATCATTTGTTTCATTGGTTCCTGCCTCTAGTACTCCTGTAGCCTGGGAAGTCCATGTTTTTTTTTTTTCCTCCTATACACACAAACACATATGCAACTTCTCTTTCTCTGCCCAATGCTCTGTCCTTCCCACCTCTACCTTGCCTCACCCCTTCTTTATCTTGTCTTAAATGTAGAATTTTTCATTACATACTAAAAGTTTCCATGTTCCCAGGTCAGGCAGGGGTCGGGGTGGGGTGGTTCTATCTGTGTTATTAAGAGATGGGAGACCCCCAACCAATATGAACTTTCCTCTATAAAACCAAGTAATTGGCTATTTATCATGACTTTCTTCATTGCCTACAGCATGCCAGGCACTAGACATTCAAAGGCAAAAAATAAAGCAAGACAGTCCTTGCTCTCAGGATCTGCCATTATTTTGGAAAGAACAGAATTGAAAATAAATAAATTCATATAACAATTTATATAAATTTTACAAATTTGGAGGTGGGACACTAGTGTTAGGACAGAAACTGTTTCATGGAAAAGTTGAGCTCTTCTTATGCTGGAGTTACTATTAAGCAGGAAGCCAAGAATCCTAGACCTCGATCCTAAACCTCTCTCCTCCTGACATAACCAAAGACAACCTTGTGATATAAGCCCTCTTGTCTCACTCTGATTGTGCTCCATCTTTGCCCTTTCACAGTTCTACTT
The DNA here is from genome assembly GCF_016433145.1 of Gracilinanus agilis. Lineage (NCBI taxonomy): Eukaryota > Metazoa > Chordata > Mammalia > Didelphimorphia > Didelphidae > Gracilinanus > Gracilinanus agilis. The sequence continues at coordinate 303,864,977 of NC_058134.1, forward strand.
TCAAATTGTTAATCTCAATTCATGGTGAAAGAGTTGATATTCTTCTCTGGTCCCCTTTCCATGTTGTCCCTAAATCCTGTTAAAAAAAAACACACACCTTACCTTCTGTATTAGAATTAATACTATGTATTGGTTCCAAGACAAAAGAGTGGTAAGGGTTAGGCAATAGGTATTAAGCAACTTGCCTAGGATCACACAGCTAGAAAGTGTCTCAGTTCACATTTGAACCCAGTACCTCCTATCTCTACACCTGGTTCTCAATCCACTGAGAAGACTTTTTTTTAAATGTTGTATAGTTCAGCAATGTGATATGGTAGGCATTAGGGAGTTGGTGGGGAGGGAGTGTATGATGGAAATGGACCTATGATTCCATTGGCTTAAGGAAACTCCTTGTTTTTGCTTTGTAATTTCTAATCTTCTAATGTTTCCTGGGGGCAGAAAGAGATTAAATTATTTTCTTAGGGTCACTCTTGTGATGTATTTGAGAATCCATGTCTCCTTTATTTCTTTATCTGGATAATGTCAAGAAAGTAACCACCTCTTTCTGAGACTCCTTTTTCTCATCAACTAAATCATAAGTTGAATTACTTAGATTCTTCTCAGTACCCTCATTTGGTGATTCTGATTTTGTAATCACTCTATCACAGTTTCCCTTTGGCTTTAGCACCCTTCCATCTTTCTGCAATCTTGATGCCTCATCATTTTGAATATCACCAGAAGCCATTGCTGCCATGATAGGACCTCCAACAACATCAAAGCATCCAAGAAGAATGAATATCCCATCTGTGTCTTGAGAGAATGACCCAAGTCCCTAGCCTCTGGGTGGGGTCAAGATGATGGCATAGTTGCAGGAGCCTTCTGAATCTCCTTCCAACTGATCATTGCAAAGCATCTCAAAAGGATAGAAATGAAAACTGGGGGGGGGGGGGGAAACTACACTAATCAAAGTGCAAGCTAAACACCCTTCCCCTACTCCACTTACTTGCCCAGAGTTAGAGCAAGGGCTAAAGTAATCTCTAAATTCTTGGGGGCTGGCTGAAAGCACCACAGACTTACCCCATGAGGACAGTGCCAGGCCTTGGCAGCAAGACTCAAGGCAGAAGAGCACTGAGCTTGGGCAAAAACACGGCTAGCCACAGTCAAGGCAGCAGGGGCTGGGAAGATAGCCTCACAGCAAAATGCTTCAAAGCTCCTGCCACACAAACAACATCATAGATCCACCTGCCCTCACTCAGGCTTCTGACAGGAAAGAGAAGATACTACAAAGGCAAAGTCCTATGAGACAGAAGGTAAGAAAACAATATCACCAACTTGCAGGAATCTCAATCCACTAGTGGCAAAAGGAATAAGTAATAGCAAAAAAAGCTTTTGACACTTGTAGGAATAGGGTTATCAGATAATGGGGTGCAATCTAATGACCCCCAGTTGACTGGAACACCTTAACCAAAGTGGCTTACTCCCCCTTCCCACCAGGAAACTTTTTGAGGGTATAATTAGGATAGAGGTTCCCCAAACTGGAAGGGCAGTAGAGGAGATGATGGAGGAAGGTGTTAAGAATAGTTTGAATCCTATGTGGCCTCTGTCCAATGTTCAGAGCCACTAAAATCTTGACAAACCTCCCCCACTCACCTCCCAAATGTTTTTTTTCTTCAAGATGGTGAATGATGTTCTAAAACCTCCCTTCAGCCACCCAGTGACACCTCCCCCCTCAAGGTCCCTACTCCAAACTCTAATCAATGTAACTAATATAGCTGAACAGAGATTTATTGTGAAGATAAATATTTGGGGTTCAGGGAAGGAAAAGGATATGGGGAATCAGGAATGAGGGTAAAAGGGATAGACTTCACTAACAACTATGAACTTCCCCCTGTGGAAGGCAGCACTGGATATCTTGTGTGACTTGATCTCAGTACTTGTCCCTCACTCCCTATAATCTTCTAATTACTATTCAATAACCTAACATAAAAGGAAAGTAACAGGGATAAAAGAATCAAGCAGGATCCAGCCCACTCGCCCCCAGGAGTCCGAGATCTTTGGTCAAAATGGAGAACTGCTTCGTCAAAGTCTTGGATGGTAAATTGAAGCTTGTTGAAATGATGTTGGAAGTTGTGATCTCCAAACAGACTCAAATATAGAGGTTCAGAGGAGCCAGAGTCACTCAAGATCCAAACATGCCCACCTCCCTTCACCTCACCCCCAGGTCAGAGTTAGCTGGCCCCTCCCCTCACAATTCAATACTCTAGCACCTTCCTGGATCTGCTCCAAGTTCCATTTCATCTCAGTGTTGCATGCCTTGCTGATTTTTTTTCTACCAAAGTCCAATCATTCTGTCATACCCTGGATATTTTCTATGAAGAAAAAGAGCAAAATACAGAAAGCAACAGTAGTGAGTGAAAAACAATCAAATACATCCAAACTTTACCAAAAAAAATGGAAATTTGTCACAAGCTCTCAAGGAACTCAAAAAAAGAGTTCAAGAACCAAGTAAGAAAGATAGAAGAAAATGGGAAGAAAAGTAGAGAAAAGAAATGAAAGCAATACAAAAAAGAAAATAACAACTTAAAAGACAAAAGACAAAATTGCCCATATGGAAAAAGAGGCCCAGAAATCAAATGAAGTAATAAGGAAACTGAAGATCAGAATTGACTTGCTAGAAGCCACGAAAAGCAGGATAGACCAAACCAAAAAGGAAAATCAAAAGATCATAACTGAAAAATCAATCTCTAAAGACTAGAATTGGGTAAATAGAAGCTAATAATCTCATGAGACAGCAAGAATTAATAAAACCAAGTCACTAGCCTCAGGCAGAGAAAGTAAAGCACCTGATTAGAGAAAAGCAGGCCAAGACAATAGATCTTCAGTATACCATGCTGGGCACATACCCTCACTATGTGTATAGCCTCATTCTTTTGCCAAGAAAACAGCATAAACTCGGGGAGCTAAATGTGTGTGCAGTTCATGGTGGGCAGGAACAGTCTATTCAGCAATGTGGGGAATTCCTATGTTAGTTCTTGCTGGACATGGGCAGGGCATACTGGAAATTGGAGCAATTACCTGGACCAGCAGAATTTGGTAAAGGGCATTGACATGTATGGCTATATGATGACATTTCTTTGCTTGTTCATGTAAATCTGTTATTAGGTAACAGACTTCCTCTGAAGATGAAATAAAGATTTACACAGGACCCATGTAAACCAGTGAATAATATAAAAATAAACCAAGAATCTTCTCATCCAATCAATATTTAAAATATCCAGGATTTAAAATTATAGTGGGTGGTTACAGAAACCCTGTCATGCTCTCATCACTAAGGAATCTATCTAATGGATATCTTTCAACCATCATTCAGCCTGTCACATGGTGACAAGAAACATTAGCAAACAAGGGACTCTTTTTCAAAGCAAGTTAAGGAACCTTTGGGAAATAGTTCAATGAAAACAAAGAATTTGCTAATATAATTTCCCATAATTGTTCTTCTCTACAGTGACACACAGAATAATCCTCTTTCTCGAGTATTTAAATCCCTCAATTACTTGAATGAAGTGTGAACTCTCTCCCTATGTCTTATGTCCATATTGGGGCAAGGAATGGAGAAGCAGGTCTGTTACAACGTGACTTCTCTTGAACTGCCTAAAGCTCTGAATGCTTCTATACTGTGGTAGAAGAGTCCTGCTAAAAGTCAGGGGCTGGGGACACTTGTTTTGAAACATAAAATTAAAGTATTTGAAGGAGGGCTGGGAAACTTCTGGGAGGGCAATCAATATCCTAGACAGAAGGGGAAAAAAACCTCATCCATTTGAATAAAAGTAAAGTCAAAACAAGCCAGAGCATGTAGAGCCACAGTACATGAGTCAAGAAGGATGGATGTCTTTGCTGACTTTGCCAATATTCCCCAAATGCCCTGGAAAACAATGAGGTGGCACACTGGGCACAGTCCTAGGCATGAAGTTAGGAAAACCTAGATTCAAATACTGATTCATGGTGTGACCCTGGGCAAGTAATTTGATCTCTGTATTCCTCAGTTTCCTGATCTGTAAAATAAGGAAGGTGCTATGTGTGATAAGCATGGCATGTGCTATACAATTTTATCAATGTCTTATTAAGTTTAGTTGAACTGTTTTTCTTTTTCATCCTTTGTTTGGTTTGGTTTGCTGGGATAGGAAGATTGGGAGTATTGAAGGAGACACAAAAACAAAGGGTATTTTTTTTCATAATTTAAAAAGAGAGAGAATGAAGGGTCCTCAGTGGGGCTTAGTGAAGGCATCCAACAACTTCTCATTGTTTCATTCAGCTGTAGGACCCTGAATGATGCCCTAGACCAGTGATGGGCAAACTAAGGCCTGCGGGCCAGATGCAGCTCCCTGAAATGTTCAATCCTGCCACAAAATTATTCCTAATCTGACAAATACAATGAGTAGGATACAATACAATGAAACTTTGAAAGAGTTGCCTTAGAAACAGACTGACACATGAGCATTTCCTTTCCTTTAGCTCTTTTCTTTAAAAAATTTGCCCATCACAGCCCTAGACAAGTTCTTTGGTGTGAAAGGGAATTCTTTATTCTCTTTGCCTATTTTGAGTTAACACTTGGTTAAAACTAACTTAAGTACCCCTACTTAGTACCTTAATACCAGACCCAAAGTGTGAGTCAGACTTTGTTTTAGTACCCTACTTCATCATCAGACACTAAGCTAGAGTTTTTGCAAGTCATTTGCTAAAATGGGTAACAACTCAATCAATCAGGAAATTGTGAATCGTTTTGATAAGAGTTTATACCTCCAGAGGATGAGAAGTGGATCCCACAAGACACTGCAACCCCCTGGGCAGTGCTAGACAATTTGAAAGCTGTTATTGGCCCCTATGAAGAGGGGAAGGGCCAAGAAGTCACTATAAAAGCCCTGAATTTCTGGGGCTAGATGTTGGCTTCAGGAGCCGTCCCCCACAGGTCATCATCTTCAGCTCAAACTGCCTCTTAGAGGGAACTTGGGTGAGTGAATAGCTGGCTTTCCTTTCCTGACTTCTGGAGAGAAGTTAATTCTGGTCAAGGGTTAAAAAGTCAAGCTGAGTCAAGCACTGGAGCAATATTTAGGGTGATTGGCTAAATATCTTCTCTAACCTCTTTTTCTATTTCTCAACTTTCACACTCTCCATCCATTTTGTAAATAAAAACTATTGAAAGTCATTTTGACTTGAACTATAATATTTTAAATTGACAACCACCATATTATTTATAATTTTCATATATTTTGGTTACACCCTTAATTTTAATTCCTTACAATAGAAAGGATTGGCAAAGTTGCTTGAATGGGCCAGAGCCTTTCTCTCCTTCTCTCACTTGTATTAAATTGTAAGTAGTCTGGAGAAAAAAGGAGAGAAATATGGAGGAAATGAAGCTTCGGTGAAGGGGTCAGAGATGAGCCTCAGCTTTGAGTAGGCAAAGAACCAATGATTGGATTGCCAAGAGAATGGTCCATAGCAACATCAAAAAAAAAAAAATAAAATAAAATAAGACCCTTAATTTCTGACTTAGAGTCAATATTTATTGGTTTCAAAGTTTCAAGCTAGGAAGTACCTGGAATCAGATTTGAACCCAGAACATCCATCTCTAGATCTAGCTCTCAATCCACTTAGTCACTTAGCTGCCTCCTGAAAGTACGTTACCTACCTTGGACCACCTTGAAGTTCTCTTGTATGTGTGCTGTATGTAATCATGGACATATGTCCTCTCCAATTAGAAGCAAGAAATTAGTTTTACATAGGATCTCCATGACATTGCAGTGTCAATAAGAAGCTTTGACTGACTGATTCACTGAGCCAACACAGCAAAAGTTTTCTCAAATAATAAGAGTACATCATATGTACAAACTGTGTTTCTGTGAATCCTAAAAGTGTTTCTTGGACAGAGGATACATATTTGTAGTTTCAGGTGAGCTCTTCAACAGAGTAAGGCAATATGGTCTACTAAAGCGAGCACTGTACTAGAATCAAGTGACTTCCCTGGATTTGAAACATGCTTCTACCACTGACTTTATGGTCTTGAATAAGTCACTTCTCTCTCCACATCTCAGTTTCCTAAATTTTTAGTTTGTGTTGATCCAGAACAATAATACCAAACTCAGATAGAAAAAGGATCCCTATGGTCTACATATTAACTTAGAAAACCACAAATTAACACTCTCTATGCTGTCTTATATGTTTGTTTATTTTATCATACATGTTCCAATTACATGGGGATTTTGTACCTTGTGAAGTGCTTAATTTCTAAAGCTCCTTCCCACCCTAAGTCTAGGAATTAGTAATAATCAGCATTCTTTCCAAATAGGTCTAAAATCTTCTGCTGCCTTTGCTTAGCTCCAAAAAGGTAGAACTGGGAGCAACTAGGAGAGATTGCTAAGGTTAGTGACAAAAACATCTCATATTCAAAGGAACTAATTAGTGATGCTACTTCAGCATATATTTTTCCTTAGAAAAAAAGATCCTCTTTTCTTGTATCTGATTTCCCTTCTAGACTATGAAATACTTAAGGATAGGGTTTATTATCTGAAACTTGCACTGGCCCTACCATTCAGTTCACAGGTTGGGCTTTAAGAAATATTTGTTGAATGAAGGAGGCAGATGGGCAGCCATTGCTGATGTTAATTGCATAGTGAAACCCACCAGTCTCTGGACTCTTCTCAATGTGACCACTGCATGACAGGATTCTTGCCCACTATTATTTCCAGTCTTCCTAATAAAGCATGCCATATTATGATCAAAGTGATTTTTCTGCCCAAGCTATCAGGCCTGGCATGTAATTCCCATTTGCCAGGATGGTTACGAGAACAAACACTTCTTCTATAAATCATGGAAACAAGGCGGAGGATTTGAGAGCCGTGGATTCCTTGAACCGTACTAAGTGTTTGGCCTTTCATTAAAACCTGCCCCTGCAGAACGTCTCGGCTGAGCCTCCTCAGCACCAGCGTCTGATACTTTCTCACTATTAAAGGAATTATTTTTAGGCCTTTTGATGAATAACCTGCTTTGATAGCCATGCCCCGGCATTATGAATGGCTAATGCAAAATGCCACAGGGTACCAGGAACTCAATTATGGCCTGGGTTGGCTGTGGCTAGACACTGGAAGGAGGCTGTGTGACTGGACTAGTAATTCTATTACTGGCAATGGATTCACTGGGTGGTTGGAAGGGGGAGGAGCCAGGATATTAAAATAGGGGGAGCAGAGAAGGATCAACTCATCAAGTTCTCTCAAACCAGACCCTCCTAGTTTCTACATCTCCATGGGTGACAGTATCATCCTCCCATCAGCCATACTCAAAACTTTGGAGTTTTCTTGTGTAGTTCTCCTTCTCTCTCTCTCTCTCTCTCTCTCTCTCAGACATTGTAGTAGGTGCTAAGGATGAAATTAAATGGATGAACAAAGAATGAATCAGTCCCAATTTGAAAAGGTTTTATATTGTAATGGGAGACAACAAATACATGTAAAAATATGGCACAAATATAAGCTTAATAGATATTTATGAATACAAAGTAGTTAAATTCATCTGTCTTTTATCATGTTGCCAAAACTCTATTCCCATACCTTAACTCTTCTAACCTAGAATTTTGGTATAGTTACTCACTCTTTCCTGTTTTTCTCTATACCAATCCATCTTTCCTTCAAGAACCTGAACAATCTTCTGAACATACTGCTGTGATCAAAGTCCTCTTCAATTAAAAAAAAAACTCCCATGGTTCTACACTACCTAGAACAAAGCATAAAATATTAGTCCTAGTACTCCAGGCCTTCCACAATCTGGTTCTAACTTCCTCTCCAACCTCATCAGACAGCAGATCCTATGTCTCTATTCTTATCCTTTGCCCCTTTCTGTGCTTGTAACCATAATATCTTAGATGTCTGTAAGTGACTTTTTTTGCCCCTTCTCAGACACTTGAAATCTCTCTTTTTCATCAAGGTCTAACTCAGGTGTCCCCTCCTCCCTGAATCTTTCCCTACTCACACTCTAAAGGAATACGCTCTCTCCTTTCTCAAAAATTTCTGGATAACTTGTACTTTCGTCCTTCTTACATTTCTATTTTTGGCTGGGATTCCTCTCCCACCTACCAAGATTATAAGTCTCTGAATTGTCTCTGTCAATGAGCAAAATGTTTCATACTTTTTTTTAGATGGGGGAAGATGAGGAGTTTGTTTATACCTGAGATTATGATAGGGAGGCATCAAGGCTTCCAGGCATGGAAAAACCTTCCAATGAAGTACTTCTACTGGCTACTCATTTATGGCTTAGAGTCTTAGAGAATTCCTTGGGTGCTACAAAATTAGATGATTGGTCCAGGTTCACACAATCAATATGTCTCCAAAGAGGACTCATATTCATGTCTTTCTGACTTTAAGAACAGCCTCTAAGCTAGTAGACTACAGTTTTATTAAATTTATTAAATTAAATATTTATTAAATGCTTTCTGCATACCCAAATATTGTGCTCATCACTAAGAATACAAAGAAGGGCAAAACAGTCTTGACCTCAAGGAGCTTACCTTCCAGTGAAAGAGATAACATGGAAATAGCCTAATACATATAAGATACATATACTGTAAATGGAAGGTAATCTTAGAGGAAAGAGGTTAACAGTGGAAGACTCTAGAAAAGCCTTTTAGTGAAAAATGCAATGAAGACAATCTAGCCCTGATGAAAGGATGGAAAGGAAAAGGAGGAAAACACACTCACATACAATGATTTCCTCCTTATCTGTGACCTTCAAAAAGATACCAGAATGATGGGGCTTAGGTTGAACTCTATGTGTTTTCCAAGATTTTGCTACATGTGCAGAAAATTTGACAAAGGTATTTGATGACGATAACAAGTGATAACAAAAATAATTCAGATTTATGTTCTACTCAAAGATTTCCAAAGCATTCTGTACAGAAGAACCTTATATGTGAGATAGTGCCAGGATTACTATTTGCATTTGACAAATTGGGAAACTGAGGCTTGTGGCAGTTGAATAACTTCCCCAAAGTCACCTAACAAAAATATTGGAGATGAGATTGGAATCTGGGTCTTCTTGACTCCAAGTTAAACAGCCTTTCTAAGTTACCCTCTTTCCCTATAACTAACATATTAAGTGCCTACTATGTGTTAGGCACTGTGCTAAGCTCTAGGGATATAAAGAAATCAAAAGATAGCCCCTGCCTTCAGGGAGGTCACAATCTAATTAGGGGAAACAACATGCAAACAACTGTGGAAAAATAAGCCATATACAAAATAAATTTGAAATAAGTAATAGAGGGATGGCACTTGAAGGAAAATTAGAAAAAGCTTACCATACTTACTGATATTTCATTTATTTTTTATTTATGTTTAAGTTTTTATTTTTAATATTTTCACATAGTTACATATTTCATATTCTTTCTCTCTCCTCCAACCCCCTCTAACCCTCCTTAGCCGATGCGCAATTCCACGGGGTTTTACATGTATCACTGATCAAGGCCTAATTCCATATTATTGATAGTTGGACTAGAGTTATCATTTAGTGTCTACATCCCCAATAATATCCTCATCAGCCTTTGTGTTCAAGCAGTTGTTTTTCTTCTGTGTTTCCATTCCTTTAATTCTTCCTCTGAATGTGGGCAGCATTTTTTTCCATAAATCCGTTAGAACTGTACTGGGTCACTGCATTACTACTAATAGAGAAGTCCATTACATTCGATTTTACCACAGTGTATCTGTCTCTATGTATAAGGTTCTCCTGGTTCTGTTCCTTTCACTCTGCATCAATTCCAGGAGGTTATTCCAGTTCACATGGAATTCCTCCAATTCTTTTTTTCCATTGAGCACAATAGTATCCCATCACCAACAGATACCAAAATTGGTTCAGCCACTCCCCAATCAAAGGACATTCTCTCATTTTCCAGTTTTTTGCCACCACAAAGAGCGAGGCTATAAATATTTTTGTACATGTCTTTTTCCTTATTGTCTCTTTGGGTATAATCCAAGCAGTTCTATGGCTGGATTAAAAGGCAGGCCGTCTTTTAAAGGCCTTTGAGCATAGTTCCAAATTGCCTCCCAGAATGGTTGGATCAGTTCACAGCTCCACCAGCAATGCATTAATGTCCCAATTTTGCCACATCCCCTCCAGCATTCATTACTCTCCCTTGTTGTCATTTCAGCCAATCTGCTAGGTGTGAGGTGATACCTCAGAGTTGTTTTGATTTGCATTTCTCTAATTATTAGAGATTTAGAACATTTTCTCACGTGATATTTACTGATATTTTATTTGGGACTTGAAGGAAACAAAGAAGCCAAGAGAAAGAAATGAAGAGGCAGATTATTCCAAGATTGAGGAATACCCCCTGAAAATGCCTGAAATTGGGAGATGAAGTATTTTGTTTGAAGAACGGCAAAGAGGACAGTGTCATTGTATTGTAGAATAAGGGAGTGATTGCCCAAAGGGGGGGTTGTATTTGATCTTGGAGGTGATAGGGAGTCACTGGAATTTATTGAGTAGGTATATAACTTGGTCTGGCCTACACTTTAGGAAGATCAATTTGACAGTTAAGTGGAGGATACATTGGGGATACATTGGAGAGAGGAGAGACTTGAGGCAGGCAGATGCAACAGGAGGCTTATTGCCATAGACAAGTTTTGAAGTGATGAGGCCCCAAATCAACATGATGGCAATGAAGGTTAAAATCAGCAAACCTTGAAAAGAGATTGGCTTTGCAAAGGGGTGAGAGATGGCAAGGATGGCCCCTGGATTGTGAGCCTTAGTGACTAGCAGGAATTATAGGGAAGTTAGGAAGAAGGGATTATTTGGGGAAAAGATGAGTTCAGCTTTGGAAATATCCCATCTAAGCTGTCCAATAGATCACCTACAGGCCATGCCTGCAGATTCTATGAGATGTTTATTCATTTTCTTTCATAAATACCACCCACAATGCCCACCTAATGTACTGGGAGCTTTCCTCTAGGTCTCTTAATCAATTCCTTACATGGGTTGCCATGCCTGCTATCTGACCTGCCCACCACTTTTCCCAGTTCTATAACCTAGATTTCTGTTTCCTCTTCTATCAAATGAAAACACTAGCTAGATAACTTCTAAGATTTCTTTCACATTCCAAATCTAAGATTCAGTAGACTCAGATTCAACTTAAATACAGGAGCCTCCTCAAAACGTTTTGGGTAGCTTACAAGTTTGTTTCCTTTGATCTATGATATTCAATTTTGTCAAGCCACAAAGCTTCATCAAAAGTCATATACGTGGGGAAAAGGCACGGATGCAAGAAATGATGGAAATAGAATCAACCAGAATTGACAATTGACTAGTGAGGGAGAGAGAAGAACCATCAATACTTCATATGTTTCAAAGTCAGTCATCTGAAAGGCTTGTGATGTCTCCAACATAAAAAAGACATTTGGAGGAAGACCAAAGTTTTTTTTAATGAATTATGGAAGGAAAATTATAGAAGTAACATATTCCTGTGGATAAAAAAGTTTGAACAGAGCTTAAAGTATTTTAGACTCCTCCCCAATTGTTCCTAGCCCCGTTAGGGTGTGGAGATCAAGGCTTTATGCCTGGGACAACTGGTCTCACATTTAGAAATGAGCAAAAGTAAAGATTTGGAAAAATACACTGAATTTTTCTTTGCCTCTATCCCTACTACATGCCCTCCCATTTCTTCTGCTACTGTATTCTTGGTGCTTTTATGAGATTTAGAAATTTAGAGATAATATAGAAAGAGAAGTTGGAGAAACTACTAAATGTTTCATCCACAAGAGCAAATGACTTCATTGGATGACTAGGTAAATCTGTGGAGAAAAGATTATAGCCACAGGGCTCTCAATAGAATCCCAAACTCTTTATTGCCACAAATTCAATTGCCCAAGACATTATTCTTTCTTGTCTTTTCCCCTAAGTCCCTGGTAAGGGAATGCAAGCTACTCTCCAGTACTTTTAATTTACATCTCTGGAGATGGACTTTATAATTTTGTTGCTGGTATGGCAATATAATGATAAGTGTGTTTTTTTAAAAATAAATGTGTTAAAACACTGCATAGTTTTCATTATAAAAATTGAATTTGGCTTTCTCTTCCTCTCTTTTAATGGATCTTAACATCTTTAGGCACATGTTCATAGATGCAATTATCAGGATGATTCGAGGGAAAAAATGCTGATGACTGCCTCTGACCAGGTCTAAATGAGCAAAAGGAAGTAAGGAATGGGAACAATGAGTATTTAATAATAATGATGACTCTGTAATACTGGCTGGTTAAATATAAACTTCATATTAAATGAATGAGATGAAAGTAGTTTTAATCACATTTTTTTTAAATGAAGAAACTGACCCAGTGGAATTATTTGTTAACTCCATGAGGAGGGAGGGAAGAGGAGAGAGAGACAACACGAACAATGTAACTTTGGAAAACTTATGTGTAAATTTGTAATTGGAATAAAATAAAGATTAAAAAAAATAAGAAACTGAGATTCAGAGAAGTAAAGTGACCAGGATCCCACAACATGCAATACTTGTAACCAGCACACAAACCCCAGTGTTCGTATGTATTCCATTATATCAGTGATTCCCAAAGTGGGAGCCACCGCCCCCTGATGGGTGCTGCAGCGATCCAGGGGAGCGGTGATGGCCACAGGTGCATTTATCTTTCCTATTAATTGCTATTAAAATTTTTTTTTAATTTTAATTTCCAGGGGGCTAAGAAATATTTTTTCTGGAAAGGGAGCAGTACACCAAAAAAGTTTGGGAACCACTGCATTATACCATGCTGACTGAATTATGGGTGATTTGGTGGTGTCGTTTTTTTGGGAGGTGGGATAAGTTAGGAGGTGTGATGGCTTATGTTACAAGGTAAATTCAGTCCCCAAGGTGGTCATTCCCTAGAATATATAGACCATTGAAGTGAAAGTGATGTCTCTGGTGAGAACAATCTGGAAATTGCTGCAATTTGCCAATCAGCCTTACTGGAGCAGGTCGACCTTCAATTACCTGGTCAATATGGACAGGAGGAGTAGAACCTTCAGCTCCTGGAAAGCAGAGATGATGATTTAAAAAAAATCTTTGTAACCTCAGCATTCTGTCCAAGGCTTTGTATAACAAGGGGGGCTTAATATAGGATGCTGGAATTGATTTGGAGAGGTGATGTGCTATTGGGAAAAGAGCTGGGGTGGGAGGAGATTCATATGTGTAGAATATCAAATATATTATCAGATTTTGCCAACGGATTGATGTATTTTGCTAATTTCCCCTTTTTCTTTAAAAGAAAGAAAAAAATCCTTTAAAGAAATTTCTTTTAAATACATTTTTTTTCTTTAAAACAAATTCTTTTAAAACATTTTCTTTGAAATAAAAAAAGTTATGATATGGGATGGGAAGAGGTTATGGGAATAAATAGGGCAAAATTCAGGAGATGTAAAAAATATAGAAGAGCCCTTGAGTTAGAGTCAGAAAAGCTGAGTTTAAATATAAGCTCTGTCACTTACTATTTGTGTGCATTTGGACAAGTTACCTAGGCTCAATATGTCTCAAATTTGCCATATGCAAAAGAAGTTGTCATTTTTCAGTCATGTATGACTTTTCATGACACCATTTAGGATTTTCTTGGCAAAGATGCTGGAGTGGTTTGCCATTTCCTTCTCCAGATCATTTTATAGATAAGGCACTAAGGGAAACAGGGTTAAGTGACTTGCCCAGAGTCACATAGCTAGTCAGTGGCAGAAGCCAGATTTGACCTGGCACTCCATCTCCTGTACACTCTGTGCTGTGTAAAAGAAGGGAATTGGACTAAGCGGCTTTTTTGCTCCAAATCTTAGAGTCTACCCCAAGACAAAAGAGAATGGCCAATATTTCCATGTGTTTTGTTAAGAGCAGAACTACTCTTCCAGGAACCTCACTTAACCATTGCAGTATCTCCCAGCGTTCGACTGACTCACAGATTCCTGCACTAGAGGGCAGACAGGCTATGTGGGTCTTGGTAATTGCCCAGTGTTTCCCAATACCATAAGGGGATTCTGAATGGTATTTATTGTATAATAGAGGAAGAAAAGTATTAAAATAGGAGTAACCTAAGAGCCCCTTGCCTCATTTGGCCCAGGCAACTGACAACTGTATTTATGTCTAGGCTTATAATGGGCACAGCCTCTCTCCCTCAAATTAATCCATTTTTTACCCAGATGGGAATGGTCACAGAGGTTCTCAATGGGATGTAAGCCTACTCTATTTTATTCTCTCTCTCTCTCCTCTGGTCCTAAAATAGCTGCCCATTGCCCATAGCTTAGGCATTAAGTTTTCCATCTTCATTCAAACTCATTGTCCCAGAGTTTTATTCTGCTGCTTTGGCAATGGAAGAATATAATTTAGATGTGATTAGCGTCTCACACTCCATATCAGGGAAAAGAAATGTTAAGTGGCAAAAGTAATGAATGCCACCCATTTATTTCCAACCACTTTCAAAGCACCTGTCTCTTTAAAAACTCTATAAAAAGACATTGCTCAAAGACCTCTGATCCTTCCCACGCTGTGGCCATTAATAGGCTGGCTCTGGAATTACTCAGCTAAACACCCTTAAGATCAGCCTTGTGCTTGTTAGGTGCAGTTGGGGGTTATTTCTACGCTGAACTGGAATAATATCTCCATATTTTATTTCTATTTACAATGTAGGGTGTATTTAGACAACATACTATCCAAAGACAAGAACAGAAAGCAGGTTTATGATTTAGAGTAACACATCTTCTCCTCCTGACCAGTTTATTTGTCTTTGCACTTCTGAGGTCAGGAGACAGAGCTTTGAAAATGAATAGAAACCTGCAGTGAAGAGTGTTGGAATTCAGCATGAAAACCATGTGCCACTTCAAATTGTAATTCACATTTCCAAGTCATTGAATCTTAGAGCTAACAGGACCAGAGAGGACGGCCAGTGTGGCTTGTACCAAAAAAAGAATCCCTCTGGTTAAATCCCAGACAAGTGGTTCTCAAGCTCCTGATCAAAGACTCCCAGTGGTACAGGGCGTATCACTTTCCAAAGCTTTCAAATTCTGCATAGCATTGTTGAGGTCATTTTTCCTTATGCTAAGGTAAAAGCTCTATCACTGATACTTACATTCATAGCTCTTGGATCTGCTTCTCTCTAGGACCAAGACGAAAACCTCTCTTTCCCATAATAACCCTTTGGATTCTGTCCAATATCAATCTACTCTTCTGAGTCTTACAGAAGCTTAGAGTCAGTAGGGCTCTTCGTGATATTTCTCCAACATCTCCAAAGAGTGGTGATCAAAGCTCTGCTTGAAGACCTCCAAAGAGGGAACCCCAAAGCAGCCCATTTCTCTTTTTAGATAACTCAAATTGTGAATAAATATTTCCTTTCATCAGAATGAATTGTGATTCTTTATGTTATGCTATTGCTCCTCAATTTGACCTCTGGGATCTAATAGAACAAGTCCAATTTCTTTTTCACTTAATGGAGCTTGAAGACAATTAGTATTCTTTGCTTTCCCACCACGAACACACACACACACACACACACACACACACACACACACACACACACACACATTTTAACTTCTGTGTAGTTAGTATCCCCAGTTCAGATAACCAGTCTTCATATGACATAAATTCATGGCCCTTCACCATTCTGGTTGCCTTTCTTTTGATATTCTCCATCTTATAAATGCTCTAAAATATGTCATAAGGAATCAGACATATGCCTCTAGGTGTGGTCTGTGCAGGAAAGAGAACAGCACGACTCTCATCTCCTCATCCTAGAAATTATGCCTTTCAGCAGATCTCAAGATCACATTACTTCAGACCTAGAGATGGGAGGTCTTAGGTTCAAATCTGGCCTCAGACACTTCCCAGCTTTGTGACCCTGGACAGGTCACTTGACCCCTGTTGCCCACCCTTACCACTTCCACCAAGGAGCCAATACACAGAAGTTAAGGGTTTATTAAAAAAAAAGTTCACATTACTTTCTTTAGCTGCCTTATTACATTACTGACTTACATTGAGCTTCTTGTCCCCAACACTGCAATATCTTCTTTAGACAAATAACTATCTTAACCATACAATCTCCCTTAGACTTGTGAAGCTCCCTAAAGTCAAAATTGAGATCATACATTTAACTCAATTAAATTTTATGTTTTTGCTTTAGCCTAACATTTTATTTTGTCCAGATGTTTTTTTTTTTAATTTGCTGGATTCCAAACCTGAAAACTAGAAACCTAGTTTTCAGATGGATGCACCTCCTACTGGCTAATGTCCATCTTACAATAGGGCACAAGGAAGTCATGTCCTAGGTTCTGAGATATGTAAATCTAGATCATTTCAGCATAAGTTTTTGTCCTCTTTGCCTCAAAGTATAGATCAAAAATATTCTCTTGTTTTCTGAGCAAGTACCCTCCCATACCCCCCCACTCTTAGCCACTACATTTCAAGCCCAGAGGAGCCACTTTAAAAGTAGAAATATTGAGTCTAATAAAAATAGGTGCAGATGTTCCAGTTCATAATGTGAAGTACCAGGCAATCTACAAACACTATTCTTCCATTAACCTGTTCCTTTCTTCACATGAGCCCAGCTATTATCATCACTCAAGCTATTCATTCATTATATAACAATACAGGGAGAGGAGGAAAACAGACAGAGAGACAAATAGAAGAAGGAAGGAAGGAAGGAAGGAAGGAAGGAAGGAAGGAAGGAAGGAAGGAAGGAAGGAAGGAAGGAAGGAAGGAAGGAAGGAAGGAAGGAAGGAAA
>NC_058134.1:303882081-303991472 GCF_016433145.1 Gracilinanus agilis
TGTATAAGAGACAGAAGGAAGGAAGGAAGGAAGGAAGGAAGGAAGGAAGGAAGGAAGGAAGGAAGGAAAGGAAATAGGGAGATAGTTGTTTTTTTTTTTTCTCAAGGAGACAGAGTGAAACAACTTTCAAGAAGGGAAAAATCTAAAAAGTAGGCAGAGAATATCTGGGGCACTGGGGTGAAAGGAAAGCACAGACAGTTGGAGTCTAAAGCAAGCAGTAAAGAGCAAGCCAAGGGAAAGCCACATACACCATCACCCCCAACATCTGCTGTTTCCAGGTTCAGAACCTAAGACCAAGCCAACATCCAGATCCTGAGATTCTTCCTGGACAAATAGAGGTTCAACCAACTCACACCCCTTGACATTCAAAACCTGCAGTAAAGGGGCAGCTGGGTAGCTCAGTGGATTGAGAGCCAGGCCTAGAGACAGGAGGTCCTAGGTTCAAATCCGGCCTCAGATACTTCCCAGCTGTGTGAACCTGGGCAAGTCACTTGACCCCCTTTGCCTACCCTTACCAATCTCCCACCTATAAGTCAATACACAGAAGTTAAGGGTTTAAAATTTAAAAAAAAAACCTGCAGTAAAGTCCAGAATTCCACCCCAGGGAAGTCTGTGCTGAATCAGCTTCTTCTATGTGGGCCCAGAGCAAAGCCAGTAGTCCCAGTCTGGGCCTGTGATGAGTACATAGATCCTAGTTTGGGGTTATTGGTAGACCCAAAACTGCTGTCCCTTGATCATCATGCTGAAATCTCAGGGTAGAGCCCAAGGGCATGACAATCTATTATGTGCTTGACCAGATCAAGCCCAGAATGAGACCACAAGCTTATTCCCAAGCCTAAGTAAAGCAAGTCTTTAAGCTATCAGCATCTCAAGAGTTAATTGAATCAGCAGTGGGAGGAGGCCCTCAGAGCTTCCAGCCCTCAGGCCATCATATCATCTTGGAAGAACTAAAATTGGCAGAAACCCAGAAAATGAGCTGAAGGCAGCAACAAGGAAGGACTGAAGTTTAAGAGAGTACCCTAAACTCCTAGAGAATAAAGCTTGCCTATAAAAAGTTATGAAAAATGAGCAGACAACACAAAAGGCATCTAACTTGAAAAAATATAATATTAGGAATGGGGAATTAATAACACTCCTCCTTTTTCCAGCTTGGTCAAACTCCTACTCCTCTTTTCAAAATCCCAGCTTCATTCCATTATGGAACCCTCAGGCTTTTTTAGACACAGCCTACTGCTTAATCTCCCCATTGTAAACTATAAAGACTTTTTATGGAGACAAAGAGCAAGGTACAGACACAGGAGGGGAGGATGAAAGCAAAACCAACACATACAAAGTCCAAAAGAAAAATATGGATTGGACACAGATTCTGGAAAAGCTCAAAAAGGACTTCAAAAACCAATTAAGAGAGGCAGAGGAAAAATCAAGAATGATTCAATATCATTCAGAGGGAAATGTGCACTTAGCACAGTACCAAGTTCACAAGAGACTCATAATAGATATTGATTGACTAAAATGGAGAATCATATGGTAGATGTGAACAGATAACAACTTATAACCAAGAAAAACTCTGAAGAAAAAGAGTAAGGGATGTCATTGAGGATTTACATGCTAGAAAAAGATAAGGACTAGTCACATGACCAATGTAAGATAAAGAGCTTAAAAGTATCTACTGACATACTCACACCATCAGGATCTTCTGAGTAAGGTCTTCATCAAATTGGACAGGAGACCTGTGGTCAAAGTCTGAGACAATTCTAAGTCACACAAGATGGACAATCAATGGAGATGACATTTGCATCACAGAAGGTAATATCCCCATCAATGAGGTCACTGGAAAGTCTGAACAAAATTATTTCAGGATTTACATTCAGTACAGTGTTTTAGCAATTTTTCTTTATAAATCATCATCCTGTCTTCCAGTTATCTTTTATGGTTTTGTGGCATTAAGCAATTTGATAAATATACCATTTATGTCTTTAGTCAAATCATTGATTTTAAAACATCAGGCAGCAAGAGAGTAGGTATGGCCTCAGGGCAAACACCGGAAGACATAATTCCAGGTTGAGGATGAACTTCTATTAAGGACACTTTGATTCAGGCTATTTACCAGCTCCAAATTAACCTAACTATATTAGCATCTTGTCCACATCTTTCTTTCTTGTCCACAAGAGGGGAAGGATATCATAGAAATGTACTTCCTTATCCCAAATAGCCTTTTTTGTCATAAACAATTCTTTTACTTTGGACCTACAGGTAACTCCATCTCTAACAGAAAAGAAGCTCCATGTGGGCAAAACTTGCAATTTGGTCTTTGTATCTCCAGAGCCCAATAATAGAACTTGGCACATAGTCATTGCTTCATAAATATTTAGTTCATTGATTGGCTGGAAAATTTACCTTGTTTAATTCTTGCCTAAAATTTAGGTTGACTATACTCATAGTTTTCCATCAACCTAGTCCAGTTTCAATCAAAAAGGAAATTGAGTTATTTAAGTGTGAACCATTCCAGTTCAGTCCGTCTTGCTCTTTATGATATAAATATGAAAAATGATAAAGGCTGATATAAATATATAAATTAGTATTTTAATTAAAGCCATGCTGATAGATAAAATCATTAGACCACACGCTTGTAAGCATTCAAAACTGCCGCCTCCATTTTGTTTCCTGTCTCTACCTCCCAAATCTGCTGGCCAAGACCCTACTGGCAAAAGAGCCCACTCCCTCCTAACCCAGGAGATTTAAACCCTTCCCTGCGTCAAGACGTAAGCCTTTCCAAGCCCAAAAACCGGAAACGGAAACCCGTTGGACCACGGGAAATGTAGTTTGATACATTTCCCAAATTTCACTTTTACAATGATCAACCTAACCTTTCCCCTATGTTCACTGATCATCACTTTAATCTGTTTGAAGAGTTAGCCAGGAATCAATGTTAAGGTCATTACTCTATAGTTTGAAGACTCAATATTCTTCCTATTTTGAAAACTGAAGTAGTATTTGCGCTTCTCCAAACCTGTTGGATTTTTTTTATTCTCCACATTTGTTCAATCATCACTTAACAATGGTTCAGTGATCTCATCCACCCCTTCTTTTAATTTGTAAACATGTCATGAAACACAATCATCGGCTTTCTTTCCATCTTTCCATCTTGGGTGCCAATTTTCTATTAGTCATTACTGTCTTAGTCTTCCCAGTCCAAAGATGTTCCTCTGAGAAAGAGAAAACAAGTCAAGCCAGAGTACAGTGACTCTTCCCTTTCTCCAAGAGAGAAATTCTGGTCTTTCTTTGATCCCTCTCTTTCCCCATGGACACTGCTTTCCTTTCCTTTTTTCATTAGTCTCAGATCTTATGGAATTTTGGTGCCCCTGACATTGTTCTTCCAGAACTGATTCACTACTTTTTCATCACTTGCCTTTGTTTCTCATTTCTGTATGCATTTTTAAATGATATAAAGTGAAGAATGAGGAACCTTTCCATCTGTATCAGCCTCTTTACACATATATACACACACATGCATCCTGTCTTTCTTTGTCCCTGTTTCTCTGTCTTTTTTCTCTCTATCTCTGTCTCTGTGTCTCTATCTCTGTCTGTTTCTATCTCTATCTGTCTCTCTGTTTCTCTCTTTGTTCTCTCTCTTTGTCTCTTTCTCTCTCTATGTCTTTCTGTCTCCCTGTCTCTGTTTCTCCTCATAAAAATTATTCCTGTTTGTTCTTTTAGTTTCTTTCTTGAGAGCTTTCTGGTCTGCATAACATCACCTGCCTAGTAGCATTTAAATCTATTCTTCCCTTCTTATCCTTTCTCTGAACTCTTTTGCAATCAGTTCCTCTAAGTCCAGGGTTAATGTCAGACTATATCCAGCTTTCCTCTCTTTTTCTAAGACAAATTCTAAGATGGAGAGACTATATCTTCCCATGTATCTCATGTTACCCCAGCCATTAGCTTCTTTTTTTCCAGATTGCATACCAAGACAAATTTTAATACTTGTTTTCTGACATTTTTCAATCCACGTTTTTTTCAATCCACTTCTTTCTCTCCCATCCTTCCCACCTCCCCAAGAAGTCAAGTAATATGATATAGGCTGTACATATGTTACCAAACAATGCATATTTCCATGTTCATAATGTTGAGAAACAATACATATATTTCTTACACTAGAGAAAAATTCATTGAGGAAGTTAGTGAAGAATGGCATGCTTCAATTTGAATTTTGCCTCTGTCAGTTCCTTCTGTGGTGGTGATATCCTTTTTCATTACGAGTTCCTTGGAGTTCTCTGGGATCCTTGCTTTGCTGATAATAGTTTAGCTATTCACAGTTGATCATCACACACTATTATCATTGTAAACTATTAGATTCTTTTTGTTGTTGAGAATAAGATCCCAAAGAAAGATTTCCCTTAGACCCTTCACTTTTTGAAGGATAAAATTCATGTTCAGATTCATCAAAAAATTGTTAGTGGCTCCACTTTGGGATGAGAGTGAATTATGAGTAATAATAAAATAGTAATTCAAACTTCCATAGTATTTTAAGGTACACTAAGTACATTCTTCAAAACAACCTTGTAATTCAATTAGCAAAAAAATTCTTTTTTTATATTTTACAAAAGAGGAAATAGAGGATCAGAAAGATTAAGAATAGTAGGAGCAGCTTATATTACATAATGATATTTTTATATATTATCTCATTTGAGTCTCATGATAGCCTCATAAAACAGATGCAATGATAACATCATTTTATATATGAGAAGACTGAAGGACAAAGAGGTTTTGTAACTTTACCAGGGTAACATATAGAGTGTCAGAAGCAAGATTTGAACCCAGATCTTTCTGGTTCAAAATCCAGGACTAGCTATCCTCCTATACTGTCTCTCTTAAGTAAAAAAGATCATTTTCATATTATAACATGTCCTAGGGTTATGCAGCTAGTTCAATTTAGGACCTTAGGCTTTTGACAATGATATCCATCATTTTTATCTGAATAATTCAGCCCACAAAATATTAATTGCCAGAAACTTGCCAATAATTGAAATGGAAGTGGACTCTGGTCTATGAATTATCAGAATAATTGCTCCATTTGGGATCCCCACTTTGATAAGGTAGTTATACCTGGAATTACCTATGAAAGAAAAGAGAAATGCTGTGCTTTCTGGGCATCCTCTCTTTTCTAAACACAAACCATTGTGTATAAAGCTGGGTGTTTTCTTGCCAATGGAAACCATTTGACAGGCTTCTTCAATGTGTGGAGATGTGCCTCAAGAAGCAGGCATCACCTTGGGGCCTGTGCCATTCATTGCTATTTATGTCTCATGGATATTCATGATTTTTTATTTCTCTCTGGGTCCTGCAGCTATGTAAATAAATGCAGTGTGATATGGATCCTCTAGTGAAATGAATTATGGAATGGTCTTCCATCAGGCAAACTTGACATCATCCAGTGATGTAGACAATGGATTAGAAGCTCTTTGACATGAGAACCGGAGAAGCAAATAGCAGGGAACCAAAAATGTACATTAAGGGCATGGGTGTGCCATGGGGATTACCTGAAAAACTGGGAATGGAGAATACAATGCATCTTAGGATTCTCTGGCCTGTGTACAAGGGCTCCTTCCCATTACATTATCTTCTTATTCCCAGAACATCTTTGACTTAAAACAGCATGGTATAATAGATAGAGAATTAGACTTGGAATCAGGAAAATTAGATTTCAAATTAAATCTTCAGATTAGACACTTCCTAGCTGGTGAAGCTCATTCCTCTGCTTGATGGTGTTTCCTCATCCAAAAGGAAGATCAGATTTAATGTCCTTTCTTGTCCATCTTCCATCTATAAATTTGTGATTCTGTCACATCCATCATCTCCTTACCTCAATTTCAACAGTTATTGGTGTTGAATTGACCAATTAACCAACCACCTGGCTTGAGATGCCCTTTGCAGAAGACAGAGAATATGAATTGGTTGAGGGGAAGTATAAGACCCTAGCAGTAAGGAATATATTGAACATAGGAATAAAGGATCGTAACATTTAAGCACCCACTAGGTAAAAAGCATGGTTGTAGGAACCAGAGATACAAAGACAAAAGCAAAGGCAGAGTCTGCCCTTTGGGGACTTATATTCCATTAAGAGTATGTAGAGAAGACACAGTTTTTCATGCCTTTGTTTTAGTGAAGATATTTTATTTGGTCAATTACATGTTCCACAAATCTCCACATAAATTTTCCAAGTTTGATGATCCAAATTTTCTCCCTCCTTTAATTACCCCATCCTCTCATTTAAAAACTGAAATATTCTCTTACTTCTGATATGGTATGAGATCTAGACTTGGATGTCTGTGATAGAGTATAGCAATATTTAGGTATAATTGGGTCCATTTTACCTTCTCTATTTATGTATCTATGTGCTCATTAGGGTGGTAGAAAGTAATGGTCCCCACTATGCCCAAAGGGCTATAAAAATGTGTGTACCCTTTGATCCAGCAATACCACTATACTAGATCTACATTCCAAAGAGATAAAGAGCAAAAAGAGGAAGGACCTCTTGCACAGAAATATTTATAGCAACCCTTTATGTGGTGGCAAACAATTGGAATGAGAAAATGTCCTTCAACTAGAGAATGGCCAAGCAAATTGTGATGCATGATGGTGATGGTATATTATTATGCTGAAAGAAATAATAAACAGGATGATTTCAGAAAGAGCTAGAAGGATTTACATGAACTGATGCAGAGAAATAAGCAGGACCAAAAGAACATTGTACACAGACAGTAACAGCAATACTGTCAGATGACCATCTGTGAACGAATTAGCTACTCTCAGCAAAACTATGATCCATGACAATTCTGAAAGACTGAATAGAAAAAAATGCCATCTACTTCCAGAGAAAACTATTGGAGTCAGAATGCAGATCAAAGCATACTATTTTTCACTTTAGTTTATTTGAGTTTTGATTTGTAGGTTTTGATTTTATATGAGCATTCTCTCAGAACAAGAAACAATATGGACATATGTCTTGCATGATAATACATGTATAATCCAGATCAAATTGATTACCATCTCTGGGAAGGGGTATGGAAAATAGTGACTTATGTGAAAAATTATTATTACATGTAATTTGTATAATAAAATATCTTTTAAAAAGAAATTTATGGTCCCACTGGATGGTAAACTCCTTAAGGGAGTAATCAAACAACCAATAAATAAAAACAAATGACATATAATCACTTCCTTCAGGGGGATTGCAATCTAATTAGAACAAAAGGCTTACACATGGTTAGCAAAGACTATCAGAAAGTTGAAACTAAGAGGCAATAGGAAAGTAATTAATGTTCATGCTATAGAAATGTTGAGGTAAGTCAATATAGCATGACCTGGGCTGATCAGAAAAGGCATTGCACAGGAGAGCTTGAACTATTCTTTAAAGAAGGGGAGGATATGAACTGGCAGAGAGGAACATAGAATCCTATGTGGAACATATTAGACATGGGAAATTTGGACCATAGCAATTAAAAAAGGAAGTGACCTTTGGAATCATCTAGGTCTAACACACTTAATAAATCAAGCAATAAATCAAACAAGGGCAAGGATTTATTACACTTTTACTATGTACTGGATGATGGACACACAATGGCAAACCTTAAACAGTCCCTACCCTCAAAAAGCTTATATTCCATGGGGGCAATGAAGGTCAGATCTCATCCAGCCCCACCTCTTCACTTTACAAGGGAGAAAACCGAGGCCTTGAGATGGAAGGAGGCCTGTCCAAGTTTATGGAATAGCAGAAATAAATCTCTGAGTCAGAGAAACTTTCTAATGGGGTTGTTTTCCCCTCTAAATCACAACTATTGAGCCAACTGACTTTCAGTATTTATCAGCATCAGTGCCTAACTCCCTTTTCAAAAGAAGACTCTAAGTTATTACAGACCCCCCCTCCCTATAGCACCACCACTGAGTCAAGGGACTTGACAAAGTATTTCTGGAGTGTCACTCAGCAGCCCCACAATGCCCAGGGTTTGCTAGAATTTTATGGGTAATAGATCACATCAAACATGAGGAGAATTAATAATATGGATATGAAGAAAAACAATTTATTAATGTTAATAACTCCTCCAATAAAACTTCCAGGAGGACCTATAGTGATAAATTGAATAATTATGAGTATAATTATGACTAACTAGAACCATAATTTCATGCTAATGCAATCATAATGACACAAAGTGTAGATCATGAATTTTAACTGCTTGGTTATTTCACATTTCCACCAGTGTGGACCCAAAAAAAAGCCCTTCTGAAATCTGATCAAATTATGGTTGACTGAAAAAGAGAAAGTATTCTTGCCTTAAATAGACATCATTTTGATTATCTTTACTGAACTGCGAAAAAAGCTTTTGTTAATTAGGAGCTTGGAGATATTGAATTCAGGAAATAGACTCTCACATGAGTGGCATTTTTCTGAAACATACATGTTGGGTTAAAACAAGAATCACACTGAAAAAGAATGAAATTCCCAGGAAGAGAATGGGATAGAGATGGAGCTTTGTCAAATACATGTCCAATTTCTTGAAATGTTGCTTTCTATTTTTCTAGGATTTTAGACCTTTCTGAAACATTTATCTGTAATTGGGTATTCTACTTATCTATTGATATCTTATCCTCTTCCCATACTCTTCTACTGCAAGAGTAAAAAGAGATGGGGAGCACAGGAAGGTACTGAATTATTCTGTTGTTGAATGAATGAATTCATGCATGCATTAACAAATACATGTATGAACAAATGAATGAATAAATGAATTGCTATAGGAGGGCAACATGATGTTTCAAGTTTACAAGAAAAAAATTGTATTCAAGTCATTCACCCATTCTGAATTTAACTTGGTGTAGGGTGTGAGATGTTGCTCTAAACATAATCTCTCCCATATTGTTTTCCAATTTTCCCAGCAGTTTTTGTCAAATAGTGAATTTTTGTCCCAAAAGTTGGGCTTTTTGGGTTTATCATACACTGTCTTGAAGATGTCACTTACCCCAAGTCTATTCCACTGATCCTCCCTTCTGTCTCTTAGCCAGTACCATATTGTTTTGATGACTGCTGCTTTACAGTACAGTTTAATATCTGGTACTGCTAGGCCCCCTTCCTTCACGTTGTTTTTTTTTTTTCATCATTCCCCTTGATATTCTTGATCTTTTGTTCTTCCAAATGAACTTTGTTATAGTTTTTTCTAATTCAGTAAAAAAGTTTTTTGGTAGTTTGATAGGTATGGCACTAAATAAGTAAATTAATTTGGGTAGAATGGTCATTTTTTATTATATTAGCTCATGAGCAATCAATATTTTTCCAATTGTTTAGATCTAGTTTTAATTGTTTGGAAAGTGTTTTGTAGTCGTATTCATATAATTCCTGTGTTTGTTTTGGTAGATAGATTCCTAAGTATTTTATATTATCTAGGGTGATTTTAAATGGTGTTTCTCTTTCTACCTCTTGCTGTTCTAATGTGTTGGAAATATATAGAAATATTGTTGATTTACGTGCATTTATTTTTTATCCTGCAAATTTGCTGAAGTTGTTGATTATTTCTACTAGCTTTTTAGTTGATTCTCTAGGATCTTTTAAGTAGACCATCATATCATCTGCAAAGAGTGATAGCTTAGTCTCCTCATTGCATATTTTAATAACTTCAATTTCTTTTTTCTTCTCTAATTGCTACTGTTAGTGTTTCCAGTACATTGTTAAATAATAGAGGTGATAATGGGCATCCTTGTTTCATGCCTGATCTTATTGGGAAGGCTTCTAATTTATCCCCATTGCATATGATGCTTGTTGATGGTTTTAGGTATATACTGTTTATTATTTTTAGGAAAGGTCCTTGTATTCCTATATTTTCTAGTGTTTTCAATAGGAATAGGTGTTATATTTTGTCAAAGGCTTTTTCAGCATCTATTGAGATAATCATGAGATTTTTTTGTTTATTAGCTTATTGATATGGTCAGTTATGTGCATGGTTTTCCTAATGTTAAACTGTTCTTGCATTCCTGGTGTAAATCCCACTTGATCATGATGGATAACCCTCTTGACCACTTGCTGGAGTCTTTTTGCTAGTAAATAGTATACTTGTCAGATCTCTGGAAAAGGAAAGATTTTAAAACCAAGTAAGAGTTAGAAAAATTACAAAATATAAAACAGATAATTTTGATTATAATAAATTAAAAAGGTTTTGTATAAACAGAAACAATGCAACCAAAATCAGAATGGAAATAACAAACTGGGAAAAAATCTTTATAACAAAAAATTCTGACAGTGGTCTAATTACTCAAATATACAAAGAACTAAATCAATTGTATAAAAAATAAAAATTGATAATGGGCAAGGGACATGAATAGGCAATTTTCAGATAAAGAAATCAAAACTATCAATAAGCACATGAGAAAGTGTTCTAAATCTCTAATAATTAGAGAAATGCAAATCAAAACAACTCTGAGGTATCACCTCACATCTAGCAGAATGGCTAAAATGACAACAGGGGAGAGTAATGAATATTGGAGGGGATATGGCAAAATTGGGATATTAATGCATTGCTGGTGGAGTTGTGAACTGACCCAACCATTCTGGCTGGCAATTTGGAATTATGCCCAAAGAGAGCTAAAAGAATGCCTGCCCTTTGATCCAGCCATACCATTGCTGAGTTTGTACCCCAAAGAGATCATAGGGAAAAATACTTGTACAAAAATATTTATAGCTGCACTTTTTGTGGTAGCAAAAAAAAAACTGGAAAATGAGGGTACGTCCTTCAATTGGGGAATGGCTGAACAAATTGTGGCATATGCTGGTGATGGAATACTATTGTGATCAAAGGAATAATAAACTGGAGGAATTCCATGTGAACTGGAAAGACCTCCAGGAACTGATGCAGAGCGAAAGGAGCAGCACAAGAAGAACACTGTACACAGAGACTGATATACTGTGGCACAATCGAATGTAATGGACTTCTGTACTGGCAGCAATGCAACGATCCAGGACAATTCTGAGGGATTTGTGGAAAAGATGCTACCCACATTCAGAGGAAGAACTGCAGGAGAGGAAACACAGAAGAAAAACAACTGCTTTAACACATGGGTTGAGGTGGACATGATTGGGGATGTAGACTCGAAACGACCATACCAATGCAACTATCAATAATATGGAAATAGGTCTTGATTGATGGCACATGTTAAAACCAGTGGAAATGCCATTGAGTATTGAGGGGGGGAGGGTTAAGGGGAAAGTAAGAACATGAATCATGTAACCATGGAAAATTTTTCCTAAAAAATAAAATAAAATAAAAAAGAACAAAAAAATTGGATCATCAAGGTATGGAGGCAGAAGTCATTTATTAAGCATTTATAGTGCACCAGGCATTGTGTATCAAGGCATAAACAAAACAATCCTTGATTTAAAAAAAGCATATTCTATCAGGAAACAATACAACAAGGTCAAATCTAGGCATATACAAATCCCACAGGGAAAAAAATATTTATGTATATATGTATGTGTATTTATGTAAATACACATACATATATACATATATATATATATATATATATATATATAATAACAATGTAGGGAAAGGTGCCAGGAGCTCAGGGGAGCAGAAAAGANCATATATATATACATATATATATATATATATATAATAACAATGTAGGGAAAGGTGCCAGGAGCTCAGGGGAGCAGAAAAGATGGAATGCAAGAGGGGGCACTTAAGCTGAAAATTGAAGGGAACTAGGACTTCTTTGTGGCACAGATGAAGGTGGAAACCATTTCAAGCAAAAGGGACAGCCCAGGCAAAATCAAATCAATGTCTTGAACATCTGACTTTGGCTAAACAAGCTGGAATATACCAGAATCAATACTGGTATGGCTCAAATAATTTGCCTCCATTAATACAATCTAAGATAGTCCTAACTTTCTTGGATGCCAAAGCATTATTTTCATCATCTAGCATTTATATGTCACATACTATGTTCCAGGCACTATGCTAAGTACTTTATAAATATGATCTCACCTGATCCTTACAATAACCTTGGAATGTAAATACTATTATTATCCCTATTTTATAGTTGAGGAAACTGAAGCAAAGAGAGATTAAGTGATTTGTCTAAAGTTCCTCAGCTAGTGTGTCTAAGGCTAGATTTGAATTCAGGTCTTCTGGACTCTAGGCCCAGCACTCAATGTACTGTACTGCCTAGTTGCCTATTAATTAGGCAATTTTAATTATGTCATTCTATTACACTATTATTCTAATTCTATTACACTGTATTTACTCATATCAAGCATACAGTCCATTAAAACCCCTATTTAAAAAAAAGTATTATATATCCTTTTTGCTTTTAGTGCTGTACTAACTTCTTGATATCTTCTTCATCATCCTCTTGGAATCTCTTTGAACTCTTTCATAATCCATGAAAAAAAAATTAAACCAAACTAAACTGAGAGAAAACCCATTTAACAGGACAGGAAGCATTCTGCCTCCATCATGAGAGAAGTATTTTTCATCATCTGCCCTCCTGAACCAAGAAAGAATACTGACTGCATTAAATCAGAAATCAGATGCCAGAAAGGAGTGTTTTCATTTACATTATAGTAATCATTTTGTGTATTTTGTGCTTCTGGTTCTCTTTTCTTCACTCTACATCAATTGATATAAATTTCTCATGTTATCTGTTATCTATATAACAAAAACAAATTAGATATTTATTTCAAAGTCATAAAATTTGGAAAGTAACTCAAACTGTATTTCTCACATTATGCAAGGAATTCCAATAAATGCCATTTTCTGTGTTTCTCATATTAACCTTTTTATAATAAAAATAATGAATTAATTTTTAAAATGATATTCCATCACATCAATGTACCAAGTGTAATTTGTTCATTCATTTCCCACTTGATGGAAATCCACTGTTTCCAGACTTGTTTTATTTCCAAGAGAACCAGTGGTGTAGGGGTCACTCATCTAAGTAACACTCCCTACCAATGTGATCTGTAATGACCCAGTAATTTGTAGTCTTAGAGCATTGCCCAGGACAAAGAAAGTTTAAGTGTCTTTCCCAGGTTTGGGCTAGCACTATGTGTGAGAGGTGAATCTTGAACTCAGCTCTTTCTAATTCTCAGACCACCTCTCCCTCATTAGGCAATGAACTCTTTTATTTTTCTGCCACAGAGAGTGATGCTATTAGTATTTTGATATCTATGGGACTATATTCTTTTTGTCACTGACCTCTTCCTGTCTGTTCCTTCTCAGACAAGCTTGTCTAGCCACCTTGTGAAATTCATTTGTTTAGACCTAAGTGTGAGACTTTAAATTTAACTCCATTAAGTTTTCTCTCATTTTAATCAACCTAATGTTTTAGTCTGGTGAGACCTTTTTGAATCCTGACTGTCATGCAGTATATTAGTAACTCCCCACAGCATTGTCATCTGTAATTTTGACAGGTGTGCCATTTATACCTTTATCTAAGACACTGATACAAATGCTAACTAGTTCAAGACTAAGCACAGACCTCCAGTGTCACTCCACTAGACATATCCTTCCATCAAACCAATAATGAGGACTCTTCAGGTCCAGTCATTCATCCTCTTCCAAGGCCCTCTAACAATATTAGCACATATCCCATTGCTCTCTGCTTTTTTTTTTTACAAGAATGGCGTAAGAAATATTAACAAATGTTTCACTAAAATATAGCTAAACCATATTATCCAAAACATTCCTCCTGGTCTTCTAGAAATGAAGCCAAATTGTCTACTGAAGAGAAGAAACAGCATGGAAATGAGGACATATTGGCTATGTGAGCAGTGAAAGAGAGGAAAGAGTCAAGGATGACCCTGGGGTTTAAACCTGGGCGTCCATAAGAATGAGAGGGACAGACAGACAGACAAACAGAGAGACAGAGAGACAAAGAGAGACAGACAGAGAGCCAGAGACAGAGAGAAAGGGAGGGAAGTAGGTTAAGAGGGAGAGAGGGAGAGAGAGATTGATTGATTTAGTATATATTACTCTAATATGAAATAATATAAAAAATATACATTTACATATGAAAATATTATTTGGAGAGGGAAGGGTTTGGGAGGAAATAAGTTCTAATTTGAACATATTGAGTTTCTACTCTATAATATAAACTTGTGTGAATCTCATTATCTTAATATTTGTATCCAATGAAATACAGGTTCTTTGAGGAAGGAAACAATGTTTTACTTTCTTTGTATTCTTCGAGTTTGGAACAGTATCTGACAAATAGTAAGTGCATAATAAATGCTTTTTGGATGCTCTACTGATAGAGGATATGTAGGTGAAGATATCCAGTAATCGTTGGGTAATGTGGCACTGGATTACAGAAGGAAAATTCAACCTGGGTATATGGCTCTGAAGGTCATCAACAAAAAGGTAATCACTGAGTTCATGGAAGCTTGATAATCTTCCCAAGTTCAAAGAATCAGAGTCATGGATTTTCCTGGGAAGGGGGCTTAGGATGAATTTGCTTCAAATTCTTTATTTTACAGAAGATGAAAATGAAGTCTGATGACTTTAAATGACTGCTTACCTCAAATAGGTAATGTTACCTAGAATTCTAGGAGCATCCTTCTCTCTTCTAAATAGTCTCAATAGGATGGTATTCTAAGCTCCTCCCCATCTTCTTCTGAACACACACCATCTTATCAAAGTTATTAATAAAATGTGACCCAGAAATAAACTTAATACTCTAGATATATTCTCAAAGAGGGAGCAAGGATGCAGTTATATCTCCCATGCTACCTCTCATGACTTACTAGAGTCACGTTAGAATTTACTGGGTACTACGGTACCCTTGACATGAAAGTTTCAGTCTACTACAACCTCAGATCCTTTGAGACTATTTTGAGACCAGATTAGTCCTATTCGAATACAAAAGACTCTTAAACAGCTCACCACCTCCATCAAATATTTTCCTTGCCTCCAATAATCCTTCATATTCTCATTGATTTATTGCAGATGTGCCCTGGTTATCAGCATCAATTAATAATTCACATCTGGCCATGAACCCTTGGTCTGTGACCTATAGCTGACTGACAATCCCAGTGTCCAGAATCTTGTTTCTAAAATAGAATTTAAATGACCTCAGTCCTATCAAATTGTCACAAATGGGAAAGCTCACTGTTGGTTGTGAGAAGATAGACAGAGAGGCACACTGATAAACTGGTAATAAACTTGTGAGTAGTCAAAATTCTTCTGAGGGGAAAAGAATGGGACTCTTACAAAGGCAAACATACCTAAAAGGCTTAGTCTGAACAGAGGCTCTTCTACTAGATCTATGTTCAAAGGATATTTGTGTTAGTAAAAAAGAATACTCACACCACCAGCACCACATATACATATATATACATATGTGTATGTATATAAATATTATTTTTTCTTAACAAGAATATGTGTGTATATATGTATATATACACCTTTCTGCTCATATTACATAGGATATATATGTAGTCCAGAAAATCTACTTATACACATGTACATATATATATGTATGTATTTATGCATCTATTTTAGAATTCTTTGTGAAAACTAGAGGCTGAAAATAGCATATGTTCCTATTTGTGAAGAATAAACTCCAATAAATGAATTTAGGGGAATATTGCTACACCAAAAATAATGAATATGAAAAATTCACAGAAATATTGGAAGAATTTCATGAATTATTTTAAAGCAAAGAAAATAAGAGTCTAGAGATAAACAGACCCAATGACTGCAGTAAATGTCCCAGAGGGAACATGGGGAAAACAATCCCCACTGGCCACTGGTCACTACTGGTCAACACTGG
This sequence comes from Gracilinanus agilis, assembly GCF_016433145.1. Lineage (NCBI taxonomy): Eukaryota > Metazoa > Chordata > Mammalia > Didelphimorphia > Didelphidae > Gracilinanus > Gracilinanus agilis. The sequence goes on from NC_058134.1 coordinate 303,897,892, forward strand.
TGCTATATTGCCACACATAAAGGATACTGCCTTGCTTTCTATTAATAAATGATAATCAATACTCTTTTGGGGGGAAGTGTGTTCTATTCAAGTGCTTGAATATTTGAGTGTTAAGAAGGATCTATTCTCTTAAAAGAAAACCAATTGGTAAAATATTTATTTAAAAATAAAATATAGACCAATATTTTTTTTACTTCCAAACAACTCCAAAAAATAATATCGAATATGAAATCACATAGAAGAATCTAAAGAAACATGTTCAAGTGTATTAAAAATAACTGCTCCTGTTTCTAACCCTAAATCCTTTCTTCCTAACTCATTTGGGGCAAGTTAGTGACCATATTGCTATCTCCATTTTATAGATGAAGAAACTAAGGCTTATGGAGGTAGAGTGAGTCATTTGCTCATAATTTCATGATGAATAAATACTTAAATCATGATTCAAATGCAGGTAAGGAGGACTCCAAATGCCATGATCAATCCTACCATATCTCACTGCTCTCTGATAGCATACATGTATGGAATGCTAAATATATCCCTCTAGATTAATCCTGAGAACTGGAGTGAGGGTAGGGTGGGAATTTTTGAGGAATGTTAAAGAAACACCATGGTTTGTGGCACAGTACTAGACAACCAAAAGTCTGGTTTTAAGTTATATTTTATTTAATTGTATTTTGATATCATTATATTCATCAACTATTCATTCACTTAGACTTAATCACTGGACATTTATTTAGTTCCTACTATGTTTCAAGCAGTGCAAAAATTGTCTTTTCCCTCAAGAACTTTCTATTTTATTTGAATTTTATCAACAAGCAATGTAGATGGGGCCTAGAAGGACTGGCCCCTTGATTCAAGGATGTGCTAGATTCAAGGACTACTTTGATACATCCTGGTTGTGTGACCTTGGACAAGTCATTTAACCTCTTATTCTTTGAAGCCATTCTCTAGGACTAGATTGAAGAGAAGAGGAAGTTTCCTCAAGTCAATAAGCTTTATTAAGCAGCCCCTCTCTGCCAGGCACTATACTAAGTCTTGGAACTCACCAGAAGACTCCTATAACAAAGAAACCAAATTCCTTATTCCTCTCAGTCAGCTACAAACTGCTCCATGCACAAATCAAAGCAGACAAAACAAAGAGAAGCAAAAAGCTTGAAAAGGACTCAGTTCAGGAGATAGCTCAGTGCCTCAGTGGACTGAGAATCAGACCCAGAGTCAGGAGGTCCTGGATTCAGATACTTCCTAGCTGTGTGACCCTAAGCATGTCATTTAAACGCCATTGCTTAGACCTTACCACTCTTCTGCCTAGGAACCAATACACAGTACTGATTCTATATGTAAGGTAAGAGAGAAAGAGAGGAAGGAAGGAAGGAAGGAAGGAAGGAAGGAAGGAAGGAAGGAAGGAAGGAAGGAAGGAAGGAAGGAAGGAAGGAAGAACTCATTTCCTACCTTCAAATACCAAGTTTTTGTCTTGGCTTTTCCACTTAGAGGCTATGTGACCTTAGGTAAATCAATTCAACACTCTGAGCTACAGTTTATATTTACAAAACTGGAGACTATAACCTCAAGTCTGTGTGATCCTTAATAGGAAGTGTTTGGTCAGTTGCAATTTACTTTTTAAGAGTCAGATATTAATATTTTAAGAGAGCAGTTCTTAACCATTTTTATGTTATGGACCCCTTTGGCAGTCTGCTAATAGCTATGAACCCTATCTTAGAATAGCATTTTAATGCGTAGGATTGCAAAGCAAACAAATTATGTTGAAATCCAGTTATCAAATTTTTAAAAAAGGTTGGCAGACCACAGATTAAGAACTCCTTCTTTGAACAAAGTCTCTCCCTCCTATCCATAATCACAGTACATCCCTGCCTCAATATTCAGCCTAGATGAGATTCCAGAGGAAGGCTGTGTCAAGTAGAAACTAGTAGTAAATAGGATGCCAGAAACTTGGCTTTAGACATTTTGTAACTGTGTCATCGAACCCTGGGTGTAGAGTCAAAAGACCTCAAGCAATGCCAGTGTGATCCAAGGTGAGTCAATGCCTCTTTTCAGGGGCTCTGTTTCCTTTTCTGTCTGATGAGGTGGAACTAGATGACTTCTCTAGTCTCTCCCAGACCTAGATCCCAAGACTATAATGAGTTAGTACTTCCTCCCTGATAGAGTAATATTCATAGACTGTAGAACTTTGGGACCAATATAAAGGACTTCAAAGCATTCATCCAAGCAATGAGGGCTGCCCTTTTGGTGATGAAGCTCCCAACACTTATCCAGACTTGCCTAGAAATGGCAATGTGCCCTAGGAATGAAAAGGGGTCTCAGACTAAAAATGCTCTAAGCTGGCTTCCAGTGCTCCTAGTTACTTAGGGTACCCCAGAGATAAGGAAGGCATCACTGGCATACTTGACTGGTCCTCCTCCACACATCCCCACCCTTACCCCACTAACAAAGAGATGCCTCCACTAACTGACTACTAAGGATCATTCCTCACAACCCATATCATCACAGGGTCCTGAAAATAAACAACCTTCCCAGAGTCACAACCACTCTTTCTGTCTTGGCACAGAGACCTCCAAGAATCTCTAAGACCTCTAAAGAGCTGTGATTTCATCTGCCTGTGTCCACCTGCTGCCTGACAAAGATCACAATGCCGCTCTCTGCCTTAGGAGGCAAAAGCATAATTGATTTGCCTATGTATGGAGCTCCCCTCCTAGGAAACTTCTTCTACATGTGAGATTACATATGTAAAGTGCTTATGCAATATCAAAGTTAATTATCATTACTAGGATGAGTAGCATTAAGAACCCAGCTCAGTAACACATTTTTGCCACCAATGTTTTTACAGAGTCACCTGGGACAAAAACTCCATGATGACCTTCTAGGATTGATGAGTTTGAGAAGAGTTTTAGGTGGTAAACAGGAGAATGTAAACTCCTTGAGGACAGGAACTGTTTCATCTTCACTTATTTCAGCACCTGGCACTTAGGGCACAGGTACTTAGGAAATATTTATTGCTTGATTGATTGATGCACAATCTGAGGAGCCCATAAACCTTGTAAAATGATGATGATGATGATGATGATGATGATGATGATGATGATGATGGTGATGAAGCTACAGATTGTGATTCGAATTTCCATTACCTGGAATGGTCTCTGTCACCACTAGCTTCTTAATAAAAGCTTTATGATTGATTGGCTTCAGCTAGGTCACAGAATCTCTGAATTAGAAAGATCCTCAGAGGCCATCTCATCCTACCTGTAAATGAAAGAAATACTCCCTATCATACCACAACTTGATCCTCGCTGAGTCTTCTCAAAGTTAAATCCCTCCAGTTCCTTCTACTATAATGGTGGTATGAACTTAAGGCCATTTTATATCTTGGTAGCCTTCATTAGTATGGTAAGGGACATGCCCAAGGTCTTATTCCACAGCTTCAGAGTTTGCCTTTGATATTCCAGATGTAGCCTGTTTCATGTTAGTATTTGTTTGAATGATAGGCAAGAAGAAAGAAAGCTGATCAATAGTAGGTCTTGAGAAATGATCAGGGAACCTTTAGTTATATTTCTTATTGTAGGAAACATTTGTGGGCCACAACAAACACCTTGGTTTTGGACTGGTAACCCCAACCAACAATACTTTTATTTATAAAATAAAATATCAGCAGCAGAGACCTCAAGATACACCCCAATTCATCTGTGCAGCCACTCAGGAAAGGATTGGTAGCCTCACTTCTCATCAATAATATCGTAGCAGGTTTCTAAATTGCATCCATTTGTTAACTATTCACCACTGAGAAGGAGAAATGAGATGAATCATTTCCAAGGGAGGGATTGTCATGAATGCTTAGGTGCTAGAGAGACCTGAGCAATCAGGAGCACTTGTGGGTCCTCACCAGCAAGAAAAGACACAATTCTGGCCAGAAGACACCCGTGCAAGACTGTTCTGATATTTGTGATATTTGAACTTGGCAGAATCATGTCATTTCTCTGAGATTCAGCTTCCTCACATGTTAATAAGCCTTTTACTTTTTGCCTGATTGGGTTTGGAAAAGCTTAAAGTGCTACAGACATAGAGAAAATGTAAACTCCTTGAGGATAGAAACTTTTCTTATTGCCTTCCTATGTGCACTGAATAGTACAGTCCTGGCACATCAAGACATCTTATTAAATACTTGCTTGCTTGATTACATGAATGGGAATCATTTTTATTATTATAAATTAGTCATTGTTCCTCTGATGAGATATTAAAAATGAGTCAAGAGAATATAAAATTATACAACAAAAACGAAAACAATTTCTTAAATATATCGAACCAATTAAACAAACAAGCAACACATATTTATGAAGTTCCTTCTTTTTGCCAGCCAGGCTCTGTTCTAGGCATTGGGTGTATGAAGACAAAAGTGAGACAGTCCCTGCCTTCAAGGAGCTTACCTTCAACGGAAATATCATGCCCTAGAGGGCCAGAGCTAGGACAGGACCTTGAGGTCATCTCAGCCAAATGCACCATTTTACAATGGAGGAAACAGAGGGGAAGGGATATGTGTAGAGTCACAGATTGAGGTAGTGGCTAAGCCTGGACAAAGAGTCAGGTGTCCTCATTTCTCATCCAATGTTCTTCATTGCTTCCATTATTAGAAGGGTAGCTGGATTGGAGAATGCTTAATGATTCTTTAGTTTCACATGTTTCTCCTCTGATATCCACAAGGGCATGAGTTAAACTGAGCCCATCCATCACTGTTTACAAGGCGGGGATGAGGGGGCTCACACGCAGGTTTCTAGGAATATTTCCAATTACCGTTGGTGTGCAGGGTACATATATTATGCAGATTGGGCTGCCTCCTAGCAATACTTGTGTCTTCTTTTGGGGAGGGAATGCAAATATAATGGCTGGATCTTAATTGCTATCGTCAAGCTCTGATATCAGATTTATTGTTGGTGGATTTTGAAGCCTTCATTAGCAGTTGGAAAAATGGTCTGAGTTTCCCATCTTCTCCCAGGATAGATGGTGAAGGGAGCAAATGTTTTTATATTATGATTACAGGACTTTCTTCTGGGGTTCAGAAATGGACACACAAATTCAGCAAATAATATCTCAAAAGAAGCCCATGATAACTTCCTAATCTCAGGGTACAGGACATAGTTGGTTCAGCATGGGGAAAAGAACACTTAGAGGATATTTAATCAAAAAAGTATATTATACACATGAATTGAACTACTTTGTCCATATTTTGAATATACTTGGATGTGTACCTGTTGTCTCTAACAATGGAATACAAGTTCATTAAGGTTAGGAACTCTTTTAATTTTTTCTTTGTATTCCCAGTTACTGGAACATAGGTACTTAATAAAGTAATTCCTAACCACTATTAGAAAGGCACCTGCTTATATGCTGAAAAGTGTCCCAGTGTGGGACATTTCACCAACTATCAACATAGCTGGAGATCACCACTAACCCCAAGGCAGACAGGCCATCATACTTAACCCCAAAGTCACTTCTGAATAGTCTCATCTCTCTACAAGCCCTCCCTTGGTGAACTTATCTGCTGATTTTACTTTTGAGTATTGTAAAGGTTAAATTTAATGGTTGGACTTAAATTATGTGAAATAACGTGGTTACTGGAGTTATTATATCTCAAGTCAGAAGTTTATTTATAAAATAGAGTGGAAACAATAAAGCAGAGAAATATGAGAGAGGTTAGAGAAAATACCTATACTAGTCCTCAGCCAGGAGGGCTGGTAGTGAGTAACTATGAGGCCTCCTCCAAGATGGAAGCTAGTCTCTTAGGAAACTAGGAAGGAGTCAGCTCTTTTCATTCACCCAACGAAGTGGTCCAGGAGTCAGAATTCAAGGTGTTGTCATGATCCAAGCCTCAATCTCCAGTGAAGTTCCCCTTGAAGAATATCTCCAGGAGACACTCTCCAAGAGACTCAATTTTATCCGACTCACTGCTCAGGGATTTTGTGGCTTTTATGGTGGTTCCTCTTCCTGCCCCTCTTCATAGGGGCCAAGGACAGTTTCCAAATTGTCCATCCCTGCCCAGGGGCAGTGTCTGTGGAACTGAATTGTCACCTCTAAAGGTGGAAATTCTCCTCCTAGGATTCACACATTTCTGAGTTGTCATCCAGTTTGGATTAGCATGTTACTGAGTTTGCACATGGGTTTCAGTCTTCCTTTTGGAGGTACAAACTCCTATAGTAAGAGTTTCCCTTATTTTAAGGTAAAGTATGGGTGTATTCACTTTTGTTGATTAATTCAAAAGTAATCAAAGGAGAGTTAATCCTGTCTTCATAATATAGTGAGGTACTAATTAGGGTCATTTAAGTTATTGGTTCATAATAGACAAAGAAAACCAAGAATTTCCTTTCACAATCCCCCCTGTGATTCTTTGGGAGATTAGTCTCCCCAATAAATCATTTTACATAACTGTCTTGTATCTCTAAAGATCTTTTAGCGAAAGGTGAATGTAATATTCAATAGTTAGAGATAAGAGGGAAATAAAAGAAATAGATAGAGAAAGAATAAACCAATGTTTGCTAGGCACATTGACAATAAGCTAATTAGGGGGGGCAATTCCCCTGTGGCATACATTCAAAATACTTGTGTTCAACTCCCCAAAGTTCAATCAGTCATACTCCAAAGTTTGTGCTGGATCATCTGATACTGTGGAGGTTTTCTTCAGGCATCTTCATGGTGCCTTCTTCAAACAATTCATCTTCTAGATTCAAAGAGTTATCGAGTTCTTTTTCCTGAAATGTTTCTTTCTTAAGAGATTTTTTAGTCTTATGACAATTATACAATCCCTATGGTAATTACACAATACCCCCCCCCCCCGCCCAGGAGAGTGTTTCAATTCCTATGACAATTATACAGTATCATCTCCATGGAGATATCACTCCTTTTGTCAAGAATCATGAATGGTTCCTACTTTCCTCTAGCATAAAATACAATTTCTTTTTTTTTTTTAATTTTAAACCCTTAACTTCTGTGTATTGACTTATAGGTGTAAGATTGGTAAGCGTAGGCAATGGGGGTCAAGTGACTTGCCCAGGGTCACACAGCTGGGAAGTGTCTGAGGCCGGATTTGAACCTAGGACCTCCTGTCTCTAGGCCTGGCTCTCAATCCACTGAACTACCCAGCTGCCCTAAAACATAATTTCTGCTTAGCACTTATACCCTGACTCCAAATGACTTCTTCAAGCTGGTTTTGTCTGTAAAATGAGCTGGAGAAAGAAATGTCAAACTACTCTAGTATCTTTGCCAAGAAAACCCCAAATAGGTCAACAGAGTCAGACGTGGCTGAAATAACTCAACAACATCTCTATGGTATTATGTAAATACTTTGATTATATGGATTACTTTTCATTATGACTTTGTATCCCTGCCAACCATATTCTCCTGCACATAGTAGGCATTTAATAAGTGTGATTACATTGGATTGAATTGCATTAGACAGAATGGGCTTGAATCAGATGATGCTCAGTTATATATTTCCAAGAAGATTCTTCTAAATGAGACAACTCTGCATGTCCTACCTGAACCCCCAACTCTATGTGTCCAAAATGGAATGCATTACCTTCTCTTCAAATCTGCCTCTTCCAAACTTTCCTCTGCTGATTAAAGCCACCAGCATATTCCCAGTCACTGAATGTCTCAACCTAATTCATCTTTTACTCTTCCCTCCCCTCACTTACATATCCAATTATTTTCTTAAGTCCTGCCCATTTTGGCTATATAGCAGCGCTCACCTCTATTTCCTTTTCTTCTCACAGAGCTAAGATTAACAAGACAAATCTTCATCAGTTCTCACTTGGATTACACTGATAGCCTCCTTGCTAGGCTAAATTCCCTCTCAGTCCATTTCTCACCCCACAAACACCACATAGGAACCAACATCCCTACTTAACAATCAACCATGGCTCCCCATTGTTTCTAAGGAAGCATATCCAGGGCCCTCCTAATGTTCAATTCCCCCCATCCCCAATATCTTTCCTCCAAGATCTTTATACTTTAAATATCATGTATGCAAATAGTTATTTACATGTCATCTCATTTACGTGTCTGGTAGGGCAGGAAGTTGGCCCAGTGAAGAGAGCATAGACCTAGTCTGGAAGACATAGGTTCAAATCCAACCTCAGATACTTATTAACCACGTGATCCTAGGCAAATCACTTATCCTATGTGTATCTCAGTTTCCTCAACCGTAAAATTAGGGTAATAATATCAGCAACCTATCTCATGGGTTGTTATGAGGACCACATGATATAATAACTGCAAAGGGCTTAATCCAATTTCTAGCACCTAGTAGACACTATAGAAATGTTTATTATTATTTCTTTCATTAGACCATGAGCTTCTTGAAGGGAGAGTTTGTTTTTTGCCTTTCCCTTCAATCCCCAGGACTTAGAACCATGTCTACCTAGAAAAAGTACTTAAATGATTATTGACTAACTGCCTGACTTAGCTTAGCATTTAAATCCCTCCAAAATCTGTCTCTAACCCATGTTTCTGGTCTTATTTTGCTTTATCATTCTTCAAATACACTATATTCTAGCTATCTGCTCTCTAAATTCATCCCACCATCACCTGCTTCCATGGGTATACCCAAAACATCCCCTCCAGAAATGATTCCTCTCCTGATACCTACTTGTGTCACACCCTTCTCTGTTTTTCAAGAAAGAGTCCAGGTGACCCCTTCTCCAGAAATCTGTCCTTTTCTCCTTCGGCTTGTAAGGGTCTTTCAAACAAATTCCATTGAACAAACACTTAGGAAGCACGTTCTTTTTCGGGGTTAAACTCTGACCTGGGTGCTAAAAAATACAAAGACAAATCAAGGGGGACAAAATTCCTCATCCTTCAGGGGGGCTTCCTTTCTATTTGGGAACACAAGTAAACTCTAATGCCTTAATAGATCTGTGGTATGCTGGATGCAAAAACTCATGCCAACAGATCTTATCCCATCTATACCTACCCGTTCTTTATAGCTCTTGACTGTTTCTTCTCATAAATTCACTGCAAGAGTCAATAAAATATACCAGGGAAGAGGAGGGTATTTTATCTACATATTCTTCTTTTCCCATCTGTTGCCTTGCCATCCCACTCACCCTTCTCTTTATTCTGCCATACCACTCTCATTACCATTTCTAAGAAAAGTGTATTAAGATTCTAATTTTTTAAAAACCTAATTCCATTTCCCTTGTGAGAATGTGCATATTTCTAGATATTTAGGCAGTATTATTAAAAATTATATTCTTAATTCATAGATACTATTTCGGATTGATTTGCCCATTCATATTAATTTCCTCAAAATAGTCTAGGAACTTTTTAATTCTGTGCCATCTAGAAATAGACCCTATTCAAGACTTATTTTTGCATGTGATTTATTGGGGTTCAACCTACTGCCAGTTTTCAAAGATTCCAGAAGTTTGAGAGAACTGGATCACAAGAGAGGCTGGTAATCCTGGTAATACAGACCTGCATTGAGCATCTCCCAAGGGCAGACCCAAAAGGAGGAAGTGAAAGTTTTTTTGTTTTTTTTTTGTTGTGTTTTTTTTTTTTTATCAAGAGGGAAAGTAAATTTCAACTAAACATAAAGAAGATTACTAACAAGAAAGATGGGCAAAAATATAATGGGATTTGATGCCTTTAGGAATACCTTTAGGAAAGGCTGGATGCTCATTTGTCAGTGATACTCAGAGGGAGTTTGTCTTCATATTCATTGAACTAAATGACCTCTGGAGTTCCTTACAATGCTGTGAGTCTGTGATTTCAAACCATGGCCAATCTCCTTTGTCAAATAGATGGTAACCTCCCTCTGGAGTTAGCATTATGCATTTAGATATACAAACACCTATCTGTATCATATGCATGTATCTAGCTGCAGGTGTATGTCCCTCATGGATTAATATTCAAAAACTCATTCTTCAGTCATTCCACAGAGGAATTCTTATTGTGGATTCTGTCTAATACAATCAATTCTCCAAATGAAAGCTGCAATTTCCCAAAGATGCTACAATGATCTATTGAAAAGATATTTTAATTTCCAGATGTACAGTAGAGGATATGGTTTAAAATGTTGAAATGTAGAACATTTAGAGGAATTAATGAACATCAGGCTCATGTACATCTTGTGGCCTGGAAAATGGAAAACAAACATGGAGTAAGGAAATAAGGGCAATACTGAGCCAGGAAGCTGAAGAGACCTAGAAATCTGGCCAGAAGTTTACTTCCAACTCCCAACAAACCAGATCCTTCTGGTCCTTCAGGACCCTATGCAAAACCAAAGAACTCTCATGAAAGGTGAAAGACCCAAAAGCCACACAGTCAAGTCTGGGCTCTGACTTGCTACTCTGTACATATATGGATAGAAAAAGACATGCATGTATATATTATTTGCATCCTGTCTTACTGTCCATTGGAATCTGAGCCCTTTGAGAACAGAGACTGTTCTCAGTTTTTTTGGTTTTTGTTTGTTATCCAGTGCTTATCATAAGTCACAATGTCTAGTACATGAAAGGATTTGATAAATGCCTTTTTATTGTCTTTATTAAATTTGTTTTTCAATTCATAAATTTATTTGTTCCTTCCACCTTCTCTCTCTCATTGGGGGAAAAAATAATCCTTTTAACAAATAGGCAGTCAAGTCAAAAAAATTTCTACATAGGCCATGTCCAAAAATGTATCTGATTCTGGATATTTTGTCAGTTTTTGCTCAAATTGCTTATAAAATCATCTTTTGCCCACAATTAAATTCTGAAATTAGGTTTGGAAACCAAGTGTAAAACATTATATTTCATTCATTCAATTTGACCAGACTTCTCATTTGATGGGAAGCCACTAAGATCCCTTCCATCTCTAAAATTTTGTTATATTTTTCAAAAAGCTGGGGAAAAAAAAGGATTGAGGCTGAGAGAGATGCTAGAGTTTGGGTTGTGAAAGGGAATTTGTTCTCTCTGAGTTTATACATGTGAAAGGGAATCCTTTATTCCCATTGGCTATTTTGAGTTAATACTAACTTAAGTACCCCTTCTTAGATTGTGAAGACAGGATTAACTCTCCTTTGTCTACTTTTGAATTGAATCAATGAAAGATTGAAAACCCTACTTAGTACTAGGTGAGAAGCTAGCGAAGTACTTAGAAAACTCACAAGTCACTTACTTAGAGAGCTCCACCCTTTTAACTCAGTCCCAAACTTGTGAATCCTATGATCAGAGTTTATACCCTCAGAAACTCAATCAGCCAAGAATCTGTGAACCCTTTTGATGAGCATTCACCCCTCCAAAAGGTGAAAACTGGTTCCCAAAAACAATTCCCCCTGGACAGTGCTAGACAATTTGGAAACTGTGATTGGCCCTGTGAAGAGGGGCAGGGACAAGAAGTCACCATAAAAAGTCATGAATCCTGCAGTTTGAGTCAGTCTTATGAAGATAGTCTCCTGACTGGATAGAGTTTTTGAGGAAGCTTACCTGGAGACTGCGGCTTGGAGCTCAGCTTCAACTTGGACTCTGACTCTTGGACTACTTTTGGGTTGAGTGAAAGACTGACTCCTTTCCTAGTTTCTGAAGAGAAAGAAGCTTCCATCTTGGAGGAGGCCACGTGATTACATACTACTGACCTTCCTGGCTGAAAGCTAATTAATCTCTACCTGGATTAAGAAGGATAGATAACTTTTCCATCCCCTTCACATTTCTCTACTTTATTGTTTCTTCTCTATTTTGTAAATTCATTTCTGACTTGACATATAATAAATATTGGCAACCACATAATTTCATAAAATTATTGTAAAACCATTAATTTTTGCCTTTACAGGGTAGCATAGTTTGGAGATGGCCAGAAGGGGACCATCATTCAGGGAAAGATATAAAAATGTGCCAATCCATAAATAAATATGCATTTACAAAAATCAGAGAATTTAAGTTACTTGCTCATAATCACATAGTGAGAAATTATCAGTGTCAGGACTGAAATCTTGATTTTCCTAGCTCTAAGATTTGAGTTCTGTTTCCTACACCACATATGTACTCCCCATATCATATGTAACATGTATCATGTCATCCTAGGCTACGTGATACATTTTCTTTTACTATGTTATCTTTTACGTATGAGAGGGAAATCTACATTATTGGTAGTTAGTGTGTTATATACCCCTCTCCTCTGGCTTCTGACCCAAACGACTTTCTATCCATTTTTTTTTTAAGCCATTGCCTTCTGAGAAATCTTTGAGGAGTTCTCTCTGTTGACATCCTGCCCACAATTTGATTCATCTCCTTCCTTATCTTCCATATCCCTCTGGTTCCTCTCCACACTTAGGCCCCTGACACATCAGAGGATGGTGTGCTCATTCAGCTTGCCGAAAATCCAGGATAAGGGGTTTTGACCCCAGGATGTTGCCTCAGGGAAGCCCCAGGTATCCCTTGCAGCATACACACAGACACATGCTTGGGCTTCGCCCCTAGACAGACATCATTGCTGAGAATGGTGAATTCGGAAGCCTCTTTATGAGGCAGAGAATAAGTTAGTTGGCACTAAAATACCCTCCCTGAATGTCAGTGATCTGCTACCATTATTCTACAAGGAAAGAGATGGAAGGAGAACGCATGGTGGAGGATAGGGCCCTGCCAATCATCCTGCGGCCTGTGGCAGATGGGCTGTGGGAAGATGGACCCAGGTGGGCCTCCCAAGGAGTCACTGTTTTCTCTTTCATACTGGAAGGCTAAGACCCACCTTTCGGGTTGGAATACTGTGACCTGACCTCTTCTTGTCTACGATTCATCTAATGGAGCCACAGGCTGGCTTAATTTCTCCACACACCCCAGTTTTCTCCATTCCCCTCAAAGCCATCTCTCTTCCCCGCTGCAGAGAAGTACCAAAAACAGAGGCTTTACTATATACCACGTGTCTCTAAGTCACTTAAGGTCCACAAGTCTTATTTTCCACATCTGTAAAATGAGATGGTTGGACTAATTAATCTTTAAAGTCTTTCTAGGGGTCAGATAAGTGGCTGAGTGGATTTCAAGTCAGGTCTCGAGACAGAAAGTCCTGGGTTCAAGTCTAGCTTCAGACACTTTCTGGCTGTGTGACCCTGCCTAGCCCTTGCCGTTCTGCCTTGAAACAGTATTAATTCCTTTCTAACTCTGAGGCCGAAGATTTTGCTGGCTTTTCTCCTTATTGATCTTACTAACTCATTCCTAGAGCTTATTCACAGTAAGCTAAGTAACAGTCCACATTTCACCCTCTTGGAGCCAGTTATTTCACTTTGGACATGCTACGCTTGTGCCCTTCTATGAATCCACTTCCCAAGGGCAGAACTCTGGGTATAGAATCTCAAGCTTTGAGTTAGTTCTGCTGGGACTAGCCAATTCTCTCAGTTTTCATATCCTCTGCATCCCTCAGGCCAGACATTCATAACAGGAGACAATCTCGCTTTGCCCCTCAAGAGACCCTGCTTGGCCCCTTGACCTATGGCTGGGTGGTGCTAGGACAGAGCAGGTCAGAACTATCCTTGATGCCTTCTCTACTTCCTCTGACCTCTCTGGAACTCAGGTCAGAGATCCCGGCAAGCTACAGATTCTCAGTCACTCCCAAAGAGGACACAATCCATCAATAAATATTAATTAAGCTTCAACTATGTGCTGGGCCCGGGGACACAAATACTGAAGGGAAACTGCCCCTGTCTTCGGAGGAATTGTGTCATCCTGGGAGAAACAGATCCTAAAAACTGGGGAAATTAGGAAGCTATTCTCGTGGGAAATGGTGCTTGAACTGAGTTCTGAAGAAAGACAGGTGTTGCTACATTCAGAAGTCAGGAGGGAAAGCATCCTAAGCAGGGGGCACAACTTGTACAGAAATCGAGAGGTGAGAAATGTCATGTTCAGGATTAGAAAGGACTAGGAGGCTAATTTGGAGACCATAGCCAGGCAATGATCTCTATGAGGTTACAGCTTCCTTTTGTTTCTAATATTCTCCCTTGGGATTTGTGTCCAGAAGAGGCTAGAGGATTCTGCCAAGCTATGGACAGAAGCCATATTATGTGTCCTAAATTTCCTAAGCATTCTCAGCCATTTCCTGACTAAACAGCACAAGGATAAGAAGTATCCGGCCAGACGTGGGATCCACTCAATCAAACTCATTTTTGGACATAAGCATAGCCCTAGTATCTGAATCAGAGAATGATGAAAAAAAGCACTAAAACCATAGATTACTATAACTAATGAATATTCATTCAAAAAATGTAAATATAATACTGGCAAACAAGTCCTTCAGAAATCCATCCTGCTCCCCCGCCCCCGAAAAAAAAAAAAAACATTCACTATGTGCAATTTGGAATTATAACTAACTATGCAAGGATGGCTGAATGTCAGGAAAATAATTAACATAATTAATTTATATTAAATCATTCAAATCTATATCAGTAGATAAAGGAGGGAAAGAGCAACCTTTAACAAAGTATAACACTCTCTCACACTAAAAATATCACAGACTGTAGGTATAGTATAGCAAGGACCATTTTTAATGATAAAATCTCTTTCTAAAACCAAGAACTGGTATTATATGTAAATAGAAAATGCTAGAAGCTTTCACCCCAAAAATGCAGAAGTAAAGTAAGGTTCTCCCCACTCCCTGTTATCTGAAAAAGTTCTAGAAATGCTAGCAATAGCAACAAGAGAAAGAAATTAAAGTCATCAATATAGGCAAGAAGAGACAAGATAGTCCCTATTTGCTGATGACATAGTTTACTTTGAAAATCTTAGGGAATCAGCAGAGAATCTAATTGAGACAATTAATAGCTTCAGTGAAGTAGAAGTAGAAGTAGAAGGCTCCAACATTTTTTAAAATACAAAGGCGATGGCATTTCTAGATAACAATAAAAGGAAATCTAGCAGTGAATCACAGCTTTGAAAATAACTACAGAATGCATAAAATCCATAGGAGTCATTCTGCAAAGACCCACTCACTCATTCTATAGATATAATTACAAAATTTTCTTAAAGGAAATAAGAACCAATTTTAGTAATTAGAGGTATATTTCATGCTTATAAACAAGCCATCCCAATAGAATAAAAAGGATAATACTACTAAAAGAAACTATCAGGTTTAGTCCTATCAGCCTAGCAAAGTGATTCTTTTCAGAGCCCTCTTCCAAAATAAATAAATAAATAAATAAAAATAATTAATAAGTAAGATTGAAAGGAGGAGAATTTCAGTATCAGATTTCAGGTTTTAATTAGAGTAGTATTCATCAAATAAGTAATTTAAAAAGAAAAATAGATAAAAATAATTCATGATAATCACTATACTTTAAGGTTTGCAAAGAGATGTATGTATATTATCTTTTTTGATCCTCGTGACAACTCTGTAAGTTAGGTACATTGTGCATTGTACAGATGAGGTAACTGAGGCTCTAGTTTAAGTGAAAGGGCAGATAGCTTTTAAGTTTCTGAATTAGGGTTTGAACTCCAGTCTTCCTGACTCTAAGACCCACTGTCAGAAATACTTGTATTAAATATTCTAACATTGATAAACCCTAAAATATGTTGCCTATATAGACAAGAATTACTGGGCAAACTGGAAAGTAATCTGACAGAAATTAGGTTTAGACCAATATCTTACAACATATACCATGAAAAAAAAATCAATGGATATGCTCTAAATAGTAATGATAATATTAGTATTTTTTTATGCCAACATGCTTAAGTATCTTTCCCAGAAATGGTGAGGTGAATGAATTTCAAGCCAAAAAAGAATAAAGGGGAGGAAATCTGTATCATATTTCTCTGAAAAGGGATTGATCATTAAGATATATGGGTAACTAACAATATGTATGATGAAATATATAATTGGTCAAAGGGAATGAATAATTTTTTCAGAAAAAAATTAAAAAAAACTTAACTATATTAGATTGCTCTCTAAAATATTAAAAATAATTAAAATGCAGATCAAAAATATTTTAAAGTTTTATGTCACAACCAGCAAAATGACAATAGGAATAGTTGATGTTGGAAGGATTACAGAAAGATGAGCATATTAATATACTATATTTGGTCTGTTATATGAAATATATAATTAAATATCCCTACCCTTTGAACCAGAGATCCCATTGCTAGACAAATAACCCCAATGAGGTCAATTCAAAAATAAAAGCCCCATATATTTCAAGATATTCATAGAAGCATTTTTTGTAGCAAAAAAAAAAAAAATGAAGTAGAATAAAAGCATTTATAAAATACTTATTATGTGACAAGATTGGTGCTAAGTCCTGAGGATACAAACAGAAAAGTAAAACTGTCTCTGCTTTCACAGAGTTCGCATTATAATTGGGAAAATATACATGTCAGAGAGTTCAGCTACAGGGTGAATAGGAAAGCCCAGGGAGCCTTAAGGTTCGACAGCAGGGAAGAAAGCAATAAACGTGAGCATCTAGCTCCATCAGTAACTAGGTGGGAAGGTTAGGAGGGACTGTGGAAGGAGTTCACAGAACAAGAAAGTCCTATAGCTGTCTAAGGAACTATAAGTTCTAATGACTATGGACATTATGAGAAAAAGGACCCCAGTCTGGAAGGAACCTAGTGAAAGTTTTTCCTCCCAGGGTTCCCTTCCTATTTCCTTTATTCTGTCCTGCAATACAAGGATCAATGATTTTATCAATGTCTGCACTGACCAAAATCTCAAAGTTTCTCAGTTGATCTTTCCAAGTTGTGGGACCCGCCAGATCTCAGAACCACCAGTTAGGACATTCTAGATTCCAGGATCATTCCCATATGATAGTCAGAAACCAGAGAACAGGAACCAGGTTGGGTGAGCTCTAGCTGGCTTTTAGTCTTCCTGAAGGACCTTTGGAATTGCTGGTAGGGTAGTTTCTTCTGTGCCTCTCTTTCTTAACCTGAGCCTTACTTACCATAAGAGTTCTGAAATCCCCCAGAGTCACTTGATGTAAATATGTAAGATCATCTTTCTCTTTTGTACTTCTTTTTTTTATTTTTTATTTTTTAAATATTTATTAATATTCATTTTTAACATGGTTACATGATTCATGCTCCTACTTTCACCTTCAGCCCCCGCACTCACCCAACCCATGACCAATGCACATTTCCACTGGTTTTAACATCTGTCATCAATCAAGACCTATTTCCAAATTGTTGATAGTTGCATTGGTGTGGTAGTTTCAAGTCTACATCCCTAATCATGTCCGCCTCAACCCATGCGTTCAAGCAGTTGTTTTTCTTATGTGTTTCCTCTCCTGCAGTCCTTCCTCTGAATGTGGGTAGTGTCTTTACCATAAATCCCTCAGAATTGTCCTGGGTCACTGTATTGCTGCTGGTACAGAAGTTTATTGCATTTGATTTTACGACAGTATATCAGTCTCTGTGTACAATGTGCTTTCCAATTGTTTAGATCCAGTTTCATTTGTTTGGAAAGTGTTTTGTAGTTGTTTTCATATAATTGCTGTGTTTGTTTTGGTAGATAGATTCCTAAGTGTTTTATATTGTCTAGGGTGATTTTAAATGGTGTTTCTCTTTCTACCTCTTGCTGCTCTAGTGTGTTGGAAATATATAGAAATGCTGATGATTTATGTGCATTTATTTTGTATCTTGCAACTTTGCTAAAGTTGTTGATTATTTCTACTAGCTTCTGAGTTGATTCTCTAGAATTTTTTAAGTAGACCATCATATCATCTGCAAAGAGTGATAGCTTAGTCTCCTCATTGCCTATTTTGATACCTTCAATTTCTTTTTCTTCTCTAATTGCTATTGCTAGTGTTTCTACTACTATGTTGAATAATAGAGGTGATAATGGACATCCTTGTTTCACTCCTGATCTTATTGGGAAGGCTTCTAATTTATCCCCATTGCATATAATGCTTGTTGATGGTTTTAGGTATATACTGTTTATTATTTTTAGGAAAGGTCCTTCTATTCCTATACTTTTCAATGTTCTCAATAGGAATGGATGCTGTATTTTGTCAAAGGCTTTTCCAACATCTATTGAGATAATCATGTGATTTTTGTTTGTTAGGCTGTTGATATGGTCAATTATGTGGATGATTT
The DNA here is from genome assembly GCF_016433145.1 of Gracilinanus agilis. Lineage (NCBI taxonomy): Eukaryota > Metazoa > Chordata > Mammalia > Didelphimorphia > Didelphidae > Gracilinanus > Gracilinanus agilis. The sequence continues at coordinate 303,915,936 of NC_058134.1, forward strand.
TCCTAATGTTGAACCATCCTTGCATTCCTGGTATAAATCCCACCTGATCATGGTGGATGATCTTCTTAATTACATGCTGGAGTCTCTTTGCTAATGTTCTATTTAAGATTTTTGATCTATGTCCATTAGGGAGATTGGTCTATAGTTTTCTTTCTCTGTTTTTGATCTATCTGGCTTTGGAATCAGTACCATATTTGTGTCATAAAGGGAATTTGGTAGGACTCCTTCTTTGCTTATCATATCAAAAAATTTGTTTAGTATTGGGATTAGTTGCTCTTTGAATGTCTGGTAGAATTCACTTGTGAATCCATCAGGTCCTGGTGATTTTTTCTTAGGGAGTCCTTTGATGGCTTGTTCAATTTCTTTTTCTGATATGGGATTATTTAGGTATTCCATTTCTTCTGCTGTTAATCTAGGCAATTTATATTTTTATAAATATTCATCCATATCTCCTAAATTGTTATATTTATTGCCATATAATTGGGCAAAATAGTTTTTAATGATTGCCTTAATTCCCCTACATTAGAGGTGAGGTCTCCCTTTTTATCTTTGATACTGTCAATTTGGTTTTCTTCTTTCCTTTTTTTATTAGATTGACCAGTACTTTGTCTATTTTATCTGTTTTTTTTCAAAATACCAGCTTCTAGTCTTATTTGTTAATTCAATAGTTCTTTTACTTTTGATTTTATTAATTTCTCCCTTGATATTTAGTATTTCTAATTTAGTTTTCATCTGGGGATTTTTAATTTGCTCGCTTTCCAGTTTTTTGAGTTGCATGCCCAATTCATTAAGCTCTGCCCTCCTTAATTTGTTAATATATGCACTCAAGGATATAAATTTCCCCCTGAGTACTGCCTTGGCTGCATCCCACAGAGTTTGGTAGGATGTCTCATCATTGTCATTCTCTTCAATGAAATTGTTGATTGTTTCTATGATTTCTTCTTTGACAAATTGGTTTTGGAGAATCATATTGTTTAATTTCCAATTAGTTTTTGATTTGCCTGTCCAGGTGTCCTTACTAATTATTATTTTTATTGCATTATGATCTGAGAAAGTTACATTTATTATTTCTGCCCTTTTGCATTTGTTTGCAATGTTTCTATGCCCTATTACTTGGTCAATCTTTGTGAATGTACCATGTGCAGCTGAAAAGAAGGTGTATTCCTTTTTGTCCCTATTTGTTTTTCTCCACATATCAATTAAATCTAATTTTTCTAGGACTTCATTCACCTCTCTTACCTCTTTCTTATTTATTTTTTGGTTTGATTTATCTAGATCTGAAAGAGGAATATTTAGATCTCCCACTAGTATGGTTTTACTATCTATTTCCTTCTTGAGCTCTGCCAGTTTCTCCTTTATGAATTTGGATGCTATGCCACTTGGTGCATATATATTGAGCAGTGTTATTTCCTCATTGTTTATACTGCCTTTAATCAGGATGTAATGACTTTCCCTGTCTTTTTTAATCATATCTATTTTTACTTTGGCTTTGTCAGAAATCATAATAGCCACTCCTGCCTTCTTTTTCTCATTTGATGCCCAAAAGATTTTGCTCAAGCCCTTAACCTTAAACTTGTGTATGTCCACCAACCTCATATGTGTTTCTTGTAGACAACATATGGTAGGATTTTGGTTTCTAATCCACTCTGCTATTTGCTTCTGTTTTATGGGCGAGTTCATCCCATTCACATTCAGAGTTATAATTATCAGTTGTGCATTCACTGACATTTTTGTATCCTCCCCTAGTCCAACCCCTTCTTCTTACACTATTTACTTTTTAACCAGTTGTTTGCTTTGAGCCGGTATCCCTTATCCCCTCCCTTGATTAACTTCCCTTTCTACCCCCTCCCTTATTATTCCCCTCTTTTTATTTTTAAAGGCCTAATGAATTCCCTCCCCCTTCTTCTCCCCTCCCTTTTTTGACCTCCCCACTCCCCTGTTCCCCTTGGTTTATCCTTTCTGACTTTGTCAGTAGGGTTAGATAGAGTTTTATATCCCAATGGATAATATAGCTACTCTTCCCTCTCTGGGTTGATTACACTGAGAGTAAGGTTTAAATATTACCTCTTAATGCTCTCTTCCTCTCCTTCTTATAATAATATTTGTCCCCCCCCCTTCCCATGCCCTCTTTATGTGTAATAGAATATCCTATTTTTCTTATTCACTCAAGTTTCTCTTGGTGTCCCCTACTATTCACCCCCCTCTTTCCTACCCCCCATGTCATCTTAGACCATTTAGTATTCCGTCCTCTCCCTATGAATTATTCTTCTGATTGCTATAATAGTGAACACTATAATAATGAATAGAGTTCACTACAGAGAATTATACATAGCATTTCTCCACATAGGAATACAGATAATTAGATCTTATTGAAGCCCTTAAAGAGTTAAATTTAAAAAAAAATTATGAGTTATCTTTCTTTCCCCTCTGTTTCTTATTTACCTTTTCATGTTTCTCTTGATTTTTGTGGTTAGATATCAAACTTCCCATTTAGTCCTGGTCTTTTCTGTGCAAATACTTGGAAATCTTCAATTTTGTTGAATGCTCATACTTTCCCCTGGAAGTATATAGTCAGTTTTGATGGGTAGTTGATCTGTGGTTGAAGGCCTAGCTCTCTTGCCTTTATGCATATCATATTCCAAGCCTTGTGGTCTTTTAGCGTGGAGACTGCCAGATCCTGTGTGATCCTGATTGGTGCTCCTTGATATTTGAATTGTCTCTTTCTGGCTTCTTGTAAGATTTTTTCTTTTACTTGGAAACTCTTGAATTTGGCTATTATATCCCTTAGTGTTGTCTTTTCTGGGTCTAGTGTAGAGGGTGATCTATGGACCCTTTCAATGTCTATATTGCCCTCTTGTTGTAGAACTTCAGGGCAATTTTCCTGAATAATTTCTTTTAGTATGGAGTCCAAGTTTCTATTAATTTCTGCTTTTTCAGGAAGACCAATGATTCTCAAATTGTCTCTTCTAGACCAGTTTTCTTGGTCTGTCACTTTCTCATTGAGGTATTTCATGTTTCTTTCTATTTATTAGTCTTTTGACTTTGCTTTATTTGTTCTTGCTGTCTTGAGAGATCATTAGCTTCTAATTGCTCAATTCTAGCCTTTAGGGACTGGTTTTCGGCTATGATCTTTTGGTTTTCCTTTTCAATCTGGTCATTTCTGGTGTTCAATTTGCTTATCAGTTCATTTGATTTCTGAGCCTCACTTTCCAATTGCAAAATTCTGCCTTTTAAACTATTATTTTCTTGCCATATCTCTTCCATCTTTCTCATCATCTCAGATTTGAACTCTTCAATAGCTTGTGACCAGTTTTCATTATTTTGGGAAGGTTTGGATATGATTACTTGTTTGTTCTCCTCTGTTGTGTGGATTTTCTCTGTGTAAAAGTTATGGAGTGTTACAGAGTTCTTCATGATAATATTTCTCTTCTGGGGTTCCCAATTTTGGCTTGCTATTGTTAGACCTGCACCTTCTGCACTTTGTCCTCACACTGAGGTTCTGTCTGCGCTCTCTAGGCTCCCGATGTCTCAGGTCTCGTTGTTCTCGGGGTTGAGCCTCCTGATCATCCCTGGTCTGCCCCTCTGCCCGCGGCTCCTTCAGTTGTCTCAGGGCACTGCTTCCACAGCTGTGCTCCCATCTGCACAGGGTTCCCACTGGAGGTCCAAGACTGCACTCGAGATCCTTGTCCACGCCTAGGGCAATGCCTTCACCTGCGCAGGCGCTAGAGCTCAGGGTCTGTATTCAAAGTCCATGTGCGTTCTTTAGCCTCTTGGGGTCCTAAGTCTTGCTGCTCTCAGGAACAAGCCCTGGAGCTGCCAATGACTTAATGGGTGCCCCAAACCTGCTTTAACTGTTGTGCACTGGCCTTGGCGCTATATGTGGTGTGGGATTGGGGGAGGGGCTTCTTCCTCTTGCGTTTTAGTGAGAGCTGTTTCACCCTTTTATAGCGTGGAAATGCCCCGATTCCATGTACCTTCAATCATGCACCCTATTGTGGCGTCCCTTTGTTCGTCTAGATTTGTTTTTTATGTCCCCTTGAGGAGTCCTGTATGCTTTGGTTAGAAGAGATCAAGCAGCTGCTCCTTACTCTGCCACCATCTTCCCTAGCCCAATTTATTTTTTTTTCCTCTTTTGTACTTCTAAAGATGGAGAATAGGTTTTCCAAAAGGTCTTTCCATGTATTTGGAGTCTTTGAGAAGCCAAGGGACTATTGGTCTTATCAATGTGAGCATACTTTTTGTATGAGTCAATTTACTACATGATTTTTTTCGCTCTCATCTGTCTCCATAAAGGCACATTCACTGTGTGCCTCCAAATAACCATGAGAGAGAGAGAGAAGATGGAGAGGGAGAAACAAGAAAGAGAGGGAATAAGAAAGAAAAATAGAAACAGAGACAGGAAGCAAAATAGATAACACAATAAGGTTCTCTTCACAGACATCAAAATAATGGGTTTTTCTGGCCAGAAACTAATTTGGGACCTGAAGATTTGGGGTATCTCAAACATATGGAAGTTCAATTTCAGTTCTAAGTCCAGAGTGACCATAAACTTTAATATCACAGATTTGTTCTAACTGATACCATCTGGTAGGAGGAAGAATAGGGAGAAAGTTGTTGACAGGAAGATTTCAGCCCCATATGGGAAAGTATTCCTCACCAGTCATAGTTCACCCAAACTAGAATAAGCTGGGAAGAAGAAGAGTTCCATGGCCATTTGCTCAGGGTATTTCTCTTTGGATAGGGAATGAACTGGATTTTCTCAAGTCCTGTTCACTTCAAATTCTAGAATGTCTCACTTTTAAATATCACCCCAAACTGAATTTATATTTAACATGTTTCCAGGTGCCACCAATGGTCAGTCCATCTGGCCCTCTCTTCCTCCTTCCTTCCTTCACTCCCTCTTCTCCTCCTCTATTCCCTCTCTTAGCATCAACAGAGCACTTTCTAAATTTCACATCAGAAACACACAACCTAAAACATGCCTATATGCATGACAGGATTCTGAGCAAGATGAAAATTACTAGCCTTGAAAAATAAAATCAATAAAAACCCTCCCCACAAATTCTGGGGAGCCTGGAAGCCCACAAGCACATCTTCTGCCACTCCCCTCCTCACTTCCCCCACTGTTTTGACACTTCGGGTTTCCTCCACTCAAGTGTGCTCATCTTTCCATCAGATCAAAATCCCAATATTTTGATATTTCTCTGAAGTGAACCTTTCAAGTTTTCCCTCAAGTTTTCAAGTTGGACTGGAAATTAATTGGCATTGAATGAGTCCATTATGTGAGACTGATAGCAAGAAGCTGGTATGTACTTAAGAGAGGTTCTTTGACCAGGAGGCACCATTCTCAACTATAGATTTTTTTTTTATTTTTATTTTTTTTTTTATCATGGGTGCTTTTTAACTGTTAGGCTCCTTGACTCATTAGAGAATTGCCATGCAAAGGTACTTTTGGTCCCCACTGAGATGACACAAACTGCTTGGGTTTGATAACAGACAGCCTGCCCATCAGAGGGGGGTGGTCTCACTAAGGAGAATAAACCCAATTGGCGGTGGAATGAACTGTGTAAAGTTTGCATGGTGTGGCAGCACACTGGGAGGAAGACTTTTCCACCTGTGGGGCTTTGCATTATGCAAGGTCTGCACAGGGGAGGAAACTTGCTATTCTCCCCGCCCCCCACCTCACATCTTATAAATGATGGATCAAAACACACCGGCTCCAGCAGATATCTGTTGGTGCAACTTTCCTCTTCAGGTAATTGAACAGTCGTTTCCTCATCCCAGGTTTTGATCAACCATATTTTAATGATGTGTTGAGAATATGTATGTATGCATGAGAGGGACTGGCCTGCTGGGAACTCCAGGTCCCCCACTTTCCTAAACCAGCAGGCCCCCTGGCTTTGCTTACTGATGCTGACACTGAGGTGTGGGAACCCTCTGTTCTTCTTTTGATCTAACTCCCCCTACTCAAGTCCTCCCTTTGTGAAGGAGTTTTCTCTTCTCCCTAGCCCCACTCCCTAAAATCAGCACAGCGGACAGCCCTCCTGAAAGTTTACAAAATGTTTCTATTTCTACATACTATGAAGAAATGCACAGATGTGCAAAAGGGCCAATAGATGGGGTTGGTGGCTGAATCTTAACTCAAGCGCTGCTCTGCTTTGCAAATCCAGAGTGGGCTGGACTCCAGGCTTACCATCCCTCCACCTCCTAAGACTATCTCTTGACCAAAAACCCTAACATGAGCAGCAAAGAGACCCAGAGTCAGGAAAATCAGGAAGATCCAAGTTAAAATCCTGCCTCAAGCATTAGCTGTGTGACCCTGGGCAAATCACTTAACTCTGTTTGCCTTAGTTTCCTCATCTATAAAATGAGCTGGAAAAGGAAATGGCAAACCACTCCCGTATCTTTGTCAAGAAAGTCTCAAAATAGATCATGAACAGCCAGACACAAATGAACAACAAAAACGTTTTTCTCAAACTTTTTCCCCCCAGAGCCAGCTAGCCTAATCTGCTCTTCTAAATTGCTTAAGGTATTGAATTCTGCCCCACCACCCTCCCCCCTTCCCTCCACCTTAGCAGGATATTTTCTAGTTGACATAAATCTGGCCATCAAAGTTTGGTAGCATCACTCAGGATGGGGTTGTGGGGAAGACATTTGTAATTTCATTGATGTGGGAAAATGTGTGATAAGGAAACATCTTTTACCAAACCAACTGGGCACTTGCTTCTCAATTTAGAGTCTTGAAGAAATGCCTGGCATGCTACAAATTGAAGTGACCTGCCCAGGGTCATAGAGACAATATGTATCAGAAGGAATATTTGAACCCTCCTAATTGCAAGTCCAGCACTCCCTCCACTAGTCCAAACTGTCTCCCTTGAGCACTATAGAATCTCAATGTTTGAATGGATTTTAGAGGCCATCTGACTTAACAAAAGAATGATAGCAGCTGGGACAGCAACACTGACTAGCCTTCACTGAGTGTCCCCGGGAAGAGTTCCTTTTTTTTTTTTAATTTATTTTTTTTTGAAAAATTTTATTTAATTAATTGATTTAGAATATTTTTCCATGGTTACATGATTTATGTTCTTTCCCTTCCTAATGCCCTCCATAGCCAACAAGTAATTCTGCTGGGTTTTACATATGTCATTGATTAAGACCTTTTTCTGTATTATTAATATTTGCATTAGGGTGATTGCTTAGAGTCTATATTCCCAATCATGTCCGCCTCAACCCATATGATCAAGCAGTTGTTTTTCTTCTGTGTTTCTACTCCCAAAGTTCTTCCTCTGAATGTGGGTAGCATCTTCCTCATAATTCCCTCAGAATTGTCCTGGGTCATTGCATTGCTGCTAGTACAGAAGTCCATTACATTCGATTGTGCCTCAGTGTATCCGTCTCTGTATATAAGGTTCTCCTGGTTCTGCTCCTTTTACTCTGCATCAATTCCCAGAAGCCTTTCCAGTTCACATGGAATTCCTTATAGCACAACAGTATTCCATCACCATCAGATACTATAATTTGTTCAGTCATTCTCCAATTGACGGGCATATCCTCATTTTCCAGTTTTTTTGCCACTACGCAGCTATAAATATTTTTGTACAAATCTTTTTCCTTATTATCTCTTTGGTGTGTGACCCCAGCAGTGGTATGGCTGGATCTAAAGGCAGACAGTCTTTTAAAGCCCTTTGGGCATAGTCCCTGGAAGAATTCTGAAGAATCTAAGAAGGCAATCCATTTTGCTTCTGATGGTTGTAACTGTTGAATAACACTGAGTCACTTCCTATTAGCAATTCTTGATCCTAGTTCTAACCACTGGATTTTAGCTAAACAAATATAGTTCTTCTTTCACATGATAAATGACATTTCTGATACTTGAATATAGCTATTATGCCCACATCCACCTTGAGAAGAAATCTTTTCTTCCCAATCATATACAGTTCTTTGGGGTGAACAACTTATCCTCCATGGGGCATTCTCCATTTTATCTTTGTCTTTCTAAAATGTAGCTCAGAACTGGATGAAAAATGGAACTTAAAGAGCATTAATTTGAAGGAAAGGAGCTGCCGTATTACCTTGTTTAGTCATATGAAGTTTCAAGTCCTCTGACACCCCTAAAAATCCCTCATATAATTTATTGTCTAGAAAACTATTCCTAGTCTTGAATTTGCCAGGTGTTTTATGTTTTTAACCAAGTATTGGAAGTTACATTTATAATAGGGATTAATTTATTACTACTAATTTATACCTTAACATTTCTAGGCCCTTATGCTAGTTTGTTGAAATTTTTTGGATATTCTTTCCAATGAACACATTCTCAAAATATTTTGAGATTTTACTTCTTAGTTCTGATTCTAATAATGATTGCAATTGTTGTTTCTTCCCTCTGTGAGAAAAGTTCAGGCCCTCGCTGCAGTTGCCTAATCCTGGTATCTAACCTCATTTCACCCACAAGGTCAGGGTTATCATGATTTTTCAGTGGAGATATTCCCTACTACATTTCTTAAAGATTCTGCTTTTCTCCATAGTCAAAGTTTGCAGCTCCTCTTGGCATACCCTCAGGAAAAGCTAAATCTTGTTCTGGATGAAATTTTGGTCTAGTCTTCAGCACATTAACACAGTTGAAATGCCAGACAGAGGCTGCCAATAATAAGTGAAACAGGTAGTGTGATGCCATGGAATAAACATTGGCTTATGAGTCCAAAGATCTGTGTTTTAGCACTAGCACTACCATTTTGTGGATGTGTATTTATAGTAACCTAATTACTCCAAGTCTCAGTTTCCCCACTTGAAGAATGGTAATAATGATATCTATTTTTAATAAGCCTCTTCTTAGCACCAAATAATATGATGGGTATGAAAATACTATCTAAATTATTTTACCTACTGGTCTATTTCTCATCTCAGAGCTTAATCTCCTGTAGTCTCCATTGGAGAGTTCTGTCATAAAACATATTATTGGGGAGAGAATTTGGAACTACCACAAACTTTGTGGCCTGAGCTGGGCCTCGGTGGTCAATTGTATACGCAACTCCTACTTCTTGTTCAACTCCTGCTATTCTGCAACATAAATGAATCCCTCAGGATGGTTTGTGTACAAATAAAAGCATTTTTGCCATATACATCCATCTTTAATCACATCTTTTATGGAAGCAAAGAGTCACAGCACTGATAATAATGAATGAAATATGTAGTTAAAAGTTCTTTATATTCATTACTACTTAACTCAAATAACTTTATGAGCTATATATAAGAATTATGATCTCCATTTTACAGTTGATAAAACTGAGGCCCATAGAGGATTGTGACTTGATCAGAATTATACAACCAGTATAAATTATAAATGAGGGGGAGATAGAGGCTAGCCTCTGCCTACTAGGTCATAAGAGGACAGAACTAGGAGCAATGGGTGCAATATGAAAACATTCACATTTAGCTTTACAATGAGAAAGTATTTTCTAACAATTGTAGCTGTCCCATTCTGGATGGGCATGAGTTCCTTTTTCTGGGGGAAATCAAGCAATGGTAAGCTGACCTTTTGTGGGATGTTAGAGAAAGAAGTCTTCAGGTGTTATTTTGATCAGATGATTAGACTTTTCATGGCATTTCCAGCTCTGTGGCTCTGGGACTACAAGTCACTTCAAGTTCACAATCTGATGACATGTTCTTTTTTTTCTCTCCCTCTTTCATATACAGGTTTATTCAACAACATTAATCAAGCACCTATTAAGATAAATGATAGATCAGGTTTTCGCCTCATTCCTCATGATATAACCTTCACTTCCTTCACTACCACCAATTCTTAACACAGGAGAGAAAGTGAAAGGGGAGAGGAGAGAGTGGAGGAGAAGAGAGGAAAGGAGAGGACAGGAGTGGAGCAGAGAGAAGAGGCAATGGAAAAGGGAAGGAGAAGAGAAGGGAGGAGAAAAGAAAGATGAGCGAAGGGAGACAGAGACAGAGAGAATATTGAGTGAGGTGGGAAGTGAGACACCAAAATCAGGAAGGCAGAATCTGTGCCTTAAAGAGACTTTGTATTCATGTCTCTCTTTAATTTGATGTCTTTATATAAAGGTTTAACCTAGGTTTAACTTAACCATCCTAGTCATGCTGAGGATGTGAAACTATAAACAAACTCAGTACTCCAGGCTAAATCTGTTCAGGACAGATGATAGTAGAACTAACAGGAAGCAGCCTAAAAGCATGGAAAGTATCCCAGATGTGTTACCAGAAAACCTAGGTTCAATCCATTGATCAAGCCATTTACTAACTGCAGGATCCACCATTTTAGCCTCTCTGATCCTTAAGTTTTCTTATATGTAAAATGAAGAAGTTGGGCTTTATGACTCTTGAGGTTCCTGTCAACCCTGAAACCGTGCTTCTATGATTTCCCATGTTTCACCATTTTTTTTCATAGTACTTAGAGGTAGAAGATACCTTAGAGTTAATCCAGTCCAAGCCTCTCATTGTGGAAATGAGGATACTCATAACCAGAGATGAGAAAGGATTTGCTCCAAATTCCAAATCCAGTTAAAAATTATATCAAGGATTAAAGCAGAGGCCTTCCAATTCTCAATGGAAAGTCTTTAATGCTGCTTCCTTTAAAATGGATACTAATCAAATCTTGATTAATTGACAGGCTGAAATTGATGAATTCTGGATAATAGAACTTTTGACTTCATGGAAGTTGCCCCAATCTAGAGTGAGGGCAAAGGAAATGAAAGCCAGTGCATGAGAGAGAAGGAATACAACCAGCCAACACAGTTTGTTCAAAAGGTCAAAACTAAGCAAAGCTTAGATGTTAGTCATGTTCTAGAGAATCCTCTTCACATATGAGTTAGAACCTCTGAAGTTCTATCTGGCGCTGATCTTCTTTGACTGAATAAAGTATGAGTCCACTGAGCAGAGAGCATCATACCATTGAATGTTTAGAAAGAAAAATCTGCCCAGAGAATGGGTATCGAAATAGAGATCCATAATCCAGGAGAAGCCTAACAAATGGGAAGGAATGATGGAGGAGGCAACTATTTATCCTGGAATGAGTGAGCCAACCATGTCCCAGCTTTTTGATCTGAGGAATAGTCATCAGCATTGACAGTAGTTAACCTGGTTTGTGAAGATATCCAATTCAAATTCTATATACCTAAAAAGTTCCTATTACTTGAAGAGTATTAACCTTGGTCCTTGGGGTTGGAAAGAGCACAGATCCGTGAAGATCAGTATGACCTCATTCATGCCTTCTGAGAGTTCAAGCAACATCAATAAGCAGAAGAGGGCACCAATACTAATGACAATAATATCTTCTCAGTCCAGTTACACTCAAGATAACTTTTATATTTTTAGAGCTCAAAAGCCCCAGGTGGACATCTAGGTAAATTCAACCTTGTCATTTTAGAGATGAGGAAAGAGAGGCATGGAGTCTTGAAGTGATTTGCCAAATATTACATATCTAGTGCATTTTAGAGTCAGAATTCGAACCCATGAACTCTGATTTAAAATCCAGTGAGGTTTTTTTTCCATTACAACATTTGTTCCCTTATAACATTTTTCTGCTTGTTTTACCTGTGAGTTCCACATAGATGTTTCTTTTCCTTTGTAGTATCATGCTTTTGGATCTCATGCTCTACTTTCAAACCATTATTCTTACTTTCCAGGTCAGAACAATGAGAGGAAGGTAAATTGAAGCAGTCCTGTGCTAAGGGTGCACCCTGGAAGATGACCAGTTAAATGTCTTGGTATAGATGCGTGACTTATGTTGTCTTCGGTTTAGGGACATTTTTTTTTTTAATTTTGTCTTCATATCCAAAATACTTAGCATGTAGTAGGAAGTTAATAAATGATTTTTTGATTGAATAAAATTATTTCCTTGATCTTATAATTTTGTCATCCATGATCCTATTCATTAATAGAAAGTAGGCAAAAGAATTCATAGATTTGAGGGATGAAGTTGAGGGATTCCTGCATTTAAAAAAAAATAGTTGTTCCTCCTGTCTTTCATAGCATGATAGAAACACTCTACAGACACTTTCATTCTAATTCCCTCTTCAGAACAAGGAATAGCCCATTCCTTCTTCTTAGCTACTTGTATTTTCATGATTGGACTGTTCATATTTACCAGTATTATAGCACAGTTTCTGCCTCAGGACCTTTATCAAGTGATACATTTATGGGAACTTTGTTCTCACATGTCTGACTCTCACTGAAGAGCAGATGCCTCTCACTGTTCTCCCCTGCTACCCACCACCACCACTGCCATGCATGTTGCCATATAGGTGACTTTATAACTAGGCTGGGAATTTGGGGGTCATCTCAAAAATCTGAAAACTAGTTACCTCTCTGCATGTGCCAGATGCCAATTTGTGAGGCTGAGGCATGAAGAAACAAAAAGAAAGATGCTGGAGATGACAGAGTCTGTCGCTCCTCCAAATGATTGTTCATTTTGTGTAAGTCTATTTTCCTCCTTCCCAATTCTTCCAGCTGCTAGATTTTGCCTGTAGCCAGAGCTTATTAAATTTTTAGGCTCCCTAGACTACCTAGTGCTGCGTCTTTTCTATATTTAATGCCTCCAGCATATCATAACTGCATAATCTAATGTGCCCTCTGTTCCATGGCTCTGTCTTCTAACAATTGATCATTTCCCTTGTGTTAATTTGGTGGGGGGATAAATGAAGAATAGACAGGACTTGGACAGGCCAGTTTCAGCAAATGAACTTGCAGTTGTCTGGTACTTGGCATTTTTTGAGAGAGAGAGAGGGACAGAGACAGAGAGAGGGACAGAGACAGAGAGAGGGACAGAGACAGAGACAAAGACAGAGAGAAGAAAGTCTTGCCCCAAAAGTGCCTTCACAGACTCTACATCAAGTAAGGGTTAAAGACCCAGATTCTTTACAAAGATGTGTTTCTATTTCGAAACCAATGCCTGTTTTCAAGATACAAAACTGTTCCCTCAATGGTAGGTCAATTCTTTGGAGCAAGATGAGTAAGGGCATGACTAGAAAAGCCAATATAAACAGAAGTAGTCTTTTGGATACTGAGCCTTTCAAAAGCCATATAGTCTTATAATGTTTAAGTCTGAGGGAAAGTAGATCTGGGTAAGAAACTAGATGGGGAGATCAGGCTAAGAGAATTATTTTTTTTTCTGTTCACCTCCAAATTCCATCCATAGCTTGGCCAAATGAACCAAGACTTGAGGATATACTTCAGATCTCTTTGAAATATCAAGTGAACACATTATAATCTTCTCAATGAAATATTGAACATATCCTTCATCAGCATCTATAATCTTGAAAAAAACACTGCAAACAGGTAATTATTTGGATATAGAACTGAATAAAAGATAGAAAATAAAATGTATTGACTTTGGGAGTTGCTAGATTCATTTAATCTCACTCTGAACAAAAGGCCCTTCCTTTAAAAAAAAAAAACCTGTTTGATCTCAAATTGTGCAAAACTATAACTCAGGAATTATAATTAAGGATCATATTAAAGTCAATGGAGAAGTGGTTAAAAGCAGATTACAGAGTGTTATAAAAATGATTAGATAATGTCATCAGAGACACCCAATAACTAGTTTGCTATGAGGTCCTGGATGAGTCATTTAACTTTTTAGTACTCTAGAGAACTCACTGAGAATATAAGTTGGATTGGAGGGGCTGACATGAATTATTAGAGAGAATTTATTCACCCAAGAGTTATCTACTCTTACCAGAGAAAGGTAGGAAAAAATTAGATAGGCAGGTTATATAATAAGAATGATGGATAAGCCAATGGACCAATGGTTTGCTTCATTTGTTTTCTCAAGATGTATAAAAGAAAATAAAGAATATCTCCAAAGTTAAAAAAAAAGTAGAACCTTTAGACAACCTTATGAGAGGGGTTGGAAAAGAGTTGGAAAAGATTAGCAGATAGCACTGGATTGCAATTTATATACTTTGTGGGAATTCCCAAATTAATGAAATCATGGATTGATTGGAGTATTTCGTGTATAAAATAATTTTGGTTATTTAGGTTGACATTGCTTCTCTTTGAGGCATTCAATTTACAACTGTTTTTGTTTTCACTCTTCTTCCTTTAACCTGAAATTTCCCCATAGAATTCATTTCTGTGGGCTTCAAGGGATATTTTTATGTTACAGATTCTCAATCCTGGGTCTCAGGTATTATGGAGAAAGAAGGAAATTCTTGATTTTTAAAAAATCTGTATGTTGTGAAAAGTTAAATAGCATAAGCCATTTTAGGAGAGCTCCCAGAAAACAAATATTGTCACATTCATCTTACATCATTCTACAATGCACACAATGATTTTGAAATTTGACAATTATCCCAAAAATATAGTCAGAATATGTGGAAGCCCACTCCATCATAGCCTGAAATTTTAAGGATATTCCAAAAAAGAGACTAAAATATTTTCTTCCCTTAGACCTCTTATGTCCTTCCATTTGACCACTTGTAATAATTTTTTTCACACACTAACAAAAAGTAATTAATTTTCTTTAGGACATATTTAAACTAGGGTCAATTAGATGGCTTAGTGGATAGAGAGCCACGTTTAGAGATGGAAGATTGTGCTTTCAAATCTGGCCCCAGACAATTACTAGCTGTGTGATCCTGGGCAAATCACTTAACTACAATTGCCTAAGTTCTTACCATTCTTTTGCTTTGGAACTGTTACTTATTATTGATTCTAAGACAGACGATAAGAGCTTTTTTTAATTTAAGACATAGTTAAACCAAGCTAACTCACACAAAGAAAAAGAAAGAAAAATGAGGTCTAAAACACTTCACCTATGTCTCCTCTGACCTGACTGTGATAATTTGGTTTTAGCCCAGCTATTGGAATCTAATACCTAGTGTTTAAGTCATAGCCAGAACCCTGTTACCCTTCAGTACATTACTAGATCCTACAGTGCTCTGCATTTACCTGTTGGATTTTTTCTAGGTTCTCAGTGCAAATGTTTTTTGCTGAACTCTGTCCTTTCCATTGATATAGCCAGCAGCAATACTCCTGCCTCACTGGCTCTTCTTTGCCTTTGCAACTATGGAGAGAGGCTGCCTCCTTCAGCTGTTTTCAATTAACTCATGATGGACATCTCTGAGCCAATGACTCAGTGTGATTTGGCAACCTGGAGGCAAGATGGCACAGTGAAAATCACACTGGATATATAGTCTGAGGACATGCCTTCAGATGCCAGCTCTGCCATCTGTGTGCCCTCAGCCGAGTTACTTCTGCTCCTAGGGGCTCAGTTTCCTTTTCCTTAAAATAAGGAGTGAAAAGAGTGCTGATTCTGAAGTCTGAGAATCTGGATTCAAGCTCTCCCCCCAGCACTTACCATCTATGGGAATTTGGGAAAATCACTTAATGGTTCTGAGGCTCATTTATTCACCTGTAAAATTAGTGGCTAAAAACAAATAATCGCTAAGAGAATTTCCACCTATTGTCATCATAGATCTCCAACATTTAAGTTTTAAAAAGACCTTTCCTCACAATAGCTCTGTAAGGGAGGTAGTAAAAGGATAATAGAATCCCTTTATGGAAAGGGAAACTGAGTGTCAGAATTTCTAAAATATGATGAAATATTTTTAAAGGGGAAAGGTTATTTTATTTTACAACCCATTGGTTTATACGTAAACCAATGGGTTGTAAAATATGGAATCATATACATGGAAAGAACTTTAGAGATCTACAATATTGATATCAACAACAATTGCCAATAGGGGCAGCTAAATGGCTCAGTGGGTTGAGAAAAGGCTTAGCAACAGGAGGTCCTGGGTTCAAAATTGACCTCAGACACTTCCTCGCTGTGTGAGTGGGCAAGTCACTTAATCCCCATTGCCTAGTCCTTACACTTCTTCTGCCTTGGAACCAATACACCATGTTGATCAGAAGGTAAGGATTTTTTTAAAAGAAGAAAAATGTCCATGTTTAGTGTTTTGTATTGGGAAAAAAAGGGTGGGTGGGAATGACCATTCTTATTTTTGGGAAGCCTTTACAGTCTAATAGGGAAGATGAAGCATATATGAGAATAGGACCTGGGTTTATGATTTAATCGGTACAGGGAATTCTTCAGTGATGAAACTCTTTTAACCAGCACAATTCAGAACTTTCTGCAACTTCATGCTAAGAGGTGAGGTGACTTGCTTTGATCCATGCCAGCTGACAGGACACAGGTTTTCCTGACTTTAAGATAAGTTAAAACATTCCCTGAAATGTTGCATTCAAACACACACCAAGGCTTCCATCACTATATTCCAATGTAAGGAATGACAGTAATGAAGAAGGATCCAAGAGAGGCTGTAAATTGACACAACTGAGAAAGAGACCACCTTTAAGTGGCAGGAGCCAGGGTAGTTAGGTGGTGGAGCTGAGCAATGGCAAAAATATTCAGTTGATGAAGGAGTAAATATTTGTATTACACACCTGAATGAGTTTGTGAAAACTGGAGAGGATAGGGTATGAACAAGAAACTTGTAACCCAGTATGGTAACCAGAGTAGAGCAGGTGTCCTACATTACTTTGGAATTGCATGTTACATGTTCAATATATTCAGTGTGGGGAAAATATTGGAAGTGGGTCTCCATTTAATGTTGATGGTACTCATATCTGATCCAGGAAACATCAGTTAAATAGCAAAGTATTTAAATACAACAACGTAGCAGAGTATATTGGGGTGGAGGGGAATCATGTCATGAGAACATTCTGTCTCTATATCCAAATGAATGAAGGAAGCATTTATTTCACACTCACTACTTACAAAGCACTATACAAAGAATTGGAGATACAAACAGAAAAGGAAGACAGAACCTGCTCTCAGAGGGGCTGACCCAGTCTCATGTCCTGGTGAGGACAGGAACAATTTTCAAGAAAACTCATGATTTAGATTAGCTAAGAAGGTGTTTTGGCTCTTGCCTGAGTTCACACTCCTCCATGTAGCTAGGTACTCCTTGTTGCCTCATACCTCTGCCCCCCACAGTACCTTTTCATAACTCTCTCTTTAATATTTTAATCTAATTTACCTTAATAAAATTTCAGTTATAATCTGTTGTTAATTTCTTTGGGGGGGAACAATGTGATGATGGCTACTTTTAGAATAAACTTTGCATCTTTAATCATAGAAATCACCTTCTCTTAATTGGAGCTACTAATAAGTAGGAACAATTTGTTTTCTAAGGTCATCTGATGCTGATGGGGAATGTAAAATTCTCATGAAATATTAAACATTATTACTCAAATGCATGCATGATCTTAATGCAGTAGACAAGACAGTGGTTATATTAATGACTTTTACATGACTATTGTGTGATGACTTTACAGATTTTAATATTGTAGGTAACAAATAGAGAGAGAGAAGTATACCTTCTGTCACTTATTTTCTGGAACATGAACATAAATCCCTATTGCAGCATCATTGACACATAGTCACGTAAGCTTTCTTTCCTGGAGGACCTCCAAGAATGAACAATTCAGTATCCCTGAAGACAGGAATTCCACTTTTACCCATCTTTTATTATTAAGAATCTTCTTATCTCCTCTCTTCATCAAAAATTTTCTCATCTTCCTCCTGGGTCTGTCTTTGAGATATGTACAGTGGAGTCCTGTGTTGCCTGGATAACTGTGAAGACTCTGCAAAAAGAAAAAGCCCTCCCTAAAGGAAGGAACAGTTGCATCAATAGCATCCATTTCTAGCCTTTCTCTGTGAATTTGTCCCCTAGAATGACTCATGACCATTGGCATCCTGGAGCAAGGCATGGTGCTAAAGACGGCCTCAAGTGTCTCTTTGCCTTCCTTTAGTAGGAATTCTTTGCTCGTATTTCCTATCTTTATTTAATTAAATGAATTAGAGTTTAGGAGAGGAATTCTAGGAAGATGGTGGCTTAGAAGCAGCAAGACTCCAGACCTCTGTAAACCCTTCAACACCAATGAAGGACAAAGGTCTTCGAGGAGAAAGGACAGAAAGCCAAATATGACAAAAGAACAAAGCTGGGGGATCCTCCTGATAAACCCAACTTAAAAGGTACATAAAAAAAGGCTAAATTCTTGAACTGTTGGGCTCAGGGGAAAGGGAAAAAGGAAGATCCCAGGTCCCCTCCCACACCTAATCTGCCAAGTCTCCAGCAGATCTTGGAATCTCTGGGCAGGCAAGGGCACTAGTCCAGAGTGACTATCTCGCTTCTCTGGCACAACTGTGCCAGACTCAAGGCTTTGATCACAGACAACAGGGAGACAGCTGGAGGAGAAGCACAGAAATGGTGGGCAAACATTCCATCTTGGGCTGCTCCCACCCCCTTCTCAAGGTTTTGGCCTCAGGGCACATCAAACTGTAGATCAACTCCACTCTGGCTTAATCTTATCAATACAGCAAATGAGACTTCTTCAGAGGGGAGGGAAGCCCCAACACCCCTCCCCCATAGACTGCAGTGAAAGTAGCTGAAATCCCATCTTTAGCTTTTACTAACATCTGGGGAAGATCTGGCATCAGAGCCCACTAATCTAGTGAGTCAACAGAGCAGAGAAGAAGCCCTTCCAGAGCTGAATAGCCCAAACCCACAGATACAGCAAATAATGAGAGATTACAGCCAATTACAAAGAGGGGAAGAAGGATAAAATATGAGTAAATGAAATAAGGAATTCTGGGAAGATGGCGGTGTAGAAGCAGCAAGGCTCCAGACCTCCATAAAGCCCTTCACCACCAATCAAGGACAAAGGGCTCTGGAAGAATAGAAAACCAAATCTGACAACACAACAGAGCTGGGGGATCCTCCAGCTGAACAGATCTTAAAAGGTATTAGTAAAAAAAGAGAAAAAAAAAAAAAAAAGCCTGAATTCTTGGAACTCTTGGGTGGGAGGGGAAAAGAAAGGAGGAAGATCCCAAACCCCTCCTCCACCTAATATGCTGAGTCTCCAGCAGATCCTAGAATCTTTGGGTGAGCTGGGGTACCAGCCTGAGGGAGTGCCTCAGTGGCACAGCTGTGCCAAACCCAAGATTCTTATCACAGACAGGAGGGAGGCTGCTGGGGTAGAAACCCAGAGAGGGTAAACATACCTTCCATCTCATGCTGCCCCCCCCCACCCTTTCTCTTGTTTTGACCTCAGGGTACTCTAAGCTGTGCAGATCAACCACACCCAGGCTTAATCCTATCAATACAGCAGACAAGAAGTCTCCATAGGGCAGGGGAAGCTCCAACACCTCTCCCCCACAGACTACAATGAAAGAAGCTGAACTCACTTCTCTAGCTTTTAACAAGAGCTGGGGAAAATCTGGCCTCAAGTCCCACTAACCTAATTAATGAACAAAACAGAGAAGAAGTCCTCCCAGGACAGAATATCCCAAATCCACACATTAAAAAAATGATCAGAGGATCAAAATTACAGCCAATTACAGGGGAGAAAGAAGAAAAAATATGAATAAACAACAGAAAAAGAAAAAAGAAACCACAATTGACAGCTTCTATCCAGAAATTGAAGAAAGAGCAAATGGATCAGAAGAAGTTAAAGGAACACCAAGAAAAACATAGAAACTTCAGTGAAATGGGCACAGGCTTTGGAAGAACTTAAAATCCAATTAACTCAAGAACTCAAAATTCAAATAACTCAAGAACTCAGAAAACAATCAACAGAGGCTGAAGACAATTGGGAAAAGGAAATATATGATCTAAAACAGTGATTCCCAAAGTGGGCGCCCCCTGGTCGGTGTTGCAATGATCCAGGGGGGAGGTGATGGCCACAGGTGCATTTATCTTTCCTATTAATTGCAATTAAAATTTTTTTAAAAATTAATTTCCAGGGGGCTAAGTAATATTTTTTTCTGGAAAGGGGGCAGTAGGCCAAATAAATTTGGGAACCACTGATCTAAAACAAGAAAATAATGTCTTAAAAGCCCAAATTGACGAGCTGAAAAATGAAGCAAAGAAGGTGAAAGATGATCTACAAAGAAAAGCAAACCAGAAGAAGAATGATTAAAAAGCCAGGGATGAAATTCAGTCTTTAAAAATTAGAATTCAACAACTAGAAGCAAATGACTTCACAAGGCAGCTAAAATATTTAAAACAAAATTTTAAAAAATGAAAAACTTGAGGAAAATATGAAAATATGAAACATTGACACAACCACAGATCTGGAAAACAGATCTCGAAGACACAATTTAAAAATTATTGGTCTGTACCCTACACCAAGATAAATTCAGAGTGGGTGAATGACTTGAATATAAAGAAGGAAAGTATAAGTAAATTAGGTGAACATAGAAGAGTGTACTTGCCAGATCTCTGGGAAAGGAAAATTTTTTAAACCGAGCAAGAGTTAGGAAAAAATTACAAAATGTAAAATAGATAATTTTGATTATATTAAATTTAAAAGATTTTGTACAAACAAAAACAATGCAACCAAAATCAGAAGGGAAACAGCAAACTGGGAAAAAATCTTTATAATGAAAAATTCTGACAGAGGTCTAATTATTCAAATATACAAGGAGCTAAATCAATTGTATAAAAAATCAAGCCATTTCCCCAATTGATAAATGGGCAAAGGACATGAATAGGCAATTTTCAGATAAAGAAATCAAAACTATCAATAAGCACATGAGAAAGTGTTCTAAATCTCTAATAATTAGAGAAATGCAAATCAAAACAACTCTGAGGTATCACCTCACCCCTAGCAGGTTGGCTAATATGGCAGCAGGGGAGAATAATAAATGTTGGAGGGGATGTGGCAAAATTGGGACATTCATGGTGGAGTTGTGAACTGATCCAACCATTCTGGATGGCAATTTGGAACTATGCCCAAAGAGTGCTAAAAGACTGCCTGCCCCTTGATCCAGCCATACCATTGCTGGGTTTATACCCCAAAGACATCATAGATAAAAAGACATGTACAAAAATATTTATAGCTGAGCTCTTTGTAGTGGCAAAAAACTGGAAAACGAGGGTATGCCTTTCAATTGAGGAATGGTTGAACAAATTGTGGTATATGCTGGTGATGGAATACTATTGTGCTCAAAGGAATAATAAACTGGAGGAATTCCATGTGAACTGGAAAGACTTCCAGGAATTGATGCAGAGCAAAAGGAGCAGAGCCAGAAGAACATTGTACACAGAGATTGATACACTGTGGGAAAATGGAATGTGATGGACTTCTGTACTAGCAGCAATGCAATGACCCAGGACAATTCTGAGAGATTTATGGAAAAGAACACTACCCACATTCAGAGGAAGAACTGCAGGAGAGGAAACACAGAAGAAAAACAACTTCTTGAACACATGGGTTGATGCGGACATGATTGGGGATGCAGACTTGAAACTACCACACCAATGCAACTATCAATAATATGGAAATAGGTCTTGATCA
This sequence comes from Gracilinanus agilis, assembly GCF_016433145.1. NCBI lineage: Eukaryota > Metazoa > Chordata > Mammalia > Didelphimorphia > Didelphidae > Gracilinanus > Gracilinanus agilis. Next base: position 303,937,266 of record NC_058134.1, read on the forward strand.
ATGACACATGTAAAAGCCAGTGGAAATACACTTTGGCTATGGGTGGGTGGGAGTGGTTTGGTGGGGAGAGAAAGAACATGAATCATGGAAAAATTTTCTAAAAAAAAAAAAGTTTCTAATAAATTTAAGATACTTTCAAAACTGAAAAAAATTTAATTAAATGAATTACAATTAATTATATAACAAAGCTCTTACCTTCTTCAAGAACCCTTTCCCAGTATTCGTTACTTTATTGCCTTCTCTCTTGGATCATACCCTCAGTGCATCTTAACTGTGTCATGTTTACACAAAGCTGATTTCATTTTGTCACCCCATTAGACTATGAGCTTTTTCCCTCTTTTTGTATCTCCACTTTTTAGCAGAGTGCCTGGAACTCTTTAATAAATGTCAGTTGTCTGACCTATTTACCAATACTTTTAGACCAGTGATGGGCAAACTTTTTAAAGAGGGGGCCAAAGGAAAGGAAATGCTCATCTGTCAGTCTGTTTCTTAGGCAACTCTTTTGAAGTTTCATTGTATTGTATCCTACTCATTGTGTTTGTCAGATTAGGAATAATGTCACGCAGCTGGATAGAACATTTCAGGGGGCCACATCTGGCCTGCAGGCCATAGTTTGCCCATCACTGCTTTAGACCTCAGATCATCAGGCTCCAGTACTAGGTAGGCACAATCCTCCAGGACTCTATCCTTTCTGGCATCTCCTCTATATCTTTTATTAGTCTGAACTTCTGATTCAATCAGTACAGGAAACTCCCCCTAAAAACAGGAGATTAATAACTCTTCTGAACTGAAAGTCTTAGACCAATGCCCTCAGAGTTGGGCAGTATACACACAAGCAGTATATGTCAGGGGTGAGACATGGACTCAGGATGTCCTGGCTCTCTGTCTTCTCTGCCCCATTGCCTCTGTCATCCTAGTGATAGAAACCTCTCTATCTCCTGAGGCATTCAATACCAAGTTTGGAGAACTCTAATTGTTAAGAACATTTTTTTGTTAATCCATCCCTGCCTTTTCTTCTCTGTAAATTCCATCCACTGGTCTAACTGAGCTATTCATTGATAATAGCACGAAGAATGAGCTGCCTCAAGGATGTTTTTCTTAGAGGGACTCATGACTCCGATGTGTTTTTTTTTTTTTTAAATAATAAGATCTTGTGGGCAGCTGGGTAGCTCAGTGGATTGAGAGCCAGGCCTAGAGACGAGAGGTCCTAGGTTCAAATCTGGCCTCAGACACTTCCCAGCTGTGTGACCCTGGGCAAGTCACTTGCCCCCCATGGCCTACCCTTGCCACTCTTCTGTCTTGGAGCCAATGCACAGTATTGACTCCAAGATGGAAGGTAAGGATTTAAAAAATAAATAAATCAAGAAACAAACAAACAAACAAACAAATAATGAGATCTTCAAGGCCAAAACTAGTACAGTTATAATAGTATTCTGAAAAGTGGTGACTTGAGCTGTACCACCTCGGTTCAATGAAAGAACATTCACCTTGACAATGGGACACCTTGGTTCAATTTCTAGTTTGGCTTTGTAACCTTGAGCAGCTTTCTTTCTCTTCCTAGGCTTCAACTTCCTCTTCTATAAAATGAGAGATTTCTAGTGGATAACCTCTAGGAACTCTAAGGGGTTACATCCCTGATCCTATGAAGCTGCATCATTTCCCATCTCCGAGCCTCCATTTCCTTTTCTGTCAAATGAAGTAGTGCAGTGGGGCCAAAATGTCTATGTCTTTAAAAAAAAAAAAAAAAAAAAAAGAGTTTGAGAGAGAGAGATCCTGAAGGGATAGTGGTAGATCCATTTAGGGAAGGATTCTGTCATCAGAGATGAAGACCCAAGGAGGTCACTGGCAAAAAGAATTTGTGTCCAAAATATTTGTGGCAGCACTTTATTTTGTGACTGATAGCAGAGAACTAGAAACAGAGTAGATTCCTGTTGATTATAAAATGACTAAACAAAATGAACATGATGGCATATTGCAGTATGGTAAGAAAAGCCAAGTAGGAAGACTCAAAGAAGGCATAGGATCACACGTGAACTGATGGAAAATGGGGTAAACAAAGCCAAGAAAACAATACACATAACGACAGTAACAATATAAATGGACAACAAAACAATAGAAACTGAATGGCGCATAGTAGGCACTTATTAAATATAAATTGATCCAGTGCTTTGAAATGATAATGACTAAGATTGGACCCAAAGAATAGAATATGAGAAACCCTTCCCCTGCTCCTTTGCAGAAGCCCAAGGGTGGAGAAACTTTCATCTAATAACAAGTTTTTTCTAGGTGTTTATTAATCAGTTTTACTGATTATTTTCTTCCTCTTAAAATGAACAAAAACAAGGACAACTTTGTTATTAGAGATGGTCTCTGAGAGGCGTCAGAATACAGATGAAAATCTAGGTTATGTAAAAACAAAAACTCAATAAACTTTATTTTTAAAGGGGGAGAGGAAAAAGGATGGGATAGACAATCTCTAGGGTTTCTTTCAGATTGAAGTTGTTTGATTCTAAGATGGTTCCCTACAAGTGGCTGCCAACTGCACCTCTCGTTTTAAAGTGGGCTTTTTCCCAGAACCTCTGTGGGCTTAGCTAAAGCCATATTTTCCCTCGGGATGAATGTTCTTGGGAGGAGAATTTACTATCTTGAGTGCTTTGCTGGCAGGTTCTAGTGGGTGAGGAGCACTCACCTCCAAGGCAGAATAACCATTTGCAATAAATGGTCCAGCAGCCAGCATTGGCCCGTGCTTGGTAAAAATGCCTCTGGATAGACATCTCCTGAGTAAGGAACCATCCTGTTATCCTAAGCCAAGAAAAACGTGGAACTCTGAGGTATTCTCCTGTGGCTCTCGCCCTTCCACAGCCTTGTAGGATTTGTCACCGCTGGAGCAGGACCCAGTTCTAATTTTGGCCCTTGAAGGACAGTAGCCTAGAGGGGAATTTCAGGCATCTGTCCCTTGAATCAGGCTTCTAACTGCTCTCAGGATGTAACATTCTGGGTTGAAATAATAGCCCTCAGATATGGTGTGTGTGTGTGTGTGTGTGTGTGTGTGTGTGTGTGTGTGTGTGTGTCTTGGCTCTGGCTCTGACTAGTTGCAAAGTCCTGAAGAATTCTTTTCCTCTCTTTGGACCTCAGTTTCTGCCTCTGCAAAACAGGGAAAAGTGACTTGACCCTCTCTGAGGATCAAATGTGTGATTGTGTGGCTGAGTTCCCTTCTCTGAGGGCAGAAGCCTTCATTTGACTAATCTTTGCCTTGCCCCCTGGGCCTAGCAAGGTGTTCTGCATGTATTACATGTTTAATGAACAGTGAGTTATTACAAAATTGAATAACATTCTTAAGCCTGTTTTGCTTAATTAATTAATTAGAATAAGCCTTTTAGCTTACATTTATGAAGCACTTTATGGGTATAAAGAGCTTTACATCCATTATCGTTTTTGCTAAGTTTTATGGATGCATTTTATTTTTTACATCACAATCTCCTCCAGACAGGCAGCCTACACCCTACGATGTTGAGTATTTGCATGTGAGGAAGAAATCTAGTTTATCAAAGCATCTGTGTAGACAGCACTTCACGCCCATAGGGCCCCACCTCTATGAGGAAAGGAGGAAGGCATATTTCCTTATCTCTTCCCTAGGCTAAAAGTCCTCATGAGGATTTCACATTCCTTGATTTTATTTTATTTTATTTTATTTTATTTTATTTTATTTTATTTTATTTTATTTTATTTTATTTTATTTTATTTTATTTTATTTTATTTTATTTTATTGTTCTTTCCCTTCACATCCCTTTAATCTTTGAGTAATCTGACTCGGGTTTCTTTACTCTGTGTTCATTTCTTCCCCTGTTTCTCTGGATTTCTTATATTTCTTGTTTCTTTCAGTGAAGTGGTCTTCTGTTATAATCACGTACCAATGGTTGCCAAGTACCCCTCGATTAATGGGCACCCGCTTTGATTCTAGTTCTTTGGTACCACCAAAAATACTGCTTTGAATATCCTGAAATAAATGGAGCCTTTCTCTCTGTCATTAGCTTCTTTAGGTTATAAACCTAGCAGCAGGAGCTCTAGGGAAAAGTCTATGAACAGATTAATTACATTTCTCTAGGAATTCTTTTTGAAAGTATATATTTTATTTTCCCAATTACACACAACAACAATTTTCAACATACATTTTTCAAAATTATAAAATCCGAATTCTCTGCATACCTCCTCCTTCTACTCCCCTCCCCTAGAGTTGGTAAGCAATTTGATCTGGATTATACACGTATTATTGCCTACAATTGACTTCCATATTGGTCACTGTTGTAAGAGAATAGTCATATAAAACCAAAACCTCAAAATAACAATATTAATAAATTAAAATAGTAATATAAGGTTATATTACTATATAACTATATATAAATATACTATTTATAATTTATATATGTTATATATAAAGTAATAAAAGTGAAAAACCGTATGCTCTGATCTGCATTCTGACTTGGAGGTGGACAGCCTTCCTTGTCATAAGTACTTCAGAATCGTCTTGGATCATTGTATCTCTGAGAGTAGCTAAGTCTTTCACAGTGGATTATAGTATAATATTGCTGTCACTCAGTAGAGTGATTTATTCATTCTGCTTATTTCACACTGCATCAGTTCACGTAGATCTTTCCAGCTTTTTCTGAAATCGTTATTCCTTATAGAACAATATCCCATCACCATCACGTACCACAATTTGTTCACCCATTCCCCAATTGATGGACATTCCCTCAATTTCCAATTCTTTGTCACTACAAAAAGAGCTGCTACATATTTGTACAAGTAGGTCCTCCCAGCCCCCCCCCCCCCAACATGCACATTTTTTTTTTCCTCTTTGGGAACAGAACTAGAAACGGTATTCCAGAATCAAATGGCATTCAGTTTTCTAGCCATTTGGATATAGTTTCAAATTGCCTCCAGAGTGGTTGGATCAGTTCACGACTCCACCAAAAATGCTTTAATGCCCCAATTTTGCCACATTCCCTCCAATATTTATCATTTTTCTTTACTGTCATAGTGGCAGGGGGTAGGGGTTTTAATTTGCATTTCCCTAATCCAGAGTGATTTAGAAAATGTTTCCATATGATTATTAACTTAGTTCTCTTTATATTTAGAAAGGAGAGCTTTATCAGAGAAATTTTCTGCAAATTTTTTTCCCAGTCTATTGTTTTCCTTTTTATCTTAATTACATTGGGTTGTTTTTTTGTTTTGTTTTGTTTTGTTTTGTTTTAGGGGGCACAAAACCTTTTTAATTTAATGTAATCAAAATCATTCATTTTATATCTCATAATGTTTTCAATTTCTTGTTTGGTCATAAATTCCTCCCTTCTCTGCAGATCTGACAGGTAAACCATTTGTTCTATGTTACCCTAATATGCTTATGGTATCACCTTTTATGTCTATATCATATACCTATTTTGACCTTATCATGTCATTCTCTAGTCATTCTAAAGAGCATTCCAGAATGACTAGACCAGTCATTTGCAGTTCCACCAACAATGCTCTTTCAACAATATTTTTTTTTAAATATTTGATGGATATGAGGTAAAACTCAGAGTTTCTTTAATTTTTTATTTTTCTATCTATTCCTGATTTGGTGCAAGAATGCATATGTCCATTGACAGTTTTTATTTATTCTTTGGAAAAAATGTGTTTTTATCCCATGGTTCATGATATAGCAATGTCTTAAATGTACATAATTTAATAGTATATAATGCATATAATTTAATATTTCCAAATTGTTTTATTTGCATGACCTCATCTGAGCTTTATTACAGTCCTATTGATTAGGTATTATGCAAAATGATACATTAATTTCATACCTAAGTAAACTGACACCCAGTAAAATAAAATAGCTTGATTACCAAGAAATATCTATGATGGGATATGGATCACATTCTCTCTCATCTTCAAGTCCAGCATTCCACTATGCCAAGGCTGATCAGTCAATCAGCAAACATTTATTAAACATCTATTATGGGCCAGGCACCAGAGAAGGAAAGATAAACCATTCCTGTATCTTTGCAAAGAAAACCCCATAGATAGTATGGTACACAGGGTCACAAGGAGATGGAAATGATTGAACTACTAAGCAACAACCACAGATACACCAGTCATTATTCTAAGTACTGAAGATAAGAAGAAAAGCCAGAAACAAATCTGCCCTTGAGGAGCTGAAAATCTAAAGGGAGAGATACCGTATGAATAATTATTCGTACACAAACTATACAGAGGATAAATTAGAAATGTAATCTGGAAAAAATAAAAAAGCATTAAGTAAAAATAAAAAAGAAATTAAAGAATAATAATTTTTAAAAAGATAAATAATCAGTAGAGAGAAGGCACCAGCATTATAGTGGATCAGGAAAAGTTTTCTGTACAAGGTGAGATTTTAATTGGACTTGAAGGAAACTTGAGAAGGCAAAAGTAGAGATGAAGAAGAATATTCCTGATATGGAGGACAGCTGGTAAAAATGACCAGAATTGGAAGATGCGGTGTCTTGTTTGATGAACAGCAAGGATGCCAGTGGTTGGGGATTTAAAGTGTTAGAGGAATTATTATTGAATAGATATGCATATTAAGTAAAATGTAAGCTCTTTGAGGGCAATGAAAGTTTTCATTTTAATTTGTGTTTTAGAGATGAGGAAGCTAAGACCTAGAAAGGTTATGAACCTATAACATGAGCTCATCATGGCTTTGACTATGTCCGAGTCAATTAATTTCATTCACTAATGCTACCTATAGTCATTGCTTTTTATAGAAGAATTATATAGTATCAAAAAAGTTTTATCAATGTGTTTTTTCTATTACAAACATTTACAGATTGTTCTCACTTCATGGGAAATTTCTCATAACAAAGAGCACAGTTAAGTAAAACTAATAATGTATTAAGCTCATCTGAAAGTGCCAATAGCATTTCTCATCAATAACACATGCCCCACCTATCTATATTTAATAGAAATCTATTTTCTCTCCCTCCCACTCCCAGAAAACCACTGATGGCAGGAAAAAAGAAAAGAAATTTCTTATAATAAATATACTTAGTAAAGCAAAAAAAAAAAAAAATCCCTCAATGACTATATACAAAAAATATATATGGCTTATTCGGCACTCTGATTCATCATCTCTCCTTAATAGACATCATACTACTTCATCTTCAGAACCCTAGAAACATGAAAGGATATATCTTTTACAAATTGTTCTCCAAGTTCTTCTCATTTCATTCTTGATCAGTTTATTTTTAAAAACCTCCTGAATTTTCATTTTTTAAAATATTGATGTTAGACTATAAAATATTCTTTTGGCTCTGTTTGCTTTATTCTGCATCAGTTCCTGTAAGTCTTCCCATGCCTCTTTCAAATTGTCTATTTGTTCATTCCTTAGTATACAATAATATTTCATCATGCTCATATACCACGACTTATTCAGTCCTTCCTTAAGTGATAGGCATCCCTTGGTTTCCAGGGTGTTTTTTGCTGCCACAAAAAAAGCTGTTATTGATAATATAAACATAAATATTCTATTTGACATTGTACTAGTAATGTGGGCTATAGCAATAAAAGAAGAAAAGGAAATTGATGGAATAACTATAGTTAAGGAAGGAATAAAGGAATAAAAGATTATTCTTGCAGATGATATGATGACGTACTTAAAAAACTCTAAAGAGTCAACTAAAAACAAATAATTGAAATAATGTAATGTAATGAATTAATGACTTCAGCAAATTTGGAAGCCCAAAATAAAATTCATGCTTACCCTCAGCATTTCTATGTATTTATCAGGTTAAGACAGAAAAAGAAATTCCATTTTAAGTTAATAATAAAACATAAAATATTTGGCACTCTGCCTTCCTAAATATATCTAAGAAACATACTTCAACTACAAACAACTGTTTACAGCAGAGGTACCTTCAAATAGGAATAAGATTAAAGTGTAAACAGGAAAGTCTTAATAAAATAAATAAAAATACAACACATATAATGTTAATTTCTGGTTTTCTAAGTCAACATATAGCAAGTTTCTAATTGATTTGATATATAAATCATATATATGATTCATACATATATTTATATATTATTCTATAAATCATATTATATATGTTATTTGTATGATAAAATACATAAAGACAGACATACATAATTAGGAAAGAATTTAGTTGTTCATGGCTAGGACAAGCCAATATAACAAAACTGACAATACTACCTAAAGTAATGTCCTAATATAACTAGAAACAAATACTAACAACATGTAGAGAGGGAAAAAAAGGTCATAAATCGCAAAAGAAATTATCAAAAAAAAATGGGACTGAAAGAGGTTTAGAAGAACCTAATATCAAATTATTCAATAAAGCAATAATTTTTCAACAAATTGATACTGGCTTAAAAAATAGACCAATAAGTAGTACACATAAGGTATATAATATACAGAAGCAAATTATCTAATTTTTTAGATTCGAAAAATAGAAAGAGTCCAGCTAGTGCGGTAAAGATTCACTATTTGACAAAAACTGCTGGGAAAAATTGGGTGTCGGGATGAAATATATTAGATTTAGATCAGCAACTCATATATTATACAAGATATGGTCTACATGAGTACATAACCTAGATATAAAAGCTTGCAACATAAACAAACTTGGGAACATGGCAGAGAAGTGGGGAGGTTGTCCATCAGATCTATGGATAGGAGAAATGTTTATGGTCAAATAAAGACTAGAGAAGATAACAAAAATGAATTTTTTTTTTACTTTATAAAATTGAAATGTACTTTTGCCCAAATAAGTTAAATAAAACTAAGATTAAATGGAAAATAATTAACTGGAAAAAAATCTTTGGAGCAAGTTTGTCTGTTAAAGATCTCATTTGAAGATATATAAAGAAATGATTCAAACTTATAAGAAGAAGAACCATTCCCTACATGAAAAAAATATTATCTAAAGATATGCACAAAGGACCTCCCCAATCTGTCTATGGTTATAATTATTAAAATGTCCCAAGTCACGTCTAGTTAGAGAAATGCAAAAAAAGAAATACTGTATCTCACATATTCATCAGTTTGGCAAAGATGAGAAAAATAATAAATGTTTGAGGGACTGTGGGGAAATCTGCACATTGGTCCACTATTGGTCAATTTGTTAATACATATGACCATCCTCTACAGTAACTTGGAATTATGCACAAAAGATAATTTAAAAGCATCCGGTAACAACAATAAGGTATGATGAACAGCTGTGAATGATTTAACTTTTATCAACAAGGTACGGTTCCAGGATAACCTCAAGAAACTCATGACAGAAAAAGATATCCATTGACAAAGAAGGAACAGCTGAAGTTCTAATACAAATTGAAAAATATAATTATTCATTTTATTTCTTCTGTGAATTTTTCTTGTACCTTATTTCACAATATGATTAACAGATAAATATGTATTATTCGATAATATATGTGCAACTTCTATTATGTAACCTGCCTTCTTGAGAAGAAGGGAGAATTGAAGGTGAGGGGAAAAAAAGAATAAGATAGAGTTTCAAATATAACTAACGTGATGATTTATTTCTCTTGGATAAACATATTTATTAAAATTTATTACATATTTAACAAATCATACATATTATTGTTATATTACATTTAAAATAAATAGTTTAAAAAGATCATACATTTACTTTTAAGTAAATGAGACTTGAAAAAAGAGTGTATGCTCTTTGGATAAGGTAGAACTATAGTCATAAGAGATGAAATAAATAGTAAAAGGTAATTAAACCACATTTGGCAGTTCCTTTTGAGCTAATTTTTGGGTTATTCGAGTAAACAATATATTATAGGATCAACCCAACCAAGAAAACACTCAAATGCATGCAAAGAAGATGGATTCCTGGAAATATCCTAATGTGAATGGTATCGCATATCATTTACTTCTATGGAGTGTGGAGAGAATTCCTTAAGGTCACCGTCATGATTCAGAAAAATTCTGTGGGTATTATATCATTATCCCCAACAAATGTATCTACACTCATACAGCTGAATCACATCATACTCTCATCACTACCATGAACTATCCATTCTTATCAATAAATACAGCAACTCAATCCTCATCCTCAGATTCTCTCAATATCCTGCTCTTAGAATATAAGGTCCTTGAGGAGAGGAATTGCCTCCTTTTTCTCTATATGTCCCCAGATCCTAGAATGCTTGGTTGGTTGTTGTCCTTCAGACTCAAAGGGGACCAAAATGATATCACTGGGTGATGTCTTTTGACTCATGGATAAATTGGTTTTAAATGAGGCAGAGTTTCACAAATTTATCAGTCTCACTCTCTCTTCCAGAGTCATCAAAGTCCAGTGGTAGGTTAAAAGTCAAGGCAACTGATGATGGCTTGGGATGCAATGGATGACTGTGGCTTCTTCGGTGTCTATACAAGCTCTAAGTGCACCACAAAATCTGTTTCTGCCACTTTCATAGCCACTGGAACTAAATTATTCTCCTCTACCCCTTCCTCCAGGGGAAGTCTTCACATGCCTGGAGTAGACATGCTTCTAAATCACCCCAGGTTTGATGCCTGTTAGCTACCCTCATCCTCATTTAACCCACCTGGCAAGATAATTTACCACAGTGCGGATGCTGTACATGCTACAACTTTTTGGAGCCACAGATGAGAGCTAGATGGCAGATGGTCACCAAAGGAGAAAAGCAGCCCTGAAAAGGTCTTGGCAAGCTCCCAAACCAGAGGTACTAGTCTTCCTTGAACACCCATAAATATACGCCACCTAGAACAGTGCATGACATTTAGCAAGCTATGAAGAAATGCTCGTTAACTGATTGATCACTCTCCACTCCATTCAGCTATTCTAGTGAGCCATAACAATGAGGGAACATCACTGGGAAATCTCCAAGTTCTACAGAGAATCTCAAACACCCATTTCTACCTCAATGTCTCACGGTGACCTATTCTCCCCATTACACTGAAAGCAAAATTCTGCTTATACCTCTAAAATGCCTATGCAATAGATACGCATTAAAGATGTATTGAATATGCAAACAAACCCTGTTTCCCAGAAAACAAGAGGCACCTTCCTGTCCAGACACCACGTAAGTGGGCATGGTTTCCAAGGCAGCTCAGGGCGTGCCAGGGGACAGAAAAGAGGTGAGATCTCTTAATGAGACTGCCTCTCAAATTCCCTCCCCCAGTCAGTATTTGGCATGCCTGGGACCTCAAGAACATTTTGTGTCTCTGCCCTCAGCAACCCCAATAAATCACTTGTACACAGGTTTCCTTGAAAAATGAAAGTACTGGGAATGACCCCAAGGAGATCCAGGACAGAAAAAGAGGTCTTATATAAACCAAAATAGTCAAAACAACACCTCTTTAATGATAGAAAATAAACTTGAAAAAAGTCTTGATTGGAGAATAGCTGCAGAAATTGTGGTTTTTCATAATAATTAAAAAATGATGTGGGGATTACCTTTTTTATTTCCTTAGAGGGGACTCCTGGGAAAGGAATCTTCTCAAGCCTTGCCTATCAGCACCTGCTCTGCATTATAATCTTAGAGAATTGCTTGAGCACTGAGAGAGTTAACTGAGGTTTCCCAGGCTCCCAGTGAGGTCCCTCAATACACACAATGCAGAAAAACTTGGAATGACGTGTATGAAGAAATGCAGAGAAAAAGAAAGAAAAATCAGAAAAAGAATAAAGATTAGAATGGTGTAAAGCAAATGACTTAGAGTCCATTGCACCCAGATTGGATGTAATGAGCTATTATTTCAAATGGAATACTTTCCTTTTCTTTTGGTATGATATTGGGGGAGTAGGGAGGCTAAATATTAGAGATATTTCTGTGCCCATTTATGTCAGTTGACTTTCTTTTTCTGTTTTTCTTTGTTAAAAGGAAGGTTTGGAAAGGAGGAAAGGCTTTAGGGGAAATTATTGTTCTGGGGGGAGGGGAAGGCAACAACAAAACTTTTAAAACACTTATTAATGGATTTGTTTTTAGATATTGGAGATATCCCTCAACTCCATTGAAATGTCCCTCATGACAAATAAAAAGTTATAAAAAAAAAATTGTAACAGCAATTGTGTCTAACAGTGTTTGCCATACTCAGCATCCAAAGTTGCTCTACTTCTCTTCCAAGAGGAAAGGACTCTGCTTCATCATCAGTTCTGCAGGCATGATGTTGGCCATTAAATGATCCAAATCTCCTCTGGTTTTCTTTAATTAAATGTAGAATAATGTAGTCATATATATATAAAGAGGAGAGAGAGAGAATTCTCATTCTGCTTACTTTACTCTGTATCAGTTTATACAAGTTTTCTCATGCTTCTCTGAATTCTTCATACTTATTTTTAAAGATAAATAAGACCCTATTACATTCATATGCCACATTATATTTAACCATTTCCCAATTCATAGGATCCCAATTTCTTTTCTAATTTTTAAAATCATTCCTCAGGATGCCTTGGTCTATGTCAGTTAGTCAATTATTAAGGACCCACTATGTACCAAGCACTGTGCTGAGTGCTGGGGAGACCAAGAAAACCGAAAGACAGTCCCTGCTCTGAGAAGTTTATAACATGCAAATAACTGGGCGCAAACAAGATAAATACAAAATAAATAAGAAATGACAGAGGGAAAGAACCAAACTCAAAGGAGTTTCCTATAGAAAGTAAGGTTTTAGCTGGAACTTGAAGGAAGGTAGGAGGGAAAGTTGAAGAAGAAGAAAATTCCAGGCATGAGAAATAGTCAGGAAAAGGCCCAGAGTTTGGAGGTGGTGTGCCGGGGGGGAAGAACAAGAAGAATCCCAGTGTCATTGGATCCAAGAACAAGCAGGATAGGAAGGAGAGAAGGGGAATAAGGAGACCTAGAAAGAGTTGTGTGTGTATGGTGGGGGGGAGGCAGGTTCTGAAGAGCTTTGAACCCTAACTGGAGAGGCTTGGATAAAGATTCAGCAAAAGAGACAGAGTAGTCAGGTAAGTGGGAAGAGAACCAACATCAACTCACCAAATCTTGGACAAAGTTGGATATCAAAGAGAAGACGGTCATCAACCTGGGACTTTTCTTTCAAACTTTGGCCTACTTGCGGTACTTGCTCAGCAGTGGACCCACTGAGTTAAAAGTTATTAACAGCTTAGTGACTTACCTGGTATAATTTCAAATTGTTTTCCAAAAGGATTTAGGCTAATTCACAATTTCATCTACAATACATCTATGAATTTGTCTTCTCACATTATCAGCTGTCTTTCTCACTTTGAGTGGCTTAAGAAGAAACCTATGAGTTCTAATCATTTACATGCTTCTGCCATTCAGAATAATTTTTATAGGGTTAACCATTTCCTATTCTTTTGAAAACTGACCACTAAGCACTGAGGGAAAGTTAATCGGTTGGACATATGGGAGTCAATTCCCCACATACCTTGGATATCAGATTTGATTCATAGATGCTTATGGTTCAAAGATCTCCCCTTCATCAACTGATAGTTTTTATTTGGATTCTGGCTATATTGATTTTGGTCTAGAAATGTTTGTTTGTTCTTAAATGTATACAACCAAAATGGACTATATGCCTTAAGGCAACTATTGTTTGGTTTAAAAAAAAAACCCACCCCAAGCCTCCTTTACCAAGGAGGTAAAGCTGACCTCCTTTCACTCTCCTCTCCTTTTTATTTATTTTTTATTGTTTTTTTAAACCCTTAACTTCTGTCTTGGAATCAATACTGCCCACTGGTTCTAAGGCAGAGGAGTGGTAAGGGCTAGGCAATGGGGGTCAGGTAACTTGCCCAGGGTCACACAGCTAGGAAATATCTCAGGCCACATTTGAACTCAGGACCTCCCATCTCTGGGCCTGACTCTCAATCCACTGAGCCACCTAGCTACCCTCTCCTTTCTAAATTATACAACTATTTAGTAAATAAATCTTTTTGAACAAAGTTAAAAAAAAAACCCTCAACCACCAAGAATAGCACAGCTTATGAATGCCAGCAAGTGATATAGAAGGCATTAGAAACAGAACAATATGCATAAATGATTATAGAAATGCAAATAATATTATTAATAATAACAGCAGCAATAGTATCTTGTTTGGTTTTTTTTAAACACAAGAAAAAGATAGCAGAAATACAGAGATGTAACCATGATTCCTTTGCTATTATTATTTGTTTAAATAAGTCCTTTAAAAAACAAATTATAAATATTATGGTTTTTTATAATTTCATATACAATTAGGGTAATGAATAGAAAGAAAAAAGATATTAATAAAGCACACAAAATTAAAACCCACTGGGGCTTGCCTATTGTGAACACTTATTAAATGTGTCATATAGAATGGAATAGAGCTGAGCACTCCTGAACTAGACAGAATCTCATTGAGATGTCTATTTGGTGGGGAGAGGAAGTACCAAGACAAATTTTCTAATGCTTCCAATCATCCCAAAGCAAGGAAATTTACCTTTTAATATGAAGCTCTGAAAATTCAATCATGTCAAGCTTGGTCCTTAAGGTAAGGAGAAAATAAATCTCCCTCTCTTTTTTCTCTGAAGATGTAGGGAACTAAATGGTGTTTGGATATTGCTTATTTCAGAGGTGTTTACTCCATTGCTTACTTTTATCAATCTGCTTGCATTTTTTCTTTTTTTTTTTTTTTTTTTTTTGTTAGATGTTATGAGGAATGGAGGGTAGGGAAGGAGGAGGCTAATTTTTAGAAATGAATGGGATTTAAAAATAAATACTATTAACAGCCAGTGAGTCAAAAAGTGTATATTAAATGACTGAAATGTACCAGATACTGTGCTAAGTGTCGGGAATAGAAAGGCAAAAGATAACTCTCACCCTCAAAGAGTTCCCAAGATAATAGGAAAGAGGAGAGAATAATTATGTACATACAAGATATAGACAGGATAATTTGGAGATAATCCCAAAGGGATGATTCTAGCAATCAGGAGGCCTCTTGAGTATGATTGTGTGTTTGTGTGTGTGTGTGTGTGTGTGTATACAATTATATACACAGGGTCAAGTGAATTAGATGAGAATTTATTAGATTTTTTTTTTTCTGCAAACCAGATGTTCAGACATTAAGACCCAATGACTAGAGGTCATTCTAGAAGAAGATGTTGTGGAACTCTATTGATCCCTGAAGACTACAGTGCCAGAAGCACTTCCCTCAGCCTCAGAGAAGAGATGGTAGAGATCCCAGCTCCCTATGACACGGAAACAAGAAAACAACACAGCTGGGGAAAAACCTTTTCCTTTTATGGCTGTGGGTGGAGTTGGAATTGGGAAGATCTGAGCTCAAATCTTGCCTCAAGCACTTATTAGCTGCATGACTCTGAGTAATTCATTCAACCTCTGCCTGTCTCAGTTTCTTCATCAGTCAAATGAAGATCCCAGCATCTCCCTAGTAGGGTTGTGGTGAAAATCAATTGAAATAACAGAGAAAAAAATGCTTACAAATCTAAAAGTTATTTCTAAACATTGCTCTTATTATTTTTACTCTTAGTTGTTCCTCCAAGTGGCAGATACTACATTCTCCAAGTCAGACTCCTCCTCCAAGTCAGCTGAAATAAGGATCCTTCCTAGATGGACGATAAAACCCACCTAGGAACACCCCCAGGGCCAGTAAAGCACAAAACCCTTAGGCTATAGAAAAACAAGTTTATTTGTTGGTTGGAAACTGGTGGGCAAGATCCTAACACTATTAAAATCTAGGCTCCACCCAACCTCTACATATCTCAAAAGAGAAGGGCTTCTGGTCTTCTCTGGGCCCTGCCTACAGCTCCCAGCTCTTATCTAAGACCCTCAAAGCTATCTGATCTGACTACACCTATCCTAATTTCCCTATTTTACAACCACAAAGCATTTGTTAAATGATTTGCTAAATTCTAAAGATACAAGGACAAAAAATGAAACAATCCCTGTTGGCAAATATACAAGGCTTAAGGCTATGACCTAACAAGGTGAGACTGAGTTAGAATCTCACACCAGAGCAGAGCTGGCCTGGGCTGTTAGCTATGTGTGTTTGTAAGTATATATGTAAACACATATATGTATATACATGCATACATACAGGTAGTTAGATGATTCTGTGGACAGAGTGCAGGGCCTGGAGTCAGGAAGACTCATCTTCCTGAATTCAAATCTGGCCTCAGACACTTCTAAGCCAAGTGACCCTGGGCAAGTCATTTAACAATGTTTGTCTCAGGACCTTATGTGTAAAATGAGGTAGAGAAAGAAATGGCAAATCACTTTGCCAAGAGGACCCTAAATGGTGTCATGAAGAGTCAGACGTGACTGAAAACAATTGAACCACAACTACATACAGTAGTGTTTTCATATAGTACATATTTGTGTAGCATATATATGATATATATTCAGAGCTAGAAAAAGAATTAGATATATTACAAGATGTACATGATCCATATAATATTACATGATATGACTTAATATGTTAATGTATACATATATAAATATATATGAGACCTGTGTGTATGTATTTGGTTTCTTGATTTTGTCCTTGTCTAAGTGCCAAGAAGAGTGGCTAGTAAATGCTGGGTAATTAATAAAGGTGTGTTTATTGCCTGAGGATTAGAACTAAGAAAGTCATGCAGCTACCAGACATTCAAGATTCAAAGATGCAAAAGGAACTAGGAATCCTATTTGATTGGAATAAAGAATGTGCATTGCATAAATGATATTTGATATCCAGGAAGAAGAATTAGTTTGAGAAAAGAGGAAGCATTTTCTAGAATCATGGTTATATATTTATTTTTTATCTCCCCCACCCTTTCTTTACAGGCTTTGACATCAGAGCAGTGAAGCCCAAGCATAGAGTGGCTGCATAAAAATATTTAGCTTTCATGGACGCATACATATTTATGGTTTCTGCTGTTTCTGCACCACCTATTCAGGTCATCTGTGACAAGTGTGTCATTGTGGGAGTTAATGCATGCTGATGGAGTGATGGAGAAAAATGACAAAATGTTTGGGAACTTAAAACAGTCATTTTCTTTTTATTATAATACTCAGGATGTCCTGGAAAGTGGGATAAAATAGCCCATTGAAAACAACAGCAACAAAACAGAGTAAAAATTAATTAATCTTAGAAATAGATAAAATTTCAGGGAAAAGCTATGTATACATGGCATTGGACATGTGGTTATTTTCCAATAACCAGATATTTTGGTCTGGTGTTGACAACATATTGTGATGCAGCATTTTTCTATTTTTAAATTTATTGTTTGGCATTATTTAAGAGCCATCTTTGTAAAAGTTAGGAAATGAAGTGTTTCTGAAGAGTCATCTTACTGTTTTATGAGACACTGTTAGCACCATAGGGTAGGCAGGGCAGCCGAACTGTGAGGTTAGGGAAGTAGAAGCTATGGTCAGTTGTCACTAATGAAATAAGTCTCTCTCTCATATTAGAGGTATTTGCTGTAACCAGCAGGTAGAATCAAGGTAAAAACAATGTTCCTTGCTAGTGCTTTAGGTGAGTTGCTTGATGCTTTTAGGGCGGCCATTTTAAGAACATTATAAAATATTAGTGTGGAGAAAATTAAAATGTTTCCCCCTGTCACTGAGAAGCAGCTACAGAGATAGAACATTTCTGTATGTTTTTCACTTTTGTGCTTGTATTTTCATGTGGTTGTCCTATGAAGTGAAGGTTAACTTCATTTACTTCTGTGCTAGGCTGTACTACCAAGGTGCCTGAGAGCTGTGGAGCAAATATCATAGTGATGTTTCTATTTAATGAGTTTTGTTACACCTTTATCTTTGGTCCTTGGAAGTTTATCTCTTCACTAATGTCTTTCTGGCCCAAGAGTCATAAGACACTGGAAATCAGAGGATGTAGGATGCTGATCCATGCCAATTTTACCTGAAAACTTCTGTGTATATGAAACATTACTTTTTCCTTCTGATCTAAACCAATATTTCCTTAATAAGGTTGTATATATTTTGTTGCAGTGCCAGTTATATGGTAGGTATTCATTTTTTAGCCTGTGTATGTGTCTAGTTTCCCCTACCCCGTGGGCAGGAAAAATGTCTAATTCATCTTTGTCTCTCTCAAGGCATCTCAGCCAGAGAACTGCAAACAGATGGTGTCAAAAAATGTTGAATAAATAAGGGATTATGGTTTGTTGAACAAATGAAGGATTATTGAACCTCTCCTGGTGATTTCAGAAAAATCAGAAAAAGCAGAAAAAGCAAGAAACTGTTTCTCTAATGTTCACAAGACGGGAAGTAAGTGGACTTTTCAAGCAATTGGTCAATGAGTTTGATTGCCAATTTTACAATCTACAATCAGATATTTTTAAAATAACCACTTGCATGGGACAGCTGGGTAGCTCAGTGGATGGAGAGTCAGGCCTAGAGATGGGAGGTCCTAGGTTCAAATCTGGCCTCAGACACTTCCCAGCTGTGTGACCCTGGGCAAGTCAGTTGACCCCTATTGCTGGTGAGAGATGTCAATAATAAGTTTTGTTGGATTCATCTCATTTCCTTTTGGTTGGTATCAATATATTTGGAGAATGTTATCACGTACCTGGATGTCAGCAAAGCATTTGTCAGTCTCTCATGATTTCCCTGAGAAGGGAAAAATAGAGAAATTGGGAGTCAACAGTAAGTAAGGGGTAGTAGAGTCATATGAGTTCAAAACTGGTTAGACAATCCGACTTGAATGTTGAATTAATGGATGGATATCAACTTGAAGCTAGAAGTTTTCCTTCACACTCTCCCTCTCTCCCTTTTCTGTTCTACTTGAGTTAAGGCATAAGACTACTTGTTTATCAGTTTTATTGATGACACAGGGAGCACTACAGCCACTTCATGTACCTAAAGGACAGATATTGAATGCTGAAATAGAAGAATCAATATCTAATCTATCAGATGCCAAACACCTTCAAACATAAATACCTACTATGTGCAAGGCACTACAATAAGTGTTAGTGATACAAAGACAAAACAAAACACAGACTTTGTCTTAAAAGACCTAAATCTGATTGGATTTGCAATACTTGTCCAATGGCAATAACAAGATACAAGGTCCCAGGCCAGGCTACAGTATTAAGGTTGATGGGAGGCAATGGGAAATGTTCACTTAAATTGCTATATGCATCTTTCCTAAGCCTGTATACATCTTTGTTCTTGTTCATTACCAGCAAGCCCTGGTTCTAACTTCCTCTAAATTTGTCTCAGCTGAAAAGTACCAACCAGTGCTACCCTCATCATTCTCCATGGCAACAACCATCCCAACATGGCAGTGGACAAGAATGCACTAAATATGAAGCAACTACACCTTTGCAGATTGAGTTAGTTTGGGGAATGTTTGTCCCTGAGGTGGGAGAAAATTATGGAAAGAAAGCTTTGCCTAGACTATTTGGGGGTTGGGATGTCATGGTGTTTATTAAGACCATCTGAATGCATGATTGCATGGCTTTCTGAAATGATGTGGTGAGATTTACATGCCAATACTCTCACGGTGGAAAAGAGGAAGGAGGCATTATAATAGATGCTTCTCATGCCCACAGACTTATAATAAAAGCATCAAGTCGAGTCCATAAGTGGAACAGGTCATTAATTACTGACGGGTTGGGAAGAAATGAAAGCCCAAGGTGCCATCATGAAAGGCTGTCAAATTCTCACAAGGAACAAGGAGAGAGGAGCACTGGCTTTCGATTAGGCTTTGTGATTTAGCAAGTCACTCATTCAACCAATGCTCTTCAAAAAGTGACTACACATTGAATGAGATTAAAAGTCATCAGAATGGGAAACAAAAAGAATAAAAATGGGATTTGTCCTCAAGAACCTTACAATTTAATGGGGGTGTACTGGAATACGTAAGCACATACACAAAATGATAAAGAGTCACATGGACACACACAGGAGACCAAGAAACAGTTCTATGATTATGATGGAATGATAATAGTAGAAGGATATCATAAAAGGGTGAGTGGAGTAGTGTGCTAGACTAGGTGGAGATGGTCAGACAAGGCTTCCTGCAGGTGACATATATATTAAGGCAACCAAGATACTTTATTTGACTTAGAGAATAGGGCAGGGAATTATCCAAAGGCATGCAGTTATCAGAGGCAGTAAACTGAAAGCTAATTCATTTACAATCCTGCATATCAGAGCACCATATTGGATCAAAGTATATTCTGAAATCAAGTATTTATCACTTATTTATTGAGCAACCACTAAATGCAAAGTTCTGGCCAAGCTTTAGGATAATCAGGAAATCAGATAATGATAAAATGATAAAATAAGAGATTGTATCTGCTCTTTATATGTGTGAATGAATAAAATAAACTAATATTCAAAGGCATTCTTTGCTGAGGGCTAAATGAGTATTCAACCCAATTCAACTAGAGAATTTCAATGGATTGAGAAATCGCTGTTTCTGCAATTCACAAATCTCTTTGAATATTTGAGTAATATAAATATCATATCAGGGGCAGTGTGGTCTAGTAGATAGAGATCTGGCCTCAACATCCAGATGACCTGATTTCCAGTCCAAATTCTGATACATACTGGCATTTCAGTGCCCCTCTAAACAGCAGAGAAGGGGCCGATCTTCCTGGGTACATGAAATTGGCTCATTGAGTTTCCTGTGGCCATGAAATCATTGTCTGGCTCCAAAATAAGAATGAAAAACAAAAGCAACATATAATTTGGTAGAACTTTTACAACACAACTTTTGCTGGCCCTCTAACTTCCAAGCTAGAATCTCAGACTTCCTACCTGGAAAGAGCTCAGCCACTCAGCTCACAACCAGTAGAGGCCATGGAGAATCTTCTTTACCCCGATCATTTTATCTCCATTGTTGTTTGAGATTTCCCACATCATGACTCCCTTCCCCCATCTCCAGGTGTTTTCTCTCCCATCTTATCATAAAGTCCTTCATGCCAGACACTGCCTTAATTTAGTGTTTTCATCTACTCCATTCTTGACAAAGAGTAACCTCTTAATAAACATTTCTCATTCATTCATTCATTCATTCATCCATCATGATATATCTGGGAGAAGAGAAGTACATGCATTATTATCTCCACTTTGCACATGAAAAAATAGATACATTTGGCTGAGGATAGGAATTGAAGGGCTTTAAATTCCAGGATGAATAACTTGGGTTTAATCCTGAGGCCACCATGGTCAAGAAAGGAAGAGGGGATTCATAGAGGGTATTACAATACTCTACATTATCAGGTAGTAGCTTCCTTAATCAGAGGCAAATGAAACAAATGATGTTTAAGGTAGTGAGTTCCCCATCACTGGAAGTCAAGTAGAGAATGGAAGACCACTTGTTAGAGATACCAGAGAGAGAATTGTTGTTCAGGCAGTAGTCAAAAATACATGCCTTCTCAGGATTCTTATAGCTCTGGAACTACAAAGGTAGAAACTCCTGAGCAACTAAAAAAAATTCGTATCTTAAAACTTCCTGAGAATACCCTGGGGAAACATGCATAGATTCCCCTCATCACACATAATATTTCAACTAGACAGGACTCACCTTTCACAAAGTTAGTTAATGTTACATTCTCAGAAAATGTCATGTGACAACTTCAAAAGTTATAGTGGCCAGAGTGGTTCTCCAAATTTACCAAATATTAAGTGCCTACTGTGTACAGGTTCATGTACTTGGTGCTAGGAATAGAAAAAGGCATTCAAATATGTAATTCAAGGCTCTATGTTTAGATAATCCATGCTCAGTTCAGGGGACTAATCCCAAAATTAACAACTACCCTAGCTAGTGTTGTCTGTATCCTAAGTTAATTCAGGGCAAATCTCAGGCCATGTTTTTAATAAAAGTTAAGTGGAGGTTTTCACAAATGTAAATAAAAGGATCCCCAAATCCCATGCATGCACTAAAATGATAATGCCTATATTGTATGTAGGGTAATATTTCATCTTACAAAAATGGAGAAAACAGAATTACAAAATTCCATAAAAAATTAATTACCTTACCTCTCTATGGAGTCTGATTTTCTCCAGAGTCTTGAGGTCATCCATATTCTTATTGTCATCCTATACATTGGACTACTCTAAGAAGTAAAATAAATTTGGGGTTACTGGATAGGCCTCTCATGGTGTTTTGGATGAATCCAACTTCTTTTTATGCCAGAGGTCCTTAAGGGCATTCATCTTTTGGTACTACCTGTAGAATTTGGGTTTCCAAGAAATGAAAAATTCTGGCGGTTGAGTGCCTATAAAGACTACCTTCCCATTGTGGCAAGTTCCACATTTTATTTACTTCCCTGGAATCACAGGATAACTTTGTAATGTTGACTTCTTCAGAAAAGTGATACCACTGGGCTTCTATAAGAGTTAACCTTTTAGAAACTATGTCTTGATTATGATGTTAGGGATAGAGATTGGAAAATTACTGGTAACCCCATGATTAGTTCTCCAGTTTCAGATATCTGAATCAAAGGTGAAGGGAGTTTAGGTTTACCTTATAGTTACTGTGTTTCTACACAGGTATAACTGTTATGTCCATGTTTCTTTCCTCTAATAAAATATACTACTTGAGGAGAAGGACTATTTGGGTTCCATCTTGTAAGCCCAGAACTTAATGCAATGACTAGTATAATGTAAATTCTTAATTGATAATAATAATAATAATAAGTTGGTTGACTTATTAGTTCCACATATTATAAAAACAAACAAAAAAGAAAGGTAAGAATTCTATGACAAAATAAACTGAACTGATTATGGAGGGGATAGGCCCAAGATGGCAGCATATCAGCTAGGATGGGTGGCAGAGATCTAAGTTTTCCAAGCTGAATTCCAAAAGGAAGCCTTCCCCATTTCCCTCCTGCTGTAGATGAAGATCATTGCATCTGAGGGAATGAATTCTGAAAAATTGCTTTCCTGCTAAAGAAATGCACCAGCTGGGTGACCATGGGCAAGTCACTTGACCCCCATTGCCCACCCTTACCACCCTTCCACCAAGGAGCCAATACACAGAAGTTAAGGGTTTAAAAAAAGAAAGAAAGAAAGAAATGCTAACCATCCTACTGGTTGAGTCAAGTCAACAAGATTTTATCAAGGTATATTCCAGAAACTGTGCAACTTGCTGAGAATACAAAGGCAGATATGGTTCCTGTCTTCAGATACAGTCGAAATACACCTTAAAGTCTTCTTCCTGGCCTCATTCCTCCATTGCCCTGCCTCAACTATACACATTTCATTTAAAACTCAATGTGGACCTTCCTTTCTGGGAGCAAAAATAAATCAGAATAAATGACCCTTTCTTTTGATTTTCCATGTACACATTTCTCTGGTACACTGTGGAAGTTTCCTAATCCTCATCAAAACTAGGTAAAGATGGAAGCAAGATTTGAGCTCAAGTATTCCAGTTAATGGGGCATATGTTTGACCCCCAAATAATCTTTTCCATTCCAGAAACCATTCCAGGCTACCAGGTACATTCCCTAGAAGTGTGACCAAGAAGATCTGGCATCTGTCTTCCAGGAGAGCTTTATACACCCCATTAGATATTTCCACAATGGGCAAAACATTCATGTTTCTACCTAATGGACACTTTGAATTTCTTGACCACACCCAGTGGACCCTCTCCACACCCAGTTCAGGACCTGCTCCATCTACTATCCTAAAGGATTTAGGCAGTCACGCAATTTGATGAGATGAATGAAAGATCTTCCAGTACAGACAATATCAAATAAGCTAGAACCTATAGGAGCAAGTGGCTACAGGAACCATCAGTACATTGTACTTCAGGAGAGATAGGTTGCACAGTTGATATAGTGATGGGCCGAAAATCAAAAAGCCCTGAGTTCAAGTCTGCTCTCACTTATTAGCCATGTGACCCTGGGCAAGTCACTTAACCCTGTTTCCCTCAGTTTCCTCATCTGTAAAATGACCTGAAGAAGGAAATGGCAAACTACACCAGAATCTTTGCCAAGAAAACCCCAGCTAGGGCCATGAAGTGTCAGACCCAATCTAAAGATGGCAAAATTGGTTTTTCCCATTTCAGAGATACTGGGAAACATTGACTGATCATTCTTTATATAGAAGCAATGTGGCTGATTTTTATCCACGTTGTTTTCATTATTACGATATATTTAGACAATTTGTTGTTCCATCCATGACAGGAGCTTTTAGTGTTTTTTGCATATGTCATGTATACCTTTTAGCAACCTGGAGAAGCCTATTATTAAATGCATAGGATAAAACACCAAGAATTATAAAGGAAACCCGATCGTATTGAAATATAGTCTGGAGGCATCAAGGTGTTCAATAATTGTGATCACCTGTGATCTATCGGTGAGACTGATAAGTGAAGTCATTTCCAAGTAAGCAGTATTTTGAGATATCCTAAGTGATGGTGATATGCTGTGAAAAGCTCTGTTATTTCTCTGATGACAAAGCCACAGGTATGATGGTTTGTTACTTATATTCATAATCAAAGGAAAGGCTAAATTTCAGTAAGAGCTTAGTTAAAATAAAGATGTCCTTCCCCCCCACCCCCATCCAATTTAATGGATGCAATGAAAACTCACCATCAGCTCTGTTATGAGGTTACCCCACCAACACACAAATCACAGCCCCTCTCAACTTGATTGTCTCCCCAAGTATTGGCCCAAGCATTCACCCTCTGGTGTTGGAGACCTGCCAAGGGACATTTTCTGCCGCTAGCTGGACCGGTCAGCAGGCGTATCAGCTGGCAAGAAGAACCTTTTTGACATCTTTCCTACTATGCTGTTGTGGCCAGAGCTTCTGTTCAAATAGCCCAGCCTTGAAAATCTGGGATTCCTCTCCACATCCTGAGGAGGCGTCAAGGAAGGGTATCAGTGGAGAGTTAAAGATTATCATTACTGGGGGCAGCTGGGTAGCTCAGTGGATGGAGAACCAGACCTAGAGACGGGAGGTCCTAGGTTCAAAGCTGGCCTCAGACACTTCCCAGCTGTGTGACCCTGGGCAAGTCACTTGACCCCCATTGCCTACCCTTACCACTCTCCTGCCTTGGAGCCAATACACAGTATTGACTCCAAGACGGAAGGTGAGGGGTTAAAAAAAAAAAAAAAAGATTATCATCATTGTGTGAGGATGAACATTTGATGCAGAGTCAACCCTTCTCCCTTCACCAAGCTGAGGTGGCACATGGTAAAATTGATAAAAACTACCACTACCACCCCTTTTTAACCCCTCACTTTTCCCACCTGGACCCAAGGGACATAGAAGCTTGGAGGATGGAGAGCGGCTGATTTTCGGGAGTAAAATGGTCTTGGGAGTGGACATTTGTGATGGAGAGAGCAGAGAAGAACGAGGTGAAGGCCACTGGCCTAGTCCTAGAACACCTGGATGTGTGACTTGGTTCTATTTTTTCTCTTTTAAAGGCAGTGTAGAATAGTGAACAGATTAAAGTCTGTGAAGTCAGGCGGTCTTCGGTTCAAATCCCACTGCATGATACCTCGGTAAATAATGTTACATCTCAGCCTCAGTTTCTTCAGGTGTAAGATTAAAGAGATACCTTTGGTGACCTGTAAGGTCATTTCTAGACCTAACTCTATGTTCCTATAATCTCTTTTTTTTTAGCCTCAATATCCCCTTCTGACAAATGGAGATGCTAATGCTTTAAGGACCTACCTCGTCAGAGCAGCATAAAGAAAATAAACTGTAGCTCTCCCTAGATATTTGCATGATTATTCCTGTTTTCCTTGCAGGGAAAGGCTGGAGTTGTGCTCATTTATAACCCCAGGATAAAACAAGCCGCCCGGTCTGTTTGAGCTTGGGCTTCCGCCAGCCCCCTACAGATGCTAAAGCCTGTCCCTGGCTCACCTCTGTGGTAGTCCAGGTGGAGAGGAGGGAGGAGGGGGCATTGCAGGCCCACCGAGGGAGGCCCAGACTGCAGCCTTCTCCCGGCTAATCGTACCCATTTTGGCATCACTGGAAATATCCGAGCTGTATTTGTTATGTTTTGTTCTGTCTTGTCACAGGGATCTGGCTTCCCCTACTCTTGGGGAGCCCCAGCCGTCACCCCAACGCTAAAGCAGCCTCCCTCCTGCCCTCCATGCTGGGAGCGAGGCAGCAGCTGCATTCAGCAGCTCTCCTTCTCCTCGCTGTCATTCCTTCAGCTCCATGGTGGAGGAAGCCACGGGGCCCGCCTGTACTATCCAACAGTGCTCTCTGGTGGTGCTCAGCCCATAATACCTTCGGCATTCCTGCCCAAACGGAAGGCCATGTCCAGGCCCGGAGAGAGTCAGAAGGGACACGGATTCTCCACATGTTTCTGGATGATAAGAAAGGCAGAGCCATCGACAACTTTAAAATCAGCAAGCCATGAAATGTGAGTCTTGCTTTAGGAAGGCCATGGAAATAGAGAGGCTAAAAGTCCTTCTTCTTGTCCGCCAGATGTGTGCGCTCTGTCTGTAATGTGTTTGCCGTGTAATGCAGAGCTGGAAAGCCGGCAGTCAGCAGGCACCGGAAAAATGGAGATCTGGGCCCTGGGAGGGTCACTTTCCAGCGGGCCCTCCAGGGAGAGCGGCCCCTCTGGGGTACCCGGGCTCCCAGGAATGGCCTCGGCTGCCCACGGACATCTCCAGGGATGCTCTTTCCAGATTGCATCCCCGAGGCCCCAACATGCTTCTTTGGAGCATCCAGTTAATCTACAAGGCCAAAGCAATTACCAGTTGGTTCTCGCTGTTGATGGCCAGGACCACAAGCTCTAAGTCGCTAAAGACCTACCTCCCCCCTCCATCAGGGAAGGATTAAGGCTGTTTGAGTCAGCCAGGCAGTCCAGCTACCCAGATCGGATTGCCAATCCGGTCCTCAATATCATGCAAACACGTTGCTTTGCAATCTCCTTTCGTTCTGCCAGACTTAACCATTTGCTCAAGGATAAACTGCTTCTTTTTTCTTCTGTTGAAATCACGAGTTGGATTCTCCTAATTTCTTTTTAAGACAATTTTATATTGTCCCTTGTTATCTTTTTTTAACTGAGGTTTGAAACCCCATTGGCAATCTGAACTAGTGTTCAGGAAATATTTTAAGCTTCGTGGCACTTGACATCCAAAAGAAATTATTTCATGATATAGCTTATATAATGTTAAAGAGAGAGAGAGAGAGGAAGAGAGAGAGAGAGAAGAGAGAAGAGAAAAGAGAGAAGAGAGAGAGAGAGAGAGAGAGAGAGAGAGAGAGAGAGAGAGAGAGAGAGAGAAAGAGAGAGAGAGAGAGAGAAAGAGAGAGAGAGAGAGACAGACAGACAGACAGACAGACAGACAGACAGACAGACAGACAGAGATTAGGTGTCATCTCATCCAATTCTCTCACTTTCTAGAGAAGGAAACCGAGGCACACAGGAGGAAAAGGTTGGATACCATACTAAATGTTTGTTTAAGGAATAATATCTATTGCAAAAGAAAGATAAATGAGAATGACTATTATTATTACTAAAATTTTGCTATCTTCATGCAAGATTATCTCTGACCTGGTAAGGATCAGTGATAGGATGACAATTTAGCAGATGGAAAAGTGGGCCAAGAGAATACAAGAACAACAGCAACAACAACAATAAATCTCTAATATTTATATAACAGCTTTAAGGTTTGCAGAGAATTTTATATGTAAATAAAATTCATGAGCAAAGGATGATTTGTTTAGCTTTACTATTCATATTTGTTAATAGAATTGTATTTTTGTGTTAAAGTGAAGGTAGGTGGTGGAGGAAAAGAAAATATAGGAAAGGAAGGAAAGGAAGAAGGAAGGAAAGAAGGATTCCTTTCTAGGAAAGAAGAAAAAAAAAAAGGAAAATCTTTTAGTCACATTTGAAGCCAAGACTTTTGACTTCAAGTTCAATTCTTTCACCAAGCAAGAGGTTCCAGTAAGTAAGAAACATTGAAATCCTCTATACCTTTCATTTTACAAAGAAGAAATTGAGGCAGACAGTCTAGGGGTCACATAGCTAATAAATGTCTAAGGACTTGAACTTGGGTTTTCCTGATGCCAGTTTCAGCCCTCTATGAATTATGGCACCTCCCAGCTGCCATAACACTGTTTCTCAGTAATATAACACAAGTCCAAAGACACAAAACTTTTGTCATAGGCAAGATAAGTGTGATGCAGGCTAGACTCATGGCAGCTTCATTCTTTGTGCTGAATTCTCTGTTTCACTATTTCTTGCTCTTTCTAGCATAGTACTTGTCAATTTAAACTTATCAAATTCCCTTACAAGGAACTCTAAAGGACCATTGCTGTTATTTTATGGCATTGCAATTTAAACTGTATCTACTAGAGACTTGGGATGTCAGGGCTGGAAAGAGGCTTAGAGGTCCTCCTGTCAAACCTTCTTATTTTAAAGAGAAGGAAACTGACCCACAGAGAATAAAAGTGACTTGACTGATATGAAACAAATGTATTAATGTATTATATAGCCTTCATTATATATATTTAATATGTATATATATATATATTTATATATATAGTTATTCTTTCCACATCATGATTTTGATATATTGCAGGTGGGCATAAGAAATTAAATGGGAATTTGTTGATGCTGCAGATGACACGTAACATAGTAAAAATTTTGAAACTCAAAAATTCATACTTAACCCTAAATTTACCATAAGATACTGTTATAAACATCCTATAAAAGAAAAAGGAAAAAAAAATAAGAATTCTTTTCTGATACAAAGAGAGGGCCTAAGACTTTTACACAGATTTTTCAGATTGTGGGGGCACCATACCCCTAATCTCTGCAATGTGAAAAGGATAACTATATGTGCGCGTATTCATGTATATGTGTATATATGTGCATGTGTGCATATCTATATCAGTGTATGTCTGTACATATGTATATGTGCATATATATGTATAGAGATGGATAGGATGGATGGATAGATGGATAAACATCTGAGAGGGAAGACACTAGCATTAAGAGGAATTGGGAAAAGCTTTTTGTAGGAAGTGAGTTTTTAGCTGAAACTTGAAAGAACCTCAGAAAGTCAAAAAGTAGAGATGAGGAGGAAAAAAATTCTAGGTAAGAAAATTTCTAGTGAAAATTTCTGGATTCAAAAGATGGGTGTGTACTTCATTTGAACTTCACAACAATCCTGTGAGATAGGTGCTAATATTACAATCATTTGACAGAGGAGGAAACTGAGGCTAAAAGAGTTTTTGACTTACCAGGGTCACACAGGTATAAAGTGTCTAGGGCAGGATCTGAATTCAGGTCTTCCTGAATCCAAGTCCAGGATTCTATCAGCATACTATTGGACTGCCAAAATGGTTCATCCTGATGATACTTGCTGAAGTGATAAGTTAAAAACATAGGTATTATGTCAGAAGATAACCTACCCCAGGTAACAACAAATCTGAAACCAGAAGCCCACGTTTTTTGCATCTTCCTTCCAGATTGTGCTATTGGGATGTCTCTCCTTCCTAACAAAGCCCTCGCATCCAGAGGTGATAATAAGCCAGAGAAGCCTGATTATACATTGGAGAAGGATCTAGCTGAAGGGAAATTAATATTAGTTTTAGAAACGATCCTAAATACTCTCGAGCCTGATCCCCTAATGCTTCTCAAGCTTGGTTATTTACAAATTGAACCAAGTATCAATAAGGCACTGTGCTAGGCACTAGGGTTAAAAAGAAGAAACAAGATATAGTCCCTACCCTCAAGAACCCTAAAAACTAGTAGTAAGACAAGTCTTGTTAGTTAATAGCTACAATGAAATCATGAATTTAATTAAGTGTATACTCCATTCACTACCTCAAGGATATGAGATTTCTTTGCATCCTCTCCACACCATGAACCTTACACTTATGGTTCTCTTTTTAAGAGTTGGAAGGGATCTTAGGGGTCATCCAATCCAATCTTTTCCTTTTACAGATAAAAAATGTGGATGAAAGGGCTTATTCACAGTTAGTATGAAAGAGAGGCAGGCTTGGAACTCATGTCTTCTTGCCTACGAATCCAGTGTATTTGTACCTCATCTGTCTATTTAATAGGCAAAGTGTATGCATAAGAGGTCACTTAGATAGTCATCAAAGCTCAGAGTTGGGAGGGGGACCATAAAGGCATCAAATTCAAACTACAATAATATCCCTACCCAATGAGGGATCACCCTGCCTCAAGATGATGACTTTGATTTCATGAGGTAGACAACCACATTTTTATACAATTCTTAGTGTTTTTAGAAAATCCACCCTCTCCCCACCACCAACCCATGTCTGCTATAGCCAAGCAGTCTAGCCTTTCTTCCATGTCCCATCACTTTATGCCATTATTAATAACTTGGTGTCCACAGGCCGCCCCTCAAACAGTTCATTGATAGATTTCAAGGGGTCTTTGAACTGAGGAAGATGTATTATTTCAATTGAATTGTTTTCCTTTTTTAATCCGCCACATTTTATTTTATGTATTTAAAAATATTATTTTGAGAAGTCCATAGACTTAACTAGACTGACAATAGGGTCTAGAGTACACAAAAGGTTAAAGAACCTTGTTTTGAAATAGTCTATTCCCCCAAGACTTCTCTTCTCAGTCTACATCTCTGGTTCTTTTCTTGAATGAAAATTGGGAGACCGTCTATCTCAGTCAACAATCAATAAACCTTTATTAAGGACCTACTATGTGTCAGTTACTATGCTAAGTTCTGGGGATACGAATAAGAAAAAGAAAGACAGTCTCTGCCCTCAGCAGATTCCAATCTAATGGGAAAAGACAATTCACAAAAGAAAGCTGAAAAGGAAAGTCAAAAACAAGTAAAAGAACTGATGGAAAATGAAAAATGACCAGGAAAATTCTGATAAAGGAGAGTTTGGGGAGGATTTGATTGCTCCTCCCTCCAGTGTGGAAAGGCAACTGGGGGTGCTGAGCATCAAAGCTAAGTCAAACCACATGGCAATGAGATTTCATTTGAAATTTCCATCATACCAGGGGACACTTGTTGGAAGTAGTGTTCAAAAGAAGTAGAGCCATTTTGGATGAGTGTGAATTCATCTTTCTGAACTCATTGTCTATACTTGGTGGTTTTTCTTTAAGCCGCTTAAAACAATCTGACTGTGTAACCTGTTCCACCCTGTTCCTTATATCAAATAAGGGCTGTGCTTAATCAGCTGCACTTTCTCTCAAGACCCCTCAAATTTATCTGCATCCACTATTAACCATGTGAGTAGACAGATCCAAGACCTTCTTCTGAGCTGTGATAAGTAGTTGATGGGGTATGTTCACTGCCTACTGCAGTTAGAAGTGATTCATAGGGTGGCTCAGCATCTGGGGTCTTCCTATAAATATATGTCTCTTACAGACTCCCTGGGCTGCTATTTGCCTCACTGCCTGGCCCAGCTCTAAGTATTTAGTAAATATTTAATCGCAATAATAAAAGATCAAGTTCGCGCAACTGGAAATACTTGTTCAGGGACTCTTGGCACTACTGTGGGTCAATAATGAAATGCATCTTGGCAGAAAGGACTGCCTGATAAAGTCTCAGCAGATATGGCAAACTGGTAACATGAGCCGAGGACAGTATCACAGAAAAGTTGAGTTTCTAGCTGGCTTATTCCATTCTTTTGAAAGGAGTTTTATGCTGGGCAATGCTAAGAGGGGAAAGCAATTGGAGACTGCTGTTCTAGTCCTTGTTTCTCTGACTCTCCTTCCCAGATTCTCATGTCTGTGGGTATCCATCATCATGGTTTATAGATGTGATCTCCTTGAAGTTAGGGACTTTTTCCCCTAGCCCCAATGCCCAGCAAAGCTCCTTGTACATAGTTAGCACTCAATAAATGCTGATTGGATTGGACTTGTTTAAACTGAATTGGACTGGACTGGATTATTATATTCCCTGTTCCCTAGGAATCCCAGATCTGACACTTACTATGAGATTTCAGGTGACATTATCATTTCCAAGAATGGGATTTCTTCACGAGATCCCTACTAAAGATGCCCCATTTCATCACAACTGCCCTGAATTTCTTTCATATCAACTTCCCTTTCCTCCAGTGGGGGGGGTGGGAACAAAATTTCCTTTTCCATCCTCTCTCTAATCAGTTTTTGCCCCCAAGCAAAGAACTTTGTAAGATAAGCTATCAGTATGTGTTGCAGGAGACTCAAAACCCCCTGAGGGCAAGGATCATCTCATGTTTCATATCTATATTGTCAGTAAATTTTCAACTAGAAAAAATGAATATAACAATTCAAGTCAACTAGTCCAATTAATCAATTCAACTGAATTGAAGCATTTATTTACTATCTACTCAAAAAAAAAAAAGTATAATTATTATATAATGGCTAGGTAGGAAGCCTCAAAATACATTGAAGTGCCCTCTCTGATACATAACACATAGGGTCTGTGTGACCTTGGGCAAGTCACTTAATCTTTCAATGTACTAAACAATTAAAGACTATAACATGAAGACGTCAGAGCAGTAATGGTGAACCTTTTCAAGACTGAGCGCCCAAACTGCAACCCTCAAGTTACATGTGAGCCCCACACCTTACCCCAGACGGGGGAGGGAGGAAGTGTTCCCATTGGGCTGCTGGGCAGAGGGGTGGGTGATGTGAAAAATGTCCTCAGGTACATGTGGATAGGGAGGAGGGAGCAGCCCCCTCCAGCACGTGTGCTATATGTTCACCAACATGAGGTTAGAGTGTCCTCCCTGGGAGTTCCCTGCACCAAAGAAAACATAAGTCTGGTCCTCTCCCATGCCTGAAAGAATATACTAGACATTATTCTTGGTGCTTATCAGATAAAGACAAAAATGAAAATATTCAGCCCTTAAGGAAAGTTTGTTCATCTGGATGGACATAGAGTCTTCCACAAATAAAAAGTGCAAAATATACTTTGTCATATAACGAGGGAAAGAATTGCAAACAATTAATAATCAGGAAAGGTCATAGGAGATAGCAATCCAGATGAGATTTGAATGAAGCTAAGGATTCTTTTTTTTTTTTTTAACCCTCACCTTCCATCTTAGAATCAATACTGTGTATTGGTTCCAAGCCAGAAGAGTGGTAAGGGCTAGGCAATGGGGGTGAAGTGACTTGCCCAGGGTCACATGGCTAGAAAGTGTCTGAGGTCAGACTTAAACCTAGGGCCTCCCAGCTCCGGCCCTGGCTCTCAATCCACTGAGCCACTCAGCTGCCCCTTGGAGCTAATGATTCTAAGAGGCAAAAGCGAGGAAGAAAACCTTCCATACTTAGGAGGCAGAATGCCATGTAGAGTGATTTTCAAAGATAGCACATTGAGAAGAACACAGTTCATGTGTGTTCATGGAATAGTGTGTGGGAGAATATGAAATAAGTCAGGAAAGAAGTGGGAGATATATTGGGAAATTTTTTTTTAAACCCTTACCTTCTGTCTTAGAATTGATGCTAAGTATCAGTTCTAAGGAAGAAGAGCGGTAAGGTCTAGGCAATTAGTGTTTATTTAATTACCCAGGGTCACACAGATATGAAGTGTGAGAAAGGCTGGAAATGACAAGCACAGAAGTCGGTATTTTATCCTAGAAACACAAGGAAATGATAGGAAGTTTGGGAGCAGAGGAGTAACATGGTCACCCAGGTTTGTTAGTTATATCGACTCAGCAGTTGTCTAGGTGATAGGTTGGAGAAGGCAGAGAGTGAAGGTCTTGGGAGAAGTGAGTAGGAAGTTATTGCAATGGAAGAGGATGAACCAACTAAGGGTGACCATGGTAGGAGGGGAAAGGAGATACATAGGAAAAATGTCATTGGAAAGAAATGACAAGATTTGGAAGGTAATGGGATATGAGGGAGGAGTCACGAATGATTCTAAGAATGTATGCTGTTCCCCTCAATAGAAATGGGGCCATTAAAAGGGTTATAGAGAAAGATGAAAAGTTTGATTTTTGGTTTGTGGAGTTTGGCATGTTGAGAGCCTCCAAATATCTCCAGATGATGATGTTAGTTTGCATTATAGGACTGGAACTCAGCAAAGAGATGAAGACTGAGCCTGTAGATTTAAGAATCATCTCAGTAAAAGCAATATTTGAACTCATGGAAATTAATGAAATCACTAAGAGAGACAGAGATAAAATAAAGGACTCAGGCCAGAGCCTTGGGTACCCCCAAGCATTGAGAATAGTGAATGAATTCTAATCTAGAACATGAAAACTAATCTAGCATTGGAAACAGAGGAGTCAGATATTAAAAAAAAAAAAAAAAGAGGAAAAGTGTCCCTAGAACCAAAAAATGGGGAGAGGGTTAAAGATGAGTGTCCAGTGATGCAGAGTAGACAAGAAGGATGCTGACTGAGAAAAGAGCATTGGATGAACTCATGAACAAATACAAATGGATTCCAAAAAATGTTTTGAAGCAAACTTGTAAAATAATTTTCTGTAGGCTTTTAGAGAACCGGGTTAGTGGTAATAAGTTGTTTATATGCTCGTTAGATTGAGTAAGATGGGAAAGAACAAAATATGTCTTTCAATTTAGATGTTCTGAATTCAACCCACCATGCAGAACAGGAATTTTGTGTCTGGAGAAAACACTGGATTTCGCATTGAAAGGCTTCCATTTTTATCACCAGGTTGTTGCACACTAAAGGCAATATTAGACAAATCTCTCCCATCCATGCACTTCAGGTACATTATCTACAAAGGTGGAAAGACCTTCCCAATGGACTTAGCTATAGAATTTGTGTCTACTATCCAAAACCCACTTTAGCTAAATACAGAAAAACCTAAATATTTGGGGCCACAGTGATGAAAGAAGACATTCACCTGAGGCATGAAGGATCTGGTAGCTCCATCACAGGAGGAAGTATTACCTAGGTTCTGGTACAAAAACCCAGGACCTTGAATAAGCCCTGGAGGAAGCTCTGGGCTTCTGTGCCCAGTGATGAACCAAAGTTGCAATTTATAAATACCCTCTCCTATGTGCTGGTTCAAAGAGCATGGGCTTGAGGGACGAGGACTGGGATAAAAAAAATATATTTTTTTCCAACAATGCAAAAACCAGCTTTTGAAACAGAACTATTTTGCTATTACATGATATGCAGTGCAGGTTGGTGTCACTGGCTATTTTGAGAAAAGGTTTGTTAAGTAGAGTACCCCTAATCACTACGGAATTGGCTGCCTCCTGATAGCAAACATCTCTCAATCAGGGGTAAACAGCTATCAGAAATAGACATGGCAGAAAGATGAGCTTTCTTCTCCCTTTGGTGTCCCTGGCTTCCCACAGCCCAGGATGCTTAAAGTTCACTGCAAATATTAGATTTTTCTTGGCTCCAGGGAGCCTTCTGACCTTCTCTGTGTCCATCAGACAATACGCTAGCTTTCTAAAAGGAGACCTATCCATTCCCTCTTTATGGTGTTAGAAAAATATACCTTGCCAGGGATGGTGAACTTGACCTCGTCCCTCCTGGTTCTGATACTATTGACTGAGCTCATTCTGCTGGCGAGCTGTCCTCCAGCCCCTCCACTCTGGCTTTATTCAGAGAATTGAAAGCCAAAAGGGATCTTCTAGGCAACTTAGTCCAGCCTCGACATAATACATAATACATTCTAGCTATTGGAGGGAAAGGACCTAGGCTCAAACTGATATTGAATTCCCGTCTGCCCATAAACAAGTCATTGAAGCTTCCTGGGCCTCAGTTTAAGTTTCTTCCTGTATAAAATGAGGTGGGAAGTAAATAGGTTCAGAGGTCTCTTCCAGCTCCAGATTGACGATTCTCTATTCTCTCATTCTGAAAATGGACTTTGAAGAGAAGTCTCTTTATTACCAGGAAAACAGATCTAAGCCATCACAGAACTTGCGTGAATCACTGCACTGTGATTCTTGTACCCCACCATCAATCTAGGAGAGAGGTACTGTTATCTCCATTTTACAGATGAGAAAACTGAGGCACAGAGAGAAGTGACTTCATATGATCACACAGTAAATACCAAAGAGAGGGATTGAAGGGGGTGGGGGAATTGGAGCTGAATCTTAAAGGAAGTCCAGAAACCAGTAAGTAGAGATAAGGAGGAAGATCATTCCAGGCATGGGGGGAGAGCCAATACAAAGGTATGAGCTGGGGTAAGGAAGCAGCAAGGAAGCCAGGGTAGCTGGTTAATAGAGCAAGTGTAAGGGTCAGGAAAGATAGAAAGGGGTCACATTATGAGTTTTAAAGGGGAAAGAAAGGAATTTCTATTTTATCCTAGAGAAGCTTTGGCATTGATTGAGTAGTCATATGGTCAGATTTGGATTTAAGTAAAATGATTTTGGCATCAGTATTTAGATGTTCTGGATTGGAGAAAGAATAAAGGCAGAGAGAGAGCAACGAGCAGGATCTTGCAGTGATTTGAGTGGTAATGAGGGTCTGAAGTGATACCTGGGTGAGAATGTAGAGAAAGGGTAAAAAGTGAAAGATATCAAGAAGAATGAAATGGAAGATTTGGCAACAGGCTGCATATGTGGAATGAAGGGGAGTGAAGAGTTCAAGATAACGATAAAGTTCTGAAGCCAGCTAGCTGGGGGTAGGAAGCTAAGGGTTAGCGTCTTCAAAAGAAAGAGGAAAGATTGGAAGATGGGAAAGATCATGGTGAACTGACCATTATTTTCAGTCAGAAGAGTCTGGGCACAATTGTGTAAGTAATGGGTAGTCACTGGAGCCTTTGGGGAAAGGAAAGACACCAGAAAAAATTGTTTATTGTTGCTAATGAGTCATTTTCATTCATGTCCAACTCAAGCGACCCCATTTGGGGTTTTCTTGGCAAAGATACTGGAGTGATTTGCCATTTCCTTCTCCGGATCATTTTATGCATGAGGAAACTGAGGCAAAGAGTGTTAAGCAACTTGCCCAGGCTAGTAAGAGTCTGAGGACAAGAATAATTAGAGACATCATGATTATTAGTAGTGGGGCTTTAGGGCAATAGACTCACTGAGCCCTAGAGATATGCTTTCCTCCCCCCCCCATCCAATTCTCCTGAGTGAAGGCTGTCCCCCAATGTCATTATTATGCAGACCACATGCCATTGATTGCTGTTTTCTGCTGATAATTCTGTGACAAATCCTATTTCTGCACTTCAAGTGTGTTCGATGGAGATTCGGGTGGTGGATGTGTTCCAATAAGCTGTCCCTTCACATCTCAAAAACCTGAGTTATTATCAGCTCTCCATCTGCTTCAAGAAGCTGTGTATGGCCTCCTCTCAAGCTCCCCACATTTGCATCCTATCTGAAAGGCAAGCACGTCACCTTGGCCTGAGCTTGGATGGCAGATTTGCCCAAAACTTCAGGGATTTGTCTATTATAATGCCTCTGTGCCAGAGCTTGGCTTCATTTACCTGGTGAACATCGGGACAACTTCTGGTTTGATGGCTGAGGGTCTGTGGGAGCCCTGGTTAATGAGGCTCTGTGTGTGTGTGTGTGTGTGTGTGTGTGTGTGTGTGTGTGTGCGCGCGCCCATATGTATGTGTGCCCCTCAGTTGATTCCACTAATTCACATTTCATAAAACTATCCAAAATGGTTTCCCTGTGAAGCTTTGTTCATTTGAAACACAGCTGTTCTAAGGTCTTACCTAGAGTCAAGGGAAGTATTTCCATGAATTCTGGAAAACTGCAAGACTTGTGCTTTGCATCAGAAAAGCCCTTCTTACTGCCAGAAACTGCTTCCCTGAAGAACATATAATTTACAGACTATAATGCAATAATGTAATCATATAAGATAGACAAGTGCAAATTTAATAATGAAATCTTAAATAAGAATTGGATGGAAAAGCAAATTATAGAAACAATTAATAATTATGAAAATGAAAGGTCATGACAAAACAGAATACCAAGAATTAAGTGGTAGAGAAAAAGATCTCTCTGAAAACACAGATTATGAAAATTAAGAACAGCTCATCATGACTCATGATGAAAGATGCCACCCAAGCCAAAGAAGAAACCGTTGGAGTCTAATTGGAGATCAAAGCATGCCATATTCCACTTTATTTCCTTCATATTTTTATTGTATGTGTAACATGTGACTTCTGTCGTAGCATGAGCAATATGGAAATATGTATTCCATGAAAGCACTGATATAACCTATATCAGAATATTTACTGTCTTGGTGAGGGGCAGGGGGGAATCTGAATCCTAAAATGTCAGAAAACAGTTGTTAAAAAGTGTTTCTACATGTAACTGAAAAAATATAAATAAAATTTTAAAGTCTCAACGTTAATGATGTGTATACATTTCAAAAAAGTGATTCAATGTATAAATCACAAATGAACATAAGAAAAAATAAATCAAAAAGCAAACGTGCTTTTGTTAAAAATTAAATTTGTTAAAATTAAAAGATGATCACTAAAAATAATAACAAAAGGGGGGCAGCTGGGTAGCTCAGTGGAGTGAGAGTCAGGCCTAGAGACAGGAGGTCCTGGGTTCAAACCCGGCCTCAGCCACTTCCCAGCTGTGTGACCCTGGGCAAGTCACTTGACCCCCATTGCCCACCCTTACCAATCTTCCACCTATGAGACAATACACCGAAGTACAAGGGTTAAAAAAAATTATAAAAAAAAATAATAACAAAATCAATAAATCTATACTTTATTTCCTTATAGAGAGAAAAATAAAATTACCAGTTTTAAAAATGAGCTAGGTAAAATTAGAACAGAAAAGAAATAAAATAGAAACCAGAATCTCTTCATATATAATACTATGTAAGAGAACCTAATTTCTTTTAAATGTCAATATTTAACCCAAAAAAATGACAGAAAGTGGGACAGATCACAAAATGAAATTCAACAAGTCATGAAACAATGACCAAATAGAAAAAGAAAATAAGCCAGATCCAGATGGATTCATAGATGAATTCTATTAAATATTTAAAGTGCAGCTAATATCAATGCCAAACAAATTAGTCTTTAAAAATTCAAAAAGACACAAAACTATATGCAGTTTTTAGAACAAATGTAATATTAATACCTAAACCTGGGAGAGATAAAATAAAGAAAGAGAATTACATACCAATATTACTTATGTATTTGATGTAAGAGAAAAATGATACATTCTATCAAAAAAGGAAATATAGAAATATATACAAACGTATCTTTGTGTGTTTACATTATATCATATTGTGTTATATTGTATTATTTATATTGTGTTGTATTATATTCACAAAGACAAGTTTGTTTGTTATTATTATTTACTAGTGATACAGAGAGAGTTGAATATTAAGAAAGCACTTGGTACAATGATTCTTTTTAAATGTTCAAAGTCACATGGTTATAAATTAATGTATATGAGAAGATGCTGATAGCCCAAATCCTAAATGTATTATTCTAAATTTGGGGTCTAAAATGTGGGGTCCTCTTTTCACAATTAGGAAGAAAGCAAAGAGATTAGAAAATAAAAAGATGAAACAATTGGACAAGTAGACAATCCAATAATAAAGTTTTTCAGAAAAATGCAAAGAAGGCACGGTCCTTAATCTGACTTTTTTTTAAGGGTTACCTATGATATATAGGAAATGTTTACCTTTTTTTTTCAAGTTGTAAATAGTGCTTAGGAAAAAAAATGGGACTTCTACAATATTGCTGTCCATCCTGGATTAATGAACATGTTGTATCAAATATGGTTCCTGTTATTGGGTGCTTGGGTATGTGATGGTGGGAGGACAGGGGCTTAGTGCAGACTCCTCTATCAACATTGGCCATTGGAGAGACAAAGAAGAAAAGGTGATGATCTTGTGAACAATAACTACTTATGGCTATTTTGGACCTTTCTACGGTCTACTTTCCCTGCTCTGTACATTCAGACTACACCCCAAAATCTTTGAATTCCTAGAAGCATTATGGCTACCACAGTAAAAATATTAATATCTCCCAACTTTGACTCTTTTATATTTTATCTTTTTGTTGTGAAACTATTTGTACATCACATTAGGCTGGGCCTGTTGGGCAGTAAAATACAATTGAAAATAAATGAAACAAA
This sequence comes from Gracilinanus agilis, assembly GCF_016433145.1. Taxonomy (NCBI): domain Eukaryota; kingdom Metazoa; phylum Chordata; class Mammalia; order Didelphimorphia; family Didelphidae; genus Gracilinanus; species Gracilinanus agilis. The sequence goes on from NC_058134.1 coordinate 303,977,140, forward strand.
ATAAAAATAAATAAATGAAAGTAAAATAAATTTGAAAGACTGAGGACTAGCAGTGAACATATCCTCTTTTCAGGAATAGAACATGGTGAAAAGTAGATGATGAAGAACCAGATAAGAACTGGTCAATAATTATATTACTTCTGGATAACAGTGTAGTACAACAGAAAAAACAAGGCGCTTTGGAAGACAACATTTGAGACTCATATGGTAATTTATAATCCACATGACCCTGGGAAAATTATTTGGTTTCTTCATGACTAAAATGAGCATAACTCTTCATAACTCTTCAAGCTATGTCAAAGAATAGTTGTAAAAAAGCATGCAAGATGACATTGATGGTCTTTAGTATTCTTATAAACAGATAGTTCTTTAGTCTTCTTGTTGTTAGGTCTCCTTTCAAAGATGGAGGTCAATACTCATCCATGCTTTCTTAGCTTGAGCTGCTTTTTTTCAAATATTCCTGTAAACTCTGAAGAGAGGGGCTCTTAAAAATTGTTGAGACTTTCCTCTAGGTCTCTTAATATTGTGGGGGTGTCAGTGAAATACAGGAGTTGTAGTTACCTAAATGTGATTTGTCATTGTAATGGAAAGTTCACTGGAAATAATCTTGGAGAATCAGGATTTGACTCCCTGTTCTGACACTAACTATACAAGTTCTCTCTGAGTTTTAGTTTGCTCTTCTGTGAAATTATAGGCTTGGTTTGGATGGCCTCAAAGGTCCCTTCCATTGACAAAATCCTATGATCTTTGAGGTCATTGTGAATAGTTCTCAAATTTATATGTTAGGTTGAATAGTATAGCAATGCATCCATAGCCTTAAAGAGCCTCTTAAGATCTCAGATAAACAATTGAGAGAGAGAAAGAAAGAAGGAAAGATTTCACATAAGAGACTCAATGTAAAACTTTGCAAAGAGGGACTGGCCATATGCACAGAACCGGAGAAGATATTCTAGAATCTGGGGACATCTTAAAACTGGACACACTGAGATAATGGAGATCAGTTGTTCCTGCCTTCAGGGTGATCGAAGAAGTAACTTCCTCTTGGGGGAGCCGTCTAAGTCTTGGGAAGGGACACACCTGTTCTCTGTGAGTTGAAGCTTCCTGCTTTCCAGAGATCCTGAGATTCTGATATCCTGGTGGAAGATTTTTCCATTCTCTGCCTCCGATTTCCATCTGCCTGTGTTTCTTGATGGCTGAGAGAGAGCTGCCAGTACCCATTGAAGCCTGTCTGTGGGAAAGGCTTAGACCAAAGAGAGTGAACTCACCAAGGATTTAAGTATCATATCTTGATGAACTTTTAACTTGTCTACCATTAATTTTGAGGACCAATTAGGTCAGGATAGATTAAATAGTGTGGGAATCATAGACAGTGAGTATAGTTGTAAGGCAGCCTGAAGACCTTTGAAGATGGTTTCTTGCAAAACCTGTAAGAATTTGGTGGAGTATCCAGATTTTAAGCTTAGGGACTCCTTGCTCCTGGTCATCCTCCCTTCCACTTTTACTTGATATTAATAAACCTCAATTACTATTTTTTACCAAGTTGTAAACTAGTCAGATAGCATTTTGGGCCTACAAACTGCCTTTCAGGCCTATCTTCTGAGTTGCTATATCAAACCTTCATATGACAACTCTAAAAATTTTACCATTCCTAATACCCACAGATATCTTTCCCCCATCATCATCACATGCTAGTCAATCTGACTGACTAAGTTAAATTGAATTTAAGGCTGGGATAGTTGCAATGGAGTCTAATGAATTCTTAAAATAAGGCCTGGTCTAGAGACATCGCATCAGGCCACAATATGGTGGGGTATTGTATGCTAAGAATTTTAGAATGGATTGGAGTCACTCAAAAAACACCTCCTTATGTACTAGCCATTGTGTTAAACACCAGAAATATAAAGAAAGGTAAAATATAGTCCCTATCCTCAAGGAGCTTACAATTTAAAGAGGAAAATAACACATTAAAGCAGGGGTCTGCAACCTTTTTGGCCATGAGAGCCATAAACGCCACATTTTTTAAAATATAATTTTGTGAGAGCCATACAGTGCTCACAGTGCCTTGCATTAAAGGATGGTGAAGTATGAAGATGGGATTAACTCTCCCCTGCCCATTTTTAGATTTAATCACCAGAAGCATATGCACCCCACTTAAACTTAAGTGACCCATGAGTGACGAATCACAATCAACTGTCTGTCCTTTGGGCAGTCCTAAACAAAGATTTAGCTGTAATTGGTACATGTAAAGTGGGAGGAAGGCAAAAGAAGTGATAAAAGGAATGGCCTTTATTAATTTTTTTATTTTTTAGAAAAATTTTTTCCATGGTTACATGATTCATGTTCTTATTCTCTCCCAACTCCCACACCCACCCCTGTAGCTGATGTGCATTTCCACTGATTTCTTCATGTGTCATCCATCAAGATCAATTTCCATATATTGATAGTTGTACTAGGGTGGTCGTTTAGAAATTATTTCCCAAATCATGTCCACATCAACCCATGTATTCAAGCATTTTTTTTTTCTTCAGTGTTTCTACTCATGTAGTTCTTCCTCTGAATGTGGGTAGCATTCTTTTCCATAAATCCCTCAAAATTGTCCTGGGTCAATGAATTGCTGCTAGTATAGAAGTCCTTTATATTTGATTTTACCACAGTGTATCAGTCTCTGTGTATAATGTTCTTCTGGCTCTGCTCCTTTCATTCTGCATCAATTCCTGGAGGTCATTCCAATTTACATGGAATTCCTCCAGTTCATTATTCCTTTGAGCACAGTAGTATTCCATCACCAATAGATACCACAATTTGTTCAGCCATTCCCTAATCAAAGACCTTTTGCTACCACAAAGAGTGCAGCTATAAATATTTTTGTACAAGTCTTTTTCCCTATGATCTCTTTGGGGTACAAATCCAGCAATGGTATGGCTGGATCAAAAGGCAGTCTGTCCTTTAGCGTTCTTTGGGCATAGTTCCAAATTGCCATCCAGAATGGTTGGATCACTACACCAGCAGTGCATTAATGTCCCAATTTTGCCACATCCCTTCCAACTTCCCTGCTGTCATTTTAGCCAATCTGCTAGGTGTGAGGTGGTACCTCAGAGTTATTTTGATTTGCATTTCTCTAATTATTAGAGATTTAGAACACTTTCTCATGTGCTTATTGATAGTTTTTATTTCTTTATCTGAAAATTGCCTATTCATGTCCTTTGCCCATTTATCATTTGGGGAATGGCTTGATTTTTTGTACAATTGATTTAGCTCCTTGTATATTTGAGTAAGTAGACCTTTGTCAGTGTTTTTTGTTATAAAGATTTTTTTCCCAGTTTGTTGTTTCCCTTCTGATTTTGATTGCATTGTTTTTGTTTGTACGAAACCTTTTTAATTTAATGTAATTGAAATTATTTATTTTACATTTTGTAATTTTTTCTAACTCTTCCTTGGTTTTAAATTCTTTCCTTTTCTAGAGATCTGACAAGTATATTATTCTGTGTCTTCCTTATTTACTTATAGTTTCTTTCTTTATATTCAAGTCATTCACCCACTCTGAATTTATCTTGGTGTAGGGTGTGAGATGTTGATCTAAACCTAATCTCTCCCATATTGTTTTCCAATTTTCCCAACAGTTTTTGTCAAATAGTGGATTTTTGTCCCAAAAGTTGGGTTCTTTGGGTTTATCATACACTGTCTTGCTGACGTCACTTACTCCAAGTCTATTCCATTGATCCTCCCTTCTGTCTCTTAGCCAGTAACATATTGTTTTGATGACCACTGCTTTATAGTAGAGTATAATATCTAGTACTGTTAGGCCACCTTCCTTCATGTTGTTTTTTTTTTCCTTATTTCCCTTGATATTCTTTTTTTTTCTAGGCAATGAGGATCAAATGACTTGTCCAGGGTCACACATTTGGGAAGTGTCTGAGACCAGATTTGAACCTAGGACCTCCTGTTTCTAGGCCTGGCTCTCAATCCACTGAGCTACCCAGCTGCCCCCATTTCCTTTGATATTCTTGATCTTTTGCTCTTCCAAATGAACTTTGTTATACTTTTTTTCCAATTAAGTAAAAAAATTTCTTGGTAGTTTGATAGTTATGGCACTAAATAAGTAAATTAATTTGGGAAGAATGGTAATTTTTATTATGTTAGCTCATCCTTACCCATGAGCAATTAATGTTTTTTCCAATTGTTTAGATCTAGTTTTAATTGTTTGGGAAGTGTTTTGTAGTTGTGTTCGTATAATTCCTGTGTTTGGTTTGGTAGATAGATTCCTAAGTATTTTATATTGTCTAGGGTGATTTTAAATGGTGTTTCTCTTTCTCACTCTTGCTGCTGTGATGTGTTGGGAATATATATAGAAATGCTGATGATATATGTGCATTTATTTTTGTATCCTGCAACGTTGTGAAAGTTGTTGATTATTTCTACTAGCTTTTTAGTTGATTCTCTAGGATTTTTTAAGGAGTGGTCTTTAAAAATGGCCAGAACTTCCTGTGATGGTATCTTTCACCTTGAACTGGACCCTGGAGGAACTCTGACTAAGGACCTTGGACTGCTTTCTATTTCTCCTTAGAACTACCACATGGATGAGTAAAAACGGCTGACTCCCTTCCTTGGCCTTTCCTGGAGGTACTAGCCTCTGGAGGTCTGGGAGGAGGTCTTATAGCTAAAACCCTTGTTAATTGACCCCTAGGCCCTCTGGTTGGGGCTACTGGAGCCCTGCTGGAGTAAGGCAGGGCTTGAGCACATGATCTAGCTCATTAAGCTAGCTCTCTTACTCTACCCTCTTTACCATTTCTCTATTTTCACTCTTTCTCTCTCCTTTTGTAAATAAATTACCATAAAAATCATTTTTGAATTGAGTATTTAATTCCTGCTGACCATACTCTTAAATAACTTAGTCCACCCCTTTCATTTTAACTCCTTACATTGCTGCCCCCCTTTACAGAAGGTAGAGATGAGAAGTAAGGGAAGAAGGTTCCTGTAGTTGGGGAATGGGGTGAGGATAAATTCCAGAATTGTACTGCTGAGTGGGAAATGAAGAGATGGATACTTAGGGTGCCCTCATTAAATGGAGCATCTAGGAAGAGCTTTCTGATGTCTATCTTCTACCTTCTTCCAATAAAAGGGAGGAAGGGGACCTAGAACCAAGGGGTACTGAGTAGGTAGGAGTTTCGAGGTTGATGTGATCTTGATAGGTGATGAGAACATGATGAAGGAGTTCAGAGGAGTGCATTCAGTAGTAAATGAAGTAGGTATACAAAGAATGTGATCTAAATTCATGTTTGTTAAGTGAACATTGAATAATTTAAAGACTCTATAAGGATACTATATGTACCCAAGGTTATTAAAAAAAAACAATCTCTCCATCAAAATGATTCATTTATTGTTATTAGCTATACCAACTTAATATTCCCCCTGGCTATCCTTTTCTAAAATTTGGGAGCCTGGAACTCCTAAAAAGATCTCTATATATTGAAATCTTGCTTCATAAACAATAGGGGCTCTCCTTTGCCTACAGCATGAAAGACAAAGCTCTCTATAACATGCCTCCAGCCTATCTTCCAAGGCTCATTCTCTTCTTTGTACATTCAATAGAATCCCAATGCAAAATACTCTTACCTTCATGAGTATATACCCTTCCAGAATAATCTGTTAAATAGAACCAGTATGATGGAACCTTAATCTCTTATTGAAGAGTATCTATACAGATGTTCTCTCTCTTCCTTCCTTCTTTTCCTCCCTCTGTTTATATGTTCCAAGACTGTTCTTATTCCATTCTGGGCATCTCATTTTAGGGAGGAATAGACAGGTTAATATTCAGAAGAGGGTGGACAAGATGTGTCTGAGGATATGACCAGATGAGGATCAGTAGATTACAATTATGATATTGAGCCAGGAGAAGAGAAGATCAGGAGTGGTCTCTACTTTCATGTTTTGAAAGGCTGGAGAAAAGGAAGGTTCAAAGTATTCTATCTGGCCCAAAGCAAAAAAAACTAACAGCAAAGAAAATCAGGGAGATAGACTTCAGCTGACATAAGGTAAAATTTCCCAGAAACAATGTGCCAAGCACTGGAATCAGCTGAGGGACTGTGTGTTTCTTATCACTAAAAATCTTCAAGAAGTATCAAGTGAGGGGGCAGCAGGGTGGCTCAGTGGATTGAGAGCCAGGCCTAGAGATGGGAGGTCCTAGGTTCAAATCTGGTCTCAGACACTTCCTAGCACTGGGACCCTGAGCAAGTCACTTACCCCCCATTGCCTGGCCCTTACCTCTCTTCTACCTTGGAACCAATACACAGTATTGATTCCAAGAGGAAAGTAAGGGTTTACATTTTTTTTAATTTAAAAAAGAAGTAGCAAGTAACCACTTCATTGGAAAGTTGTGGAGAGGATTTTAAGTTGGACCAGATGACCCTGAGATCCTTATAATCCTGTGATATTTTCATAAGTCTTCCCATCGATTATTTCTCATGCTTCCATGAGTTACCAGGGCTAGCTAAACTCCAGCAGCCAATGTGACTGCTCTTCCCAAATTGTCAGATATAGTTGATTGTGAGGTCTGTGTGTGAAGCCTTTTCTGGGAAAGAACTTCCATAGAACATCTCCAATTTCCCAGCTGTTGAAAGCTAACTTTCAAAAACACTAGAAACACTAACCCCATGATGGGACAATGGAGGAGGATTGGGTGGTCAGTTAGCTTCCGAATCTCTATCTCTTAGGGATGAAGTTCATTCCCCTCTTTGATGTAGGCTGATATTCACAGGATGCAGTTTACAGATCTTACTTGGGGATCCCAAGAAAGAGTTATCTTTTTTGAGAGCTAACTTCACCAGGAACATTTCTTTAGAGCTGAGATCCACCCATGCCAACAGAGACACAAGCCCCAGACCTTCTTACAAGCTATACTCTAAGAAACCACCTCTGGTTGTAAGTGTCTCGGGAGGCAAGGACTTCATCCACATTTCTCTTTTTTTGACTTTTGGCTCTAATACTCTTCTCTGTTTCAATACCAACTAACTGGCCACCATGGTTAAACCTGGATGGACTCTCCAGACAGCTTCTTGGAATTCAGGGAAAAGAGAGAAGAGAGAAAAGCCAGAAAACTCAGTTTTTCATTTTTGACTCATCTCCTTACAATCTGGGTAATCAGGACAAATATACCCTTTCTCTGGGCCTCTGTAGATCCTTCTATAGAATGATGGCATTTGGTCCCATGGTCTGTCTCTCATTCTAGCTACTTTGTACCTCTGATATTTAACAAATCTTCATATAAAGATTATTACAGCAACAATCTCTTAAAGTGATTGATACAGCCATGTACATTATTTCAGGAGGCCAGAAAATGACCAAGCAGGTATGGCTTCTAGCCTTCAGGAGACGGTGCCCGACCTGCCTTTGCCATGCCATCTGTTTCAAGTTAATTGTTCATCACCGATCTCTCCCCTGCTATTTCATCTCTCTGCTTCTTTCTGAGCCAATATTCTGCCATGCATCAGGCAGACTGACAAGCAACAGAGGCCAGCTCCTCTCCTGGAGTAGGAAGGGAGTGGAAGAACGGGGAGGTGCTTCTAAGAAGATAGCCAGAAATGGAAATGGCCAATTGTTAATAATCTCTAATATTTTAATTATTTAGCAGCTTGGGTTCAGTTGAAGGACTGAAGTTGGGGGTCCAAAAAAGGAAGTCCTGGCCCTGCCACTATCATTGGTAGCAAAATTATTTACCTTTTTAGGATTGTTTCCCTTTTTTTTTTTTTCAAAATGAGGAGAAGGGATGGAAAAGCCTAATGGATCCTGTAATTTGGCTGTTCTGATCCTCTTAATGGGTCACTATCATAAAAATGTATCAAACAGGAAAGCAAGGACCCGTTTGTATTCAATAGTCAAAGCTGGTTTATTTGTGAAAGGGAAAAAAATCCCTCTTTGAGCAAAAACTGGCATGTGGCAGAATAAATTATGGTGAATTACTCCAATAGAAGAGTAATATATTGAACAATGAAACAGTGAACTATGAAGAAAGAACACAAAGAGAAAGGTACCAACTCAGGGGTAACACAGAGAAATGATAAACTAAAAGAATAGTCTATTCATTGACTGAGACTCAATTAAAAAAAAGAAAAGAAATGAAAAGCCAAGCCAACAAGTATACTAGACCTACCTCATCCCACTGACAGATTCAGGCAGAAATGCTGGGCAAATACGGTACTTGATTCGGGTCAGGTTTATGTGATGTTATTATTTTTTACAATCAAAACATAAAATTTGGATTTTATGGTTTATTTGGAGATTAAAGCTATATTTTGTTTGTTTCTTTGTTCATATTTGTAGAATGTTATGAGGTTTATAATAAACATTTATGTGCTTGTGTGTATACATATAAATAGATTATGTGTATCTGTATGTGTGCATTGTTATATTACTTGTTTTAAATGTGTGCATTACATATTATTTCATTTAAAAGTGTGCAATATATAAAATGTGTGTCCATAGATAAATAGATACAGCTATAGACATGGCTAAATACTTCTGTGGACATGGAGATAGAGATAGATAATATAGATGGAGATATATATATTTAAAATAAATTACAAAATGTTCAAGACCAGGGAGAATATAATCTCCATGAATGTGTTTTAATATATTTATTTGCTATCTTTATTGTTCAGTCATTTTTCAGTTGTGTCTGACTCTTCATGACCCCATCTGGCTTGTCTTGGCAGAGATACTGTAGTGATTTGCCATTTCCTTTTTCAGATCATTTCACAGATGAGGAAATTGAGACAAATAAGGTTAAATAACTTACCTAGTCATAGAGCTAGTATGTATCTGAGGCTGGATTTGAACTCAGGAAGATGAGTGTTCCTAACTCTAGGCCCAGGACCACTTTGTCATCTGGTTGCCCCAATGTCTATATATCTATATGTATACTTGTATTATTTATCTATCCATTGATCTAGGATTCCAACTTCATCTTTAAATTGAAACTACTGCTTCCAAAGTTACCAGTGATCTCTTAAAAAGACATGTTTTTCAGTAACCCTCCTCCTCAATTTCTCTGTTGCATTTGGTGTTATTAACAACACTCTTCTTCCCCCATCACTCTCCTAGTCAATAAAATCCAGTGGTTCCCCATTGGCTCTGGGATAAAAATACAAAATCCTCTAGATTGCACCCCATGAATATAGGTCATAAGTTTTTGTCCTGACTCTCTTACTTTTCTATCCATGTATCTCTTTCTAGGACACCTCATTAATTACCACAGATTTCATTAGCTGGTAATACCAAGATCCTGCCCTATTCTCTCACCTGAGTTTCAGTGCCATCTCACCAATTGCCTTTGAACACTGCAAACCAATGTACCAGAAGTATCTCAAACCCCAATCCCTATTTTTGTCAGTGACACCATCATTCTCTCAGTCACTCAGCTTCATAACCTCAGTATTATCCTTGAGAATATGCTTTCTCTCAACCAATATATCCTGCCAGATCTTGCCCTTTTCCTTCATGTCTCTAACATATGACCCTTTCTCTCTGCTCACATAGCTATCAACTTAATTCAAGTCATGATCATCTCTAATCATAATAGCTTCCTCATTGGCCTCACTGCCTTGAGACTCGCTGCACTTCATTCCATCTTACATTATTAGCAAATTATTTTCTGTAAGTGCTGATCTAGCACTGTCCTAATCAATAAAATCCAGTGGTTCCCCCATTAGCTCTGGGATAAAAATATAAAATCCTCTATTGAACTTTAAAGCTCTTTGCAACCCAGCCTCAACTTCTCCTTCCAGTCTCCTTGGGCATAATTTCTCTTCCCAAACTGTATTAATTCAACTCCACTGCTTTTCTCTTTATTCCTCATACATACATTCTCCATACATGCACTAAGTCTTCCATTTCCATTCCTGTAGATGGGCCATCTTCCATACCTACAATGCACACCTTCACCTCTGATTCATAGAATCTTCCTCTTCCTTTAAAGTAGAGCTCCAATACCGTCTTGTGCATGAATACTTTCCTAATATCTCCAATTTCTAGTGCCCTCCCTCACCAAATTACTAATTTTTAGCTCTTTTCCATTTATCCTCTTTAAACTTGTTCTATAGAATATAATCCCCTAAGGACTATTTCATTCGATGTACCAGTATTCCCAGAGCCTCACCCAGTTCCTGATACATCATGTATTCTTCATAAGTGTTTTTTTTTAGTTGAGTTGAAATGAATCTATCCTTCATATCTAATGGATTAATTTCCCTAAATCCCATGTCTGACAAGGTCATACTCCTGATCAAAAACATTCAATGGTGCCATATTGTTTCTAGGATAAAGTATAGACTTCTGAGCAAGGCATTCTAGTTGCTCTTTTGTGTTATTCCAATCTTAATTTTCAAGTGTGTCTTTCATCATTTCTGTTCATAGTCTAAATGCCAACCAAAATTTACAATGGGCTATCCTATGGACTCACAAATCAGACAGTGAATTAGGTATTTCCTAGATGTCAGGCACTGTGCTACATTCTGAAGATATAAAAATAAGGGGCAGGATTATATTGTCCAATGAGACCTCACACTTTTTGTCAAATTGAGACAACCTTATGTCAGATCAGAATGGGGAGTATAGGAAAAGTGAGACCTCTAGGTATATAAAGCTGTCCTTTCCCCAATGCCAGCAGGAAAGAGAGAGACCAATTTAACATTTAATGCCTTTGTGTATGTACCTTTGGTTCAGCAATCAATAAAAAGGCTTTTCTTCACCAAGAAGTAAGCAGATAGGCAAACAGTCATAGAATTTCTGAAAGTGGGGAGGGGGAAGCGAGGAGGGGAAATGGAGATGGAGAAGTGGGCAGCTCCATTCCATGTCATCATGCACAGGACCACCCAGCATCAAAAAAGGTGTTGTGTTCCACAAGCAAAGCACAATCACAGTAGTACTATGGAAATGTAAGGCGAGGAAATCTAGAGACATCTCCACCCCAAATGTTCAGACTATTTGTGCCTGACCTATGGTAGAGCCTTTTGAGCTTACATTGGACTCATTGACCATAGTTGAACATATAGTACCTTAATCCCAATCTCATGATATCATTGATCCTCTTTGAGTTAAAAGGATGAACAAAACACAGCATAGATTAAAAGTAAAGGAAAAATGAGTAAAAATCTGCCATCATTGACAAAGTATGGTGGGATTTAGAGGGACTGTTGCAGGGGAGAAACAATCCCTCTAAGATCTCCAGGATCAGGAAAACACTATCTTTTCTACCTTCTTATCTGTGAAAGAAAAGAAGAAAAAACACAAGAGGGCATAATGGAGATAAATAAACTATTAAGAATAATAACTAGGTTTTTTTTTTTTCTGGGTTAAGATGGCGGCAGAGTCAAAAGCAGCTCTTAACCTCTCCTGACCAAAACACACAAGACTCCTCAAGGGGACATAAAAACAAGTCCAGACGAATGGAGGAACCCCACAACAGGGTGCAGCGTGGAAGGTATGTGGAATCAGGACATTTCCATGCTATAAAGGGGTGAAACAGCTCTCACTAGATCGCAGGCTGAGCAACCACCCCCCCACCTGACCCCCTCCACACACACCACCTATAACGCCAAAGCTAGCTAAAAAGAAATAGAGCAAGTTTGGGGAACCCATCGAGTCATTGGCAACTCCAGAGCCTGTTCCTGAGAGCAGCAAGATTTAGGTCCCCAAAAAGCTAAAGAACGCACACGAACTCTGAACGCGGGCACAGAACGCGGGTGGAGGCAGACACAGCCGCAAGCTAAGGCTCTGAAACCCTGAGTGGGGAACCAGTGCAGACGAGTATACAACTGTGGAAGCAGGGCCCTGAGACTTGTAAAGAAACCTCTGGCAGAGGATCAAGCAAAGGGGTCCACCAGGGGGCTTGACCTTGGAAAAAAACAGACCTCAGGAGTCAAAAGACTGCAGACAGACCCCGAGCGCAAGGATAAAGCTGAGAAGCTGCTGGGCTAATGATGGCTACCCAGACTCAGGAAGTTCAGAAGAGAAAGATAAACAACAAGAAAAAGAAGTCTTTAACACTCGACAACTTTTACACAGAGAAAATCCAGACAATCGAGCAAACAGAGGAGGAGAACAAACAAGCACCCGGAACCTCCTTAAATAAGGAAAATGGGTCACAAGCTATGGAAGAGTTCAAAACTGAGATTTTGAGGAAGATGGAAGAGATCTGGCAAGAAAATAACAGTTTAATTATCTATATTCCTATGTAGAGAAATGTTATGTATAATTCTCTGTAGTGAACTCTATTCACTATTATAGTATTCACTATTATAGTAATCAGAAGAATAATTCACAGGGAGAGGGTGGAACACTAAATAATCTAAGATGACATGGGGGATGGGAAAGGGGGTGAATAGTAGGGGACACCAAGAGAAACTTGAGTGAATAAGAAAAATAGGATATTCTATTACACACAAAGAGGGCATGGGAAGGGGAGGGGACAAATACTATTATAAGAAGGAGAGGAAGAGAGCATTAAGAGGTAATAATCAAACCTTACTCTCAGTGTAATCAACCCGGAGAGGGAAGAGTAGCTATACTATCCATTGGGACATAAAACTCTTATCTAACCTTTCTGAGAAAGTCAGAAGGGATAAACCAAGGGGAGCAGGGGAGTGGGAAGGTCAAAATAAGGGAGGGGAGAAGAAGGGGAAGGGAATTCATAAGGCCTTTAAAAACAAAAAGAGGTGAAAAATAAGGGAGGGGGTAGAAAGGGAAGTTAATCAAGGGAGGGGATAAGGGATAGCAGCTTAATAGCAAACCACTGGTTTAAAAGGAAATCGTATAAGAAAAAGGGGGTAGGAATAGGGGAGGATACAAAAATGTCAGCAAATGCACAACTGATAATTATAACTCTGAATGTGAATGGGATGAATTCGCTCATAAAACAGAAGCAAATAGCAGAGTGGATTAAAAACCAAAATCCTACCATATGTTGTCTACAAGAAACACATATGAGATGGGTGGACATACACAAGTTTAAGGATTAGGCTTGAGCAAAACCTTTTGGGCGTCAAATGAGAAAAAGAAGGCAGGAGTGGCTATTATGATTTCTGACAAAGCCAAAGTAAAAATAGATATGATTAAAAAATACAGGGAAGGTCATTACATCCTGATGAAAGGCAGTATAAACAATGAAGAAATAAGACTACTCAATATATATGCACCCAGTGGTATAGCATCCACATTCATAAAGGAGAAACTAGCTGAGCCCAAGAAGGAAATCGATAGTAAAACCATACTAGTGGGAGATCTAAATATTCCTCTTTCAGATCTAGATAAATCAAACTGAAAAATAAATAAGAAAGAGGTAAGAGAGGTGAATGAAGTCCTAGAAAAATTAGATTTAATTGATATGTGGAGAAAAATAAAAAGGGACAAAAAGGAATACACCTTCTTTTCAGCTGCACATGGCACATTCACAAAGATTGACCAAGTTATAGGGCATAGAATCATGGCAAACAAATGCAAAAGAGCAGAAATAATAAATGTAACCTTCTCAGATCATAATGCAATAAAAATAATAATTAGTAAGGGCACCTGGACAGACAAATCAAAAACTAATTAGAAATTAAACAATATGATTCTCCAAAACCAATTTGTCAAAGAAGAAATCATAGAAACAATCAACAATTTCATTGAAGAAAATGACAATGATGAGACATCCTACCAAACTCTGTGGGATGCGGCCAAGGCAGTACTCAGGGGGAAATTTATATCCTTGAGTGCATATATTAACAAATTAAGGAGGGCAGAGATCAATGAATTGGGCATGCAACTCAAAAAATTAGACAGCGAGCAAATTAAAAATCCCCAGACGGAAACTAAATTAGAAACACTAAAAATCAAGGGAGAAATTAACAAAATTGAAAGTAAAAGAACTATTGAATTAATAAATAAGACTAGAAGCTGGTACTTTGAAAAAACAGATAAAATAGACAAAGTACTACTCAATCTAATAAAAAAGGAAAGAAGAAAACCAAATTGACAGTATCAAAGATGAAAAGGGAGACCTCACCTCTAATGAAGGGGAAATTAAGGCAATCATTAAAAACTATTTTGCCCAATTATATGGCAATAAATATAACAATTTAGGAGATATGGATGAATATTTACAAAAATATAAACTGCCTAGATTAACAGCAGAAGAAATAGAATACCTAAATAATCCCATATCAGAAAAAGAAATTGAACAAGCCATCAAAGAACTCCCTAAGAAAAAATCGCCAGGGCCTGATGGATTCACAAGTGAATTCTATCAGACATTCAAAGAGCAACTAATCCCAATACTATACAAATTATTTGATATGATA
>NC_058134.1:303991869-304045191 GCF_016433145.1 Gracilinanus agilis
TCAAGGGAAATAATGAAAAAAAATGTGAAGGAAGGGGGCCTAGCAGTACCAGATATTAAACTATACTATAAAGCAGCAGTCATCAAAACAATATGGTACTGGCTGAGAGACAGAGAGAATAGACTTGGGGTAAATGACATCAGCAAGACAGTGTATGATAAACCCAAAGAGCCAAACTTTGGGGACATGAATCCACTATTTGACAAAAACTGCTGGGAAATTTGGAAAACAATATGGGAGAGATTAGGTCTAGATCAACATCTCACACCCTACACCAAGATAAATTCAGAATCAGTGAATGACTTAAATATAAAGAGGGAAACTATAAATAAGTTAAGTGAACACAGAATAGTATACTTGTCAGATCTCTGGGAAAGGAAAGACTTTAAAACCAAGCAAGAGTTAGAGAAAATTACAAAATGTTTTGATTATATTAAACTAAAAAGCTTTTGTACAAACAAAAACAATGTAGTCAAAATCAGAAGGGAAACAACAAATTGGGAAAAAATCTTTATAACCAAAAACTCTGACAGGGGTCTAATTACTCAAATATACAAGAAGTTAAAGCAATTGTATAAAAAACCAAGCCATTCCCCAATTGATAAACGGGCAAGAGACATGAATAGGCAATTTTCAGGTAAAGAAATCAAAAGTATCAATAAGTACATGAGAAAGTGTTCTAAATCTCTAATAATTAGAGAAATGCAAATCAAAACAACTCTGAGGTATCACCTCATATCTAGGAGATTGGCTAAAATGAAAGAAGGGGAGAGTAATGAATGTTGGAGGGGATGTGGCAAAATTGGGACATTGATGCATTGCTGGTGGAGCTGTGAACTGATCCAGCCATTCTGGGTGGCAGTTTGGAATCATGCTCAAAGGGCTATAAAAGAATGCCTGCCCTTTGATCCAGCCATACCATTGCTGGGTTTGTACCCCAAAGAGATCATAGATAAACAGACTTGTACGAAAATATTTATAGCTGCGCTTTTTGTGGTGGCAAAAAACTGGAAAAGGAGGGTATGTCCTTCAATTGGGGAATGGCTGAACAAACTGTGGTATATGCGGGTGATGGAATACTATTGTGCTAGAAGGAATAATAAACTGGAGGAGTTCCAGGTGAACTGGAAAGACCTCCAGGAACTGATGCAGAGCGAAAGGAGCAGAGCCAGAAGAACATTGTACACAGAGACTGATATACTGTGGTAAAATCGAATGTAATGGACTTCTGTACCAGCAGCAATGCAATGACCCAGGACAATTTTGAGGGATTAATGGTAAAGAACACTACCCACATTCAGAGGAAGGACTGCAGGAGAGGAAACATATAAGAAAAACAACTGCTTGAACGCATGGGTCGGGGTGGACATGATTGAGGATGTGGACTCGAAACTACCACACCAATGAAGCTACGAACAATTTAGAAATAGGTCTTAATCAAGGACACATGACAAAACCAGTGGAAATGTGCATTGGCCATGGGTGGGGGGAGTGCGGGGGGTGAAGGGGAAAGCAGGATCATGAATCATGTAACCATGTTAAAAATGAATATTAATAAATGTTTAAATTTTAAAAAAAGAATAATAACTAGGGGCAGCTGGGAAGCTCAGTGGTTTGAGAGCCAGGCCTTGAGATGTGAGGTCCTAGGTTCAAATCTGGCCTCAGACAATTCTCAACTGTGTGACCCTGGGCAAGTCACTTGACCCCCATTGCCTATCCTTACCACTCTTCTGCTTTGGAGCCACTACACAGTATTGACTCCAAGATGGAAGGTCAGGGTTTAAAAAAAAAAAAGAAAAATAACTGTGAATATGAAAGAGATGAGTTCATCTATAAAATAGAAGAGGAAAGTAGGATAGTTTAGATAGCAAAATCTAACAGTACATCATTTCAAAGAAACACAAAGATTCACAGAGTTAAAATGAGAATATAGAACCAAACATTATGCTTTAGCTGAACTCAAAATTTTAGGTTTAGCAATTATGATTTTGAATAAGGATATAGTAAAACAAAAAGTGATAAAAAGGGAAATTACATTCTGTGTAAGGGCACTAAAGAGATCAAATCAATATTAATAATTAATATAGGTACAACTAGTAACATCCAAACACCTTAAAAGTTAATCAGTAGAGAAAAGGCTTAAACAAACTAATAGAAGGGCTTATCAATATACCCCTTTTATACTTTGACAAATGTAATCAAAAGATAAATAAAAAGGAAGCTGAAGACCTAAATGAAATTTAGAAAAATTAAAGAGTATAGACCTCTGGAAGTTACTTGATATGAATAGAAAGGAATTTACATAATTCTCAAATGCACATGGAACTTATATTTTCCAAATGACATCATGTGGCAGCATGAAGATGTCACCCAAAATGTAAACATCAAAAATGCAAAATTCATCATTTACTGATCATGATGCAGTTAAATATAATTGGTCTGTTGATCTCTTCTCTTCATTCCCTCTGTATCTCAATCTCTTTCTTTGTCTCTATGTACCCCATCTTTCCTTTCCTCCCTCCCTCTCTCTCTAACTATCTCTGTCTTTAGCTCTGGTTTCAGTCCTAAGCTCCACATTTTATGAAGACCACTAATAAGTTCAAGCATACTCAGAAGAGGAGACAAGAGTCCAAGTTACAGAATAATTATGAATGAATGGGAAATGTTTAGCCTATAAAAGAGAAGATGAGGAATATGTTTACTTGTTCCAGGTATCTGAAGAGATAACAATTGGAAAAGAAATTTGACTCAGTTTCTATGGCCACCAGAGGGTATGGATAGGCATTACAGAGATAGACTTTGTCATGACAAGAGGAAAAGTTTCCTAATGGAGCAGTATGGTACAGTAGAAAGCACAGTGGCAGTGGAATCATAGGACCCGAGTTTGAATTCTGCCTCTGTTGCTTACTACCTATGTGAGCTTGAGCAAGGCATTTTCCTTTAATAGGTGCTAAATTCCCTAACTGCCAAATGATGAATTTGTACTAAATGGCCTGGAAGATCCTTTCCAGCTCTAGTTGTGTTTATTATTAGACTTTCTGAGAACAGAATGAAGAACCAATGGATTTATCTTCATTTATGATCTTCAAGAAGCCAGATGGATGCTTTATGGTGTTTTGTTTTGTTTTTGTCATGGACCCCTTCATAAGTTAGTAAATGTCCAAATGCATAAAGTAAAACACAAAAGATAATAAAGGAAAATAATAATGCTAAAGACGATTATAAGTACATATCTTCTTTTATAACCAAGTTCATAGACCCTAAGTCAAGAACACAACAGGCAGAAGGGTAGAGACATTTGAAGTCTTAGGAAATGGAGTGAGCAAAATCAGGGAGACATGGGAAAGAATAGGATATGCTAGGGACACAAAGAGGTGTCCAGTTTGGCTGGAGGATAGAGGGATGACCGAATGATGGATAAGACTACAAAGGTGGGGTGCCTGATTGATGCATGCCTTCAATGACGAGCCAAGGAGATTTATAGGTAGCTGCTAGGCAATAGATCAATGATAGGCTGATGCAAATTCACTGCTTCTTCCTCTCTCTAACTTCCTGTGTTCTTCTTTCCTCTTCAATCTCCTTAGAAGACATGACTTCACCCCCACAAGACTAGGCTCCCTCCAAACCCCAAAGATCTCTTTGCCTCCTTGGCTCTCTTTTATTCCCTTCCTTTTTGAGAATAGTTTGCTCTAGCCTTTCCCTGGCCTGGAGACTTGATTTAGAGACAAATCTTTAATCACCAGCCTGAAGCTGCTGATTTCCCCTGGCAGCACCACTTGTGACTGGTTTCTTTTCAAAACTGTCTCTGCTGAAGTGACCTGATCCCTTACACAAAACAGAACATTTTGAACAGAATTAAACAGAAGTTTAAGGAAAAAAATAAACACATTCCTTTTTCATGGAGACAAGATTTAACAAACACACAAAACTGAGAAAGGAAGCCAGAAACAGCCAAGAGAGTGAATTTCCTGGCACAAACTCAAGCACTTGTAGGTCAGAGAAGGGAGAAAACCTCCTGGCCATCTCTTAAATAATAACCTGTGTCTCCCTTCACAATCGAGCTTGGTGTTCTCATGCCTTGAGAAGTAGGACATCTTCCTGACACTAAAGCAAAGTTCTGTTCAGATACTTGAAGGGCTGTCCTTTGGGGAAAAAAAAGACTCAACCTTGCTCTATGTGGCCCTATTGAGGATCAAAGAAAATGCTAAGTTAGGCTCAATGGCAGATATATTTTCCTAACAATGCCCTTGTTCCCTGCTAGCTCTCTGAATTTTCTTACCTCATCCAGTTCAGTACTGCCCAACCCTAGAAAGCCCTTCCTTTCTTTTTCTTCCTGTTCCAAGGTGCCCTCTGGGACCTTTGAGCCATCAATAATAAACCCCCACTCATCTATTATTGTACAGTGCATTGGTGTCAGGAAGTCAAAAAGCCTGTAGCCTTAGATTCTTGAGACCTTGGACAAAAAACTTAGCCTCCTTTGGCCTCTGTTGTTCCTCTATAACAGGGGAGGATAGAATTATCTAGTTTTTAGATTCCTTCCAACTCTAAATTCAGGTTTCTTGTATTCCTTGACCACCTTATTTCACATTCATGTGTTCATGGCAATCTAGCTTCCTTCAGAAGGGTGTTACGAATAAAATTGATATAGATGGATATATTCAAAATATTTAATAGTTTATTTAAAGCCATACTGGTAAGTAAGAAGGCTATATGCCTGCTAAGATCGAATTCAAATACCCCGCCATTACCTCTGCCCACCTGGCACCTTGACTACCCAAATGGCTTTTCCTTTGTTCCATAGGAAAGAGAGCACACCAATCCCGATCTCCCTATTTAAGCTTCTCTTTACGTTGTCTTACTTCACCACGTAAAGGCAGGAAGCCCGTTGAATCATGGGACATGTAGTTCTCAAGACCCCTAAGCATCCATAGGAATTTTATATCATGGATCTTGATATTAAGACCAAGAAACCAAATTTCCACTAACACAAGGGCTACCCTTTCCATTATTAAGTGCACATTCTCTCCTTCCCTCCCCCGAGTCCCTTGTCCTTCCTTCCACTTGCAAACTTTTGGTCTATTGCTATTATTAGCAACCTTTACTTCCTTGAGGTTTATTCCATTTAGCCACACTGCCCAGCCCAGATCCTTTTTATTATTCTATACCACCAGGTCACTCTTCCTTCTTTGACAGGGAGTTCAGCACCTGTCTTGCTCTAACTCCAACTTTTATCTTTATACTTACAGATTTTAATATTCAAGTTGATATTGTCTAGACAACGGGGTACAATGAACGTAACATTTACTCTAGAATCAGGGGACCTGGATTCAAATCCTTCCCCTGATGCTTCCAAACTGTAAAACCTTGGTCAAGTTATTTATCTTGCCTTCGCCTCAGTTTCTTCATCTTTAAGGTGAGGAGTTTAGACTGGATGGCCTCTGAGCTCCCATTCAGTTCTATATCTATCATCCAATAATCATCCACCTTCTCAATTCCATGACGTATATCTTCAATCTCCCTAAGGTATTTGCAGAACTGATCACTATCCCCCATAAATTTTGATCTTCAGGATTTTGAACAGTGAAATTCATTTTTCTCACCACAACATCCTGATTTCTTGCTCTGAAAAGATTTATCTTCATGATGGCCTCTAGTCTTTGCATCTCTCATTTCCCTGTTCTTTGACACCATCATTCCTACTCTGAACTCATTTGCTGCCCTTCAAAGACTTGGTCTGAAAGTTGACCAGGTTAGCTTTACACTGTCCTTCATTCCAGAATTGCTTGCTTCCCAATAGTATATCCACTTACATTTTGCCAAATGTCACACTTAGACCAACCCTGCCATCAACCCTCTCCATTTGTATCCACAAACTGAGAAAACCACCAGAGAAAGACATAGCTCTGCTTACAAGGTCCCACTGCAAGCTGACACTTTTTAACCTTCACTAGTTCATTACTACTACATAGAAGTGCTTTCATTATTCTTTAACTCTCATACTCTCCAAAGGGACTTTCTTCTCCTTTCTCTTTTATCCCCAACATCATCCTTTGTTCCATCCCTTTCAGTAGAGGACCTCATCTCCCTCTTTAATGAGAAAAGAAAGGTCATCTTTAGTGAGATATTTCTCCTTCTTTATCTAACCACAATATAGATTTTCTACCTCTTGCTCCATTCTCTTCCTCTTTGCTTCAGTCTCTGAGGAAGAGTCAGTCCTTGACTTTTCTAAAACCAATCCGTTAATTATTCCATCAATCCTATCCTGCCCTATTTCACTGAAACAGAGAATTTTGGAGTTGAAGGGATCTCATTGAACACTGAGAGGAAGTATGGAATGGTACAGGGCAAACAGTACTGTACTGGTTATGTTCAGATCCTATCTCTGTTCCTTATAACTTTAGGAACCTTGGACAAGCCATTTAACTTTCCTGGCTCTCAAGTTCTTCTCTGTAAAATGAGGGAGTTGAACTGTATGTCCTCTAAGGGCTCTTTTTTAATTATATTTTTATATATTATTGATATATTTTAATCACCTCCAAAGGCTATAATATCTGTATCTCTATGATTCTATCATTCCTACTTCCAGAATATTCTGTTCTCCTATGGCTTCCATGACATTGCTCTTTCATGAATACTCTCCTACCTCTTTGATTACATCTAAGTTTCCTTTGCTGGAACATCTGTACAGAAACTTCCCCCTAAATGTTAGTCACCCTTAAAACCCCAGTCCTAACCCCTACCTTGAATTCTAATTATGTATCATCAAATGCTTGTTGAACACCTCCTTCTAGATCTATCATCAATATTTTAAACTCAAATCAACCAAATGGAACATATTATTTTCTTCCTAACATCTTCATATTATTCCTCTTCTCTAAATTTCTCTTTTTGGACAAGAGTACCATCATCACTCCAGGTCCCTAACCTTGGAGCCTCAGTCATCTTTGACTCAACCATTTCCCTCATCTCTTGCCATAGCTTGTCAACTTTGTCTATACAACATCTCTCACAAACGTTCCCTTCTGTCTATTCCAACATCTGCTGCACTAGTTCAGACTCTTATTGCCTCTTGTCTGGATAATGAGAACAGCCTGATAATTGTTGCCTTTGTTTCCAGGCTCCCCACCTCACCAATCTATCCTCCAGTGCCAAATTAATCTTGCTAAAAGCATAGATCTAGCCAGATCATTCTCCTGCTTGGTGGCTCTCTTATCATTTCTATGATAAAAGACAACTTCTCACCCTCACAGTGAATGCCCTTCCCAATAGGGTTAACTTTCTCACTTTTTTCCTCATTGATATCCCCACCTTATTCATTCTATGTCCAAGGTACACCAGGATCAAGGCAGATCTGAGTGGCCATCTCCTGCATTAAGCCTTTTCAGATTCCTCCTCATGCCCCTATTGGAAGCATTCTATCACTCTACTTTGATATGTTGTGTCCCACCAGTACTCAGTGGGATGTAAGCTTCTTGAGGGCAGGAAGTGTTCCATGTTTATGGTTGGGTTCCCACTGCCTTGCAGATTCAAGATGTGCTTAATAAATATCTCAAGCTGTGCCAAATGATCTGCCTCCAAAGACAGTGAGTTCTTTGTTTAAGGTATTCAAGCAATGGCTTTATGACTACTTCTTGAGAAGCTATTGAGGTTTTTTAAATTCAGGTATAGGTTGGATTGAAGCCCTCTGATGACCCTTCCAACTCTAAAACTCTGTGATTCAACAGTTTATTTCCATCACACCCTTGCTTTATCCTCAAAGAAAGCACCACAGCTCAAAACCATGCACACAATAGTCTTTTATCTTCTTGATGATAGGTATTAAGCCCTCCTCCTTCCTTTCTCTCCCCCTCCCCCATCAGCAATACACAGATTCCACTTGTCCCCATTAAGTGACTTCAATCGCAGAACTGGTTGGCATGACACACTCTCAAGGACTGGGCGTCTCACCATCCTTGAAGTGGAGAGCCAACAGGGAAATCTGAAAGGAACAGAAAAAAAGAAAATCCACGTTTGATAATCAGAGCTTTGAACAAGGCCACAAATCTCCAACATACATTATTATCCTCCTCAGACAACTCCAAGACCATACTTTATCCTCCACAATAAGTTTTACTGTAATGATACCTTCCAACTGTCAGACATCTTTCAAAAAGACAGACATCATCTAACATAATGCTGACGATGAGGGGGCAGAGAGGAATATGGCAAATTGCAAGGTAAAAAAAGGGCCCTTTTCATATCTCTGAAGGATGAAAATATTCTACAATTACCAAAAGCACACAAAAGATCAAACTGTGTGTTTTTTTTTTAAATCGACCATGCCTGAGTGCTGTCTAAAAAAGAATGAGTGGAAAAGGAAAGGTGAGAGAGACAGATGCTCACTATGCATCAGCAAAACGATGAGAGGAGAAGGGGGTGTTGGGACAACAATCTCTTTTCAACAAACTTAATGGGGGAGTCAAATGTTTTGAAATGAACAATGTCCTTTTGTATAAAACTAAAAGTGACATCTTAACCATCTAGGATACAGTAAGGACAATATCTGAAATATGGAAATTAAGTGTAGGCTGAGTGTCTGTGGTGACAAAAATAAAAGCTGGAGAAAATAGTCATATCCATGGTTTCCATTCAACTAAAGGGATTGATAATGTAACTAGACTCACAGGATAGAAATCATCCATTAAGACACACTAAAGATGATTCGATTCTTGAGGTGGTAGATTTAGTGTATGTGTGAAGTGGGCTATTTACAGATGGATAAACATTTATAGGTAAGCTCGTGAGCCTCATGGCACAGTGGAAATAGGATCAAGCTAGGAATCTGTACTGTCTTTTAACCTCAGCTTCCCCTTCTGTAAAATAGGGATAATAATCCTTGCCCTGCCTCTCTCACAGAGCTCTTGTAGGAATCCAAAGAAAGACTATATTTGAAAGTGTCTTGTAAATCATGACACCTTCTACCAATAATGGGAAATTATTCTTTGCCTCTTCCTCTTCCTCCTCTTCCTCATCACTTATCCCATATCATCAGCATGTCATAAAAAGAATGTCAGTCATTTAGCCTCTCTGGGTCTCAGTTTCCTTATTTGTAAAATAAAAACAATTTAAAAGGTCCCTTCCTGTTCTGTAGGTATATCCTATAATAATGATCATTCATGCATGTTGTGTTATAGCCAAGAATTCACATGGGCAAACTCCAGCCATCGGGATCCTGATTATCACCCTTGTCCATGTGGGCACATGAACGGTATGGTAATTAATCTATATCGCAGAATCACAGGATATTGAAGGATCTCTAAGTGTGTAGTTTGAATTATTTCTGTACACATACTGGTAGGATAATCCTCTCTCCAAACTCCAAGACAAGTGGTCAACTCAGACTCCAAAGGCTTCCAGTGACAAGAATTCATTATCTCCTTAGGCAGTCTATTCCCTTCTGGAAAGGTCCTACCATCTCTACTTTTACCACAAGTTCTTCTTTGGGGGTCAGAAAAAAAAGAAACTGTAATTCCCTTCCTCTTTTCCTTTAGCTTTTGAAGAATGATATTGTCTTTAGGGCAATGCATGGATTTTTCATCTGCTACCTACTGCAGAGGAAGAGAACTTCCATAGAACCCTGAATGGTTTAATCATACTAGACTCGGTGTCAGATTTGGATCGGTTTCCAGAACTCCTTTTCTTTATCTTTTTTCCAAGAAGGCTATATCACTCTAACTTTTTCCATACTGTCTCATAGCTAAATGTTTCCCACTATTCTCCACCAGCCCCGTTTCTGAATTTCCTCATGTGAGCATTCTTAACATGTACGCTACCCTTTGATCTCTCCTATTCCTTTTAAATAAGTTATAACCTTCCAGAAACACCTTCTAGCCATGTATCTTCTCTCTCCAAGGTTTGTTTGGTCACACCCAGGTGGTCAAAGTTTCCTTTTTGTCTCTGAACTGTAGGTTATACTGCTTTTATTCCCCAGATGTTGTCCATCTGTGTTTCCCAATTTTGTTGCTGAGCCTCTGAGGGTATTTCTTCCTAGGAATTATTAGTCCTCTCTTCTGCTGTTTTATTGCATAAAGTATACTTAATAATGTTCAAAGCCTATGACTTGGCAGATACGTGAGTGTTTTCTCACCATTTTCAATATAAATCTCTATTAATCAGATTTGTAAGATTTGTGAATGCACGCATGTATGGGGTTTTCCCAATTCTCATTGGGAGCACACTATCCTGAGTAAGAAGTATATAATTCTAAGATCAACAAGTTTGAATCCCAGCCTCAAAACCATTTTTTAAAAAGGTAACTATGCACTTTAAAAGTCCGCTTTTCTCTTCTGAAGTCCAAACCTTGACTTGGCATTGGTGATAAATATAGCATTTGTGCCTCTAATGTCTTTAGCTCATTGCCTAGAATTTTTAATCTTAACAATGATCTCTCGGTTCCTTTTTGAAAAGTAATTTATCCCCAGATAAATGACCAGAAGTGGGGAGTGGCATGAAGAGCTATAGATTTGCATCTATAGCTTCCTTGGTATCACTGACTATGTGATATTTTCCAAATTCAGTCCCACCACTCTCCTCCTCCTGTCCATCGTCTGTGTATAAAATCTAAGATGTGTGGACTTATGGACTATCTCACTGAGCTGCCCATTCAGTGTGTCATCTACTGTGTTTCCTCCCTTGTGGATTACTAGTGACTATATCATTCCTTTAATAAAAGATAGCAAATGTCTTCCTTGCACTTATAAGATAAAATACAAAATTTTCAATTTCGCACATAAGATCCTTTGCAATGTAGCTCCAGACTCCCTTCCCAGCTTTCACAGCCTCACACATGTTGTCTTTAGTGACCTCTGAATTTAATTCTCTCATTTTAAGGAGAAGGAAACTGAAGCATAGATAGAAGTGGCATGTTCAAGATCATACGGGTAATAAGTTTCCATGGTGGAACTTGAATCTAGCTCTTCTTGATGGTAAATCCAGGGGCAGAGAAGGTTATGAGCACCATAATAAAATTATGAAATTTGAAAGTTTATACCAGCACAGAAAAAAGAGGGGATGCAATGGGAACAAGGGCAAGTGGCTTCCTTCCCATCTGCCTCATCCCCAGTGAAGTCAATGGCAGCCATGGCTTCATCATCCCAAATGTTTCCTTCCCACTTGACAACATCTTAAAATAAATAAATACTCTCTGACCAAATGAAGAATTTGCTGGTTAAAACTTCCAGATATTATTATCTCCATTTTACAGAAGGGGAAACTGAAACTGAATGAGAGGAAGTGATTTAACCAAAGTCATGAGAATAAAGGGCTATCACAAGCACCTTATCATTTCCCTCCACATTTTGCACTCTTTCTTTGGCAGTGTATGTTCTCCTCCTCCACCCAATCCTTGTCTACTCTTTGGCTGATTTAGTAGAGTAGATCTATTTTTAAAAATTACACGCAAATGAGTTTCTGACCAATGTGACCTAATCTTGCAGAGGGGATATGGAAGCTCAGAATAGGAGTAAAGGAGGAGCTGGGACTGGACCCCAAATCTCTCAACTCTAAAACCACTGTGTGAGCAATTCAAACACTAGAGCATTTCTATCAGAGGTGAGAAGGTATCTTCAACTGGGAAAAAATGATCTCAGCAGTCATTTCAGGGACTCCCAAATCACAAAGTTCACCATGGCAATAGAAGCATCTATAAATATGGTAGTTCTTGAAGGCTGAGAAAGTAGTCTTTATCCCACCCTCCACTTCTACAGCTAGAAGGTAGGTACCTGATATCAGTCCTGCAGAAATCATTTTGAAGGGAAGATAACTGAGGCTCAGTATGGTGACATAATATTCACAGGGTTGAACTTAGGGGTCTTGTTTTTTTAGAGCTGGGGTGAAAGCTGAGGTGTCATCTCATGAAGATCTGCCCATTTTGTCTGCCTTGGACATCACCTCACAAGAACTAGATGGATAAGAAGGTGCTTCACCCTCCAGCTCTATGGCCTATATCACACTAAGTATTAGGAACAGGAAATGTAAAAGAGAGCATAGACACATAGCCCCACCATGCAGAGAGGTCACAGGGCTCTGGTGATAAGAGTGTGATAACACTAACCTTGGAGCCAGGAAAAATCTGAGTTCCAATCCTGCTTCAATTCTTTCTACCAAAGTGACTCAGGCCAAGTCGCTTCATTTTTTGGGGTCTAATTTTCCTTCTCTTTAAAAGGAAGTGGTTCATTTTAATCCTTTCCGTTTCTTAATTGATCATCCCATGATCTTCTGGCATTCCCACTTTCCAGGTGAAACTTGGAATAACCTCAGAGGTCAGCTGGTACAAGCAATGCCTGAGCAAGAATACCTTCGACAACATTTCTGACAATTGTCTATTTAGTGTTTTCTTGGAAACAACCAGGAAGGAGAAACTCACACCCATGTGACCCGTTAGACGTTTGAACAGCTCTCGCTGTGAATAAGAGTTTCTTGTCAAGTCTAAATTTGTCTTTTGGCACCTTCTATCAGCTATTCCCAATTTACCCTCTGGAATGAAGAGGAAACACGTTAATCCCTCTCCTTCATGGTAGACTTTCAAATACATGAAGACAACTGGCCTGTATCAAGAGTAAAGATTCCCCACTCCCTTCAGCCTATCCTCACATGATATTAATTCAAGGCCTTTCATACACAGGTTGTCCCCTCTCTGGGACACACTACAAAGGACCCACTCCATAAAACTTGCCAATGTTAATTCTAAAATGAAGCATACAGAATGGAGCAAAATCATGCCCAAAAGATCTAACTAGGGCAGAGGACAATAAGACTAACCTCTCTTGTTTTGGAAAATATATCTCTTAATGCACATTAATTGAACTGGTGTCAAGGAACTGAGACTTGGCCAAGGTCACACAGCAAGCTAGAGCTAATTTAACTGTTGTGTTCAGGAAAAAAAAAGAAACTGGGGAAATGTGATCATATTCATTCCTTCTTTCTGAACAGTCTACTTAGTGGCAAGAAGTTTTCTCTTCTACCCTTGCCAAGGTCCAAGATGCTTTCAATTCAGTTAATTTACCTCAAAGGAAAGAATCCAAAAACTTTCTCCCTGCTAGAAATGACAGCCAACTACCTGAGCTAAAAAATGATAGCAATAAATAATGTCTTCCTAGCCAATATTAAATGAGATTTAATATTTGATGTCAGATTATTGGAATATAATGAATTTGTCATTTTAATATTGATGTATAATCAGCCCCATTAAGTAGATGACTATAGCAAGAATTTAGTGCAAAGAATAAATTAATTGTAGGATTAATAACACATATACCTTAACATGATTGCTTCTTAGCATAATCCTGAGGTGCTGAGCTCTGGCATTGGAATGAGTGCCTGATACTTTGGATATGAAAGTAACATTCAAATCTATGTTTTCCTCTTGAGAAGGATGATAATGAATATATTCCATAGAGAAAGATTAAAATTCAGCCACCTACACAGCGAGATGCTGCTTTGTCCTTTACTTTCATGCATGCTCCCACCAGAGAATTGAGAGTTAGAACTCGTCAAAACTGGAACAAGCTCCTTCAACCTCCAAATTGCATAAAGAAGGAAACTGAGGCACAGAGATGGACAGGACCTTGACCAGAATCATTCAGAAAGTCAATGGCAGAGTCTAAATGTGAACTAAATTTTGTGCATTCTAGGTTGCTCATGATTCTCCCCATTCCACTACACATTGCTTTCTGGACAAATCGTACAGTGGTCCTTTTCTCTTGGATGCTGAGCATGTGATATTTTGAACTAGAGATGCTAATCCTCCAATATTTTATCAAGAGTCTCTAAAGCTTCAAGCGTAATGTTAGACACAGGGGATACAAAGACAAAGTAAATAGTCCCTGACCTCAAGGAACTTACATTCTATTGGAGGAGACAACATGTACCTATGTAAGCTTATGCAAAATAACGCCAATTTTGGCAGGAGGTTCGGGAAGATTGTAGGGAAAGGGACAATTTTCCTATAGAACATAATGTTTGAGTTGAGGTTTTTTTCACCCCTAAGCTCTACTCACTCCTAGTTTTTTGTTCTTGGGATCAAAATTCATCGTTTTCCTTATGTAAAAATGTGGGTTTATTCCCGAGTCTTCCCTCTCTTTTTGTCCTCTTTAATGCAACCCAAGCATTGCCCAATACTATCACTGAGACCACCATTTTCTGCACATCTCACTGCCCACCCTATGCTTCACTGGAGGCCTCCACGAAAGGGATGTTGGTAATGGTAAATGTTTGTAAGAATGTGGTAAGAAGCTGTGATTCATTGGTGAGGAGATCCCTCTAGCCATGCACCTCAGGCTCAGAGAAAACTTGCCTCCGACAGTAAGAAGAATGGCTGGGTCCAGGGTCTCAGGCAGTATACGCAACAGGAAGGATGTCTACTTGGCTCTCGCTAAATTAGAAGATATTACACCCTACGTGTGTGTGTGAGAGAAAAATCTTAACAACTACAAAATAACCTTGAGAATGGAGTGAAATCTTCCTGGGAGCCTCGTCTTTTATTTGGGGGGGACCTTAATGACATAAACGATGAATGAGCCGAGAGACTACTTATGCAGGGTCCCTTAAAGCCCCTTGTAGAAGCTTGCCTGTCCCCATGGAGCCTTCCTGATCCTGAGCTGCCCTGGCAAGGTCATCAAATACTCCAAGCTGTGACAGGTGGGTATGAGAGTGCATAATGGCTTAGTTATAAGAACAAATCCCTGCCTTTCAACTAGACAGCTTGATGCTCCCAAAAGAAACTCCCCAAATCTCAGATCTGGGGGAGATCCAGAGGTCCTCTGGTCCAAAGCAACCTCCTCCCCCACCCCAACCATCATCAGGCATGAAACTTTCCATATAGCATTCTTAACATGTGGTTCGACAGGCTGCTACTCCCTCCCTCCCTGAGCAGAGGAGTGCATTGTCTCCCCTGATTCATTTATAATGAATCATCTCAAGTCTTTTTTATTTTTTTTTTGAAACCTTTACCTTGTCTTAGAATCAATACTGAGAATCACTTCTAAGGCAGTAGAGCAGTAAAGGCTAGGCAACTGGGGTTAAGTGACTTGCCCAAGATCACACCGCTAGGAAGTATCAGACCAGATTTGAGCTCAGTGCCTCCAGCTTCCAGACCCGGCATTCTATCCACTGAGCCACCTAGCTGCCTCACTCAAGTCTTTTTGCAAGCCTCATTTCAAGAAGGAGACTATCTACCGAGAGCCAGCATTTATTAAGCATTTACTCTGTTCCAGCCTCTGTGTTTAGCAAAGTAAGGAAGGGTGTCTAGAGGAGGAGGACTGCAATGATGAGCAGGCGTCAAAGCAAGCAGAGCAAGCATGTGTTAGAACACAGAGCAGGAGTGCTGTCCTTGGTCCTGGAGGCATGGACTAGGAATGCGTCGTGAATCTTTCCAGGAGGCAGATTTTAGTTTACCGTATAGAAGTAGGACATGTTATTTCTATATGTGTGTGTGAGTGTGTGTGTGTTCGCACACACACACACACGCACATATATATATAGATAGATAGATAGATATTAAACTATTCTGACATATATATTTATGTGTGTGTGTGTGTGTGTGTGTGTGTGTGTGTGTGTGTGTGAGAACAGTTCAATCATCGAACTGACTACTTGATATAAATAGCCATATCTGTACCACCAGAGGGATTCAGGCTTCAGTAGATCAGCTGTTACTGAGGATTAGGTGAGGCGATGTGGGCATTTTGCCACAAATGCAGTAGTAATGTTGCCAGTGATGACGATGACTGTGACCGTATCCTAGAGAGGACTTTTGCTTCCAAATGAGGAAGGGGCAAAAGACCTCTAAGGTTTCCTCCTCTTCTCGGGTTCCATGATAATACCCCGAGAGGGGGATCCTATAGAGAGTTGCTGGCTTACCAGGAATCCTGATTTTAAATGGTTAGACATGGATGACTTTCCTATTCTATATTTAACTAGGGGCAAGTGTTGAAGCATGGTATTATGGAGACCTCAAATAACCAAATCTCATTGGACTGTTTTGATTAGATTGATGCTAGAGCTGTTAAGACACTGCCCTGTGAGGAGACTCAAAACCAAATGACTTTGGAGGCCCATCAAGTACACTTGAGGCTGCTCTGGCTTAGGAGGATGAACTGTACCCATTCTCGTGTGATATTTGTAAGGAAAAGGTAATAGGTTGAGAACGTCTGAACAGTCATTCAACCTTCTTCTAGGTCTAGGATTACCCAAGCCTAAGTCATTCTGTCTTCAAAAATAAGCCCTTAAAGACCCTTGGATCTTCCCTAAACACATCTTCTATTTCCAAATCTATTGCTAAGTGCCATCAGTCTTTCCTCCTGGATACATCTTACATTCATCCTCTGTGGCTACAACCACCCAACTATGACCAACAGCATTAACCATGATGCTGGCCTGCCTCCGGTGTCTCCCCTCTCTAACCCTCCATTTATAACACCATCACAGTAATCTTCCTTCCACGTGTGTCATAGTATTGGATATTTTTTTAAACCCTTAACTTCTGTGTATTGGCTTCTAGGTGGAAGAGTGGTAAGGGTGGGCAATGGGGGTCAAGTGACTTGCCCAGGGTCACACAGCTGGGAAGTGTCTGAGGCTGGATTTGAACCTAGGACTTCCCGTCTCTAGGCCTGACTCTCAATCCCAGCTGCCCCCCAAAGTATTGGATCTTAAAGACACCTTAGAAGTCATCTTGTCCAATCTCTTTATGCTAGAGTTGAGGTGAGAAAAATCGAGCCAAAAGTGGTGGAATAACTTGCTCCCAATTAGACAGCCTTTTTAGCGATGCTAAACAACTGTATTCAGTCCCAGTTTAAAACAGTTTAGACCCTTCTGATATTTTCTCCCCCCAACCTGGGCAAGATAATCTACTCAAAATCACAGAATCGCTGTGTGATTGGGATGGGTGTTGGGCAGAATTGACCAGGCTGATCATTGGAGATCCATCAACTGGGCATCTTTAACCCCTGCTTTGGCTATGAGGAAGGACCAAAGACTCATAATCTTACTGACCTCTGGAATCTCCCCCAACTTTCCACTTCCTGCCCAAGAATCGATAATAAAATCAGTATTGCCCATGAGATGGCAAAGGGAATCACGGTTTAATGAGATAACATATATAAAGCACTTTACAAAATTGAATGTGCTTCCTACTATGTGCAAGGGAATGTGTTATGTTCTGGATGAGAAGCTTACTTAGTCTTGGTAATAATAAACAAGTATATTTAGATCACTAAAAAAAATTAATGTGCTTTACAAATATTAGCTATTATTATTGATATTCTTCTTCATTCATTTATTGTTGTCCTGCTATCTATTGCTCTACTCAGAGTCCCTGGGACTTTGAATCTCTGTGACTTATCCTTATTAATTTCCTACGTCAAAACATTTTACTCTGACTGTTCAATGAAGATCTGTTGTACCCACAATATGCTAGTCCCACCCCACCTATGTCCCATACTACTCTTCCCTACTTTTCCACTGTGCTCTTTGGAGTCCTTTCCTACTGTTAACAACCTGACTTTCATATCTAAATTTTGTCCACCTCTAGAAAAATCACTGGGATAGGTAAGTGACTCAATAGACAGAGAGTCAGCCCTTGAACCAGGAGATCCTGGGTTCAAATCTGGCCTCAGTCATTTCCTAGCTGTGTGACCCTGGGCAAGTCACTTAACCTCCATTGCCTTTGAACCAATATGCAGTATTGATTCTAAGACTGAAGGTAAAGGGTTACTTTTTTTGTAGAAAAATCACTTTTTTTTAAAGTTTAGTATGTGATTTTCTACATACAACTTGTCCTCCCACAAATAGAATGCAAATTCCTGGAGGTCAAAGACGATTTAGCTTTTTGTTCTGCATCCCCAATACCGAGCAACCCACAGGGGTAAAAATAACACAATACACCGGACCGTGAGCTTCTCTAGAGCAGCGAGTGTCTTTGCCTTTCTTTGATTCCCCGTCACTTAGCCCAGAGCCTGGCACATTGTTAAGCATGTAGGAAGTGCATCCTGAACTAGTAAATGTTCACTTGACTTGCCTTGAAAGCATTGAGGTTATATAGTGGACACAGGCAGAGTTAGAGCTAAGACTAGAATGTAGGCCTCTGAGACAGCATCACCTTGAAGATAAAGCCTAGGTCAGAGACTAAATTGTAGTTCAGAGCCTCAGGCACTTCCCAGCTGTGTGACCCTGGGCAAGTCACTTGACCCCCATTGCCTAGCCTTACTACTCTTCTGCCTTGGAACCAATACACTGTATGGACTCCAAGACGGAAGGTGAGGGTTTAAAAAAAAAAATTGTAGTTCAGAGCTAAGAAGGCGGGTGCAGATATGCACAGACCAAAATCTGCCTGAAGAATTTTTAAATAATTTAAAACATTAGCATATTTCATGATTATAAATCACAACATTATAGTATCTTGTGTGATTGCTGTGGTGGTTCAGTCATTTCGGTTGTGTCTGATTCTTCGTGACCCCAGTTAGGGTTTTCTTGGCAAAGAAACTGAGGTGATGCTCCTTCTCCAGCTCATGTTACAGAAAAGGAAACTGAGATAATCAGGGATAACTGATTTGTCTAGGATTGTACAGCCAGGAAGTGTCTGAGGTCAGATTTGAACTCAGAAAGAGGAGGCTTCCCAATCTCTCTCCACTGCGCCACCTCAGTGCCCTCTTACGTGATGACGATGCACTCCCAGAGTGAAGATTCAGCCAAATTCTGTGTGGTGTGCCTGTACCAAACATACATGTGTCCATATGCACATTACTCACTCATCTGGCCCCAAGTGCGTGCAGCCTTTCTTTCCCATCATTCATATTTTATAGAGATAATACGATTGAATATACAGAATCTTTGTAATCTGTCATCGATTGTGCGTAATTAGAATGTTGTACCCTAAAGACTCCATCTCCCAGAATTCTTTCTCATCCCAAAATTCCTTTTCCTTCCATTCCCACATTGCGTCCTCATGTTTTGTAAATAAGTTATGTGTAACTCTGCCTTTTTTTTCTCTCTTCTCCCACATTCACTGCTGGGAAAGCTGGCTTTACTCAGGCTTTTACTTTTACGTTTTTATTCCTTTTACTTCAAGGGATTATTAATAAATCTTATAAAATATAATACTTGGAGTTATTGTATATTAATTTATAAGCTTACATTTACTATATAGAATTCTTTTTTTTTAAACCCTCACCTTCCATCTTTGAATTAATACCATGTATTGGCTCCAAGGCAGAAGAGTGGTAAGGGTAGGAAATAGGGATCAAGTGACTTGCCCAGGGTCACACAGCTAGGAAGTATCTGAGGCCAGATTTGAACCCAGGACCTCCCATCTCTAGGTCTAGCTCTCAATCCACTGAGCCACCCAGCTGCCCCCTATAGTTTTATTTTAAATGTCCAGGAAACAAGATTGCAGTAGTAATACCACAAATTCTCTAGAACTTTGTTGTTAAGCATCACTTTGCATACATTCTTCTTTGTTCCCTGGGCCACCCAAAGACCTTCTCATTTTACAAATGAGGAGACTGAAATTCAGAAAGAACCAAGGCCTTGGCCAAGGCCCCACGGTGAGTTGGTGGTAGGACAGAGGTCCAGAGTTGGCTCTTCTGACTGGCCATTGATATACTCATATCCTCAACACATACCAGTTCTCTGCCTCCCTAGAGAGCAGAAAATAATTTGAAATTTGGAAAACCAAACTCAGTTCTGATGCTTGCCTGTCATAGGATTTGGGGTACTTCACCTCCCTTCTCTGTGCCTCAGTGTCTTCAGCTATAAAAGGAGAAGATGAGACTAAATCAGGGGCTTTTCCCTTTTTGTGTGCCTCAGAGTCTCACCCCTTTAAAGAGTCAGGTGAAGCCTGTGGGTCCCTTCTTGGAATCAGGTTTTTCAATGTCGTTGAATCTCCCAGTTTTTCAGGAACCCATGGACTTTGTCCATGGAGTTTTCTTGGCAAAGATATTGGGGTTCTTTGCCATTTCCTTCTGGCCCCATTTCACAGATGAGGACCTGAGGCAAACAGATTAAGCGACTTGCCCAGATACTAAGTGTCTGAATCTAGATTTGAATTCAGATCTTCTTGACTCTAGGCCTGGTGCTCTATCTACTACTCTACCTACCAATCTGCAAAGACTCTTAAATGTACCCAAAAAATCCACATAGGTTTGCAAAGGAACCTAATTATATAGAAATTCTATTTTTTTTTTAATTCAATCTCCAAGGTAGGAAACCCTGAGAGAGGAGCCCTAAGGCTCCTTCTGGGAACAGATCCAGGATCCTGGGATCCTCTGGGGAGATTCCTCCTCCTTATGTACAAAGGCTCCTTGGAAGCCCCCCTAAAAGGCCCAAGTAGAAAAGGGCTTTGTTTTCGTTTCTTGCTGGAGTGGAAGAGATCCCTCCTAATCACGGCTGCTGGCTTTGAAGTTACCCTTCACAATTCACTGCTTCACTCCTGGTAAATGAGCCTGCAGGAATCCCCTTGCCTCCATCCTAATTACTCTCCTCAGTCCTAGTGAAAGGCTGCCGTGACACCCAGTCTTGGGGCCAGCTCATTTTCCAGGCTGCGGACCATGGGGCAGGCTCGTTTTCATTTGGGAAGTCTATAGCCCGACCCGATCATCGCCTGCATCACAGGCCCCGTCTACAGGTCACAGCATTAACCATGGAGCAATGCAGGGGCTGCCGACAATTCATGGGTCCCATCCATTCCTGCAGGCTTTTGTCGGTTCCCTTCTTTATTCTCTGCCTTTGTCTCATTCGGATTTAGTAGAAAAGACTCCAGAAGAAAAACACGCCAGGACGTACATGGGAACCAGATTCACTGAAGGGAGCCGAGGGGGCCCCTTGCCCCAGTGTCAGCCTCTGCCCGGGGCTGGGCACCTACGTCGCCTGCTGCCCACTCAAGGACCCTCCTTGTCAATGCCCAGCATCCAGAGTCACTGGACCATTTGGAACCGCATTGCCAGGAGACGGAGATTATTATCAAACTGGGGACAGAAGAGCCGACAGCTCCACCACCTCCTCCCTCTCATTTAAGAACTGAAATCATCAGTTACTTATTTAACTAAAACTCTAGAATATTTTAAATGAAAAACATAGTTCAAAGTCAGTCTGTTTTCTGGCATAAACAGGGTAGAAAATGAACTGTTTAGTCCCAAACTTGAGACTCAGATTATGGAGAAGATAAACAATCCTCGGGGCAGCTGGGTGGTACAAAGGATAGAACGCCAGGCCTGGATTCAGGAAGACCAGAGGGCAAATGTGGCCTCGGACACTTATTAGCTGTGTGACCCTGGGCTACTCACTTAATCCAGTTTGCCTCCATTTCCTCATCTGTAAAATGAGTTGGAAAAGAAAATGGCGGACCACTCCAGTATCTTTGCCAAGAAAACCCCAAATGGTACCACAAAGAGTCACATACGACTGAAATGACTAAATAACAAAATAAAATCCTACGGATGAAAAAATTATATTTCTACTGCCACTGGAGCTCATGCAGTCTAGCCTTCTCTATAAAATCCATGAGAATTAATTGTCCAACCTCTTCTTGAATTCCTGCTGTGATGGAACGCTCACTACCTAAGGAGCAAATGAATTCTGGCATTGGGTCATTCTAACGTCTAGAATGTTCAGATGAAGACCCTAAAGCCCAGGAAGGGGACACAACTTGCCCTGGAACATAATATTAACATGAGAATCAGATCTTCTCTGTACAAATCCGGGATTCTTTCCACTCTGGCATAGAATGGCCTTTCGTTTTCTTCCTACCCATGACTGCTCATTGGCCCTCATTGTAATTTTAAAACTAAATACTAAGAAAAATATGTTTTTTTAAGGACTAAGTAGTAAGGGAAAGGGGGAGCTTAGTTTTTCGTTCTATTTGTTTTGTGTTTTCTCGGCAACAGCCCCAAAAGTAACCTTGATTTAGAATTGATACGTAGTCAGGGAACCTGGATTCAAAGTGAAGTTCTGGCCTTACTACCAGCCCAGCTGTGGACGAGCCACGTAGCTTTCATGAATTCCGGATTCTTCTTCTCATGGTACAATCAAGGGAACAGAATAGAGACGCCAATTGGAAAATGGAGCCATCAGTTTGCCTGAGCTAGGAAAGAGGCAGGCAGGAGTCTGGAGACCTCGACGGCCTGTAGAGTTCCCATTCATCATCTGGGGCTCAGGTGCTCCGTTACTGTGCCTTGTTGCTATTGGGGGGCCTTGTGCTTGCAATCAGTTTATCAAGGTTAATGAGAGGTGGGCAGGGGGTGTCCTCATTCTCCACAGGTATGAAGTATTCTCTCAGGTGTGTGTGTGTGTGTGTGTGTGTGTGTGTGTGTGTGTGTGTGTGTAACGAAGGAGAAGGATCATCAGGGAAATGGTAGAAATTGTTCTTTTTCCCATACATGTAGTCAAATACCTTCTTCTTCAATGCCCCACCCAAGAAAAGAAAAGAAAAACAAAGCATTGTAAAGGGGGAGGCCAGCCGCGCCCTCCTGAGCAAGGGCTCACAAACAGAGCTTTTCCATGGGGGGACATTTTTCAGAGAATCACAAAACTGTAAAATCTCAGAGCTGGAAGGCCCTACAGAGGCAGCTGGTGAATTCAGCCCTGGCTATAACCTCTACAACCTGACAAATGGAAACCTACTTGGGAGTCTCCATGGAGAAGCCTGGAGCAGTCCTACCAATGTGCCCATTCTCTTGATTCTGAGGGAGTCCTTTGTTTCTTATTTCTCATGAAATCTACTTCCCAGTATTTCCCTGAATAGCTTCTCCTTCTGCCTTGTGTAGCCTAGAGGAAGCAAAGAATCCATCTTCCCCTAGCAATCCTCTATTTGGGGGAATTGCCTTCCTGTTTGTTCTCAGACTTGCCCCATATTTAACCATTTTCATACTTTGCTGGTCCACCAAACGGGGAAGAAAATTAGAATCCCTCTTTGGTACTTAGGACTTTATATGGTACTCACTTCAGCATGTATTTTCAATCTCTAAGTATTATCCTAGTAAGAAAAGAGGTTGGTCCTTTTCACCAACATGCATAGTTCACTTGATGAATATGTGTTGTTCAGTTAAGTAGCCCCAGATCTGGAATGCTTCCTCTTGATCTCTGCCTCCTGTTCCCCTGACTTCCTTCAAGACTCATCTCCATCCCCCTTTGTAGAAGGGGCCTTTCTGAGTCTCTACTCCCTCCCTCCCCACATTGCCATCCCATGGAAATCTCCTCCTATTTATGCTGTATATATTCTGTACATACACAGAAGGTCTTGTGTCGTCTCCACCATAAGATTATGAGCTCATTGAGGGCAGAGATGTTTAATTGGTTTCATGTTCTTTTCAGCACTTAATTCCTATCACACTCTAGTGGGTTAGGCCCCAGAGACTGAAACAAATAGGAATTGGCCTCAAGCAGTTCATTTCCTAATCGAATTCATCTAGACCAGTGATTCCCAAAGTGGGTGCCACCGCCCCCTGGTGGGTGCTTCAGAGATCCAGGGAGGCAGTGATGGCCACAGGTGCATTTATCTTTCCTATTAATTGCTATTAAAATTTAAAAAAAAAATTCCAGGGGGCTAAGTAATATTTTTTCTGGAAAGGGGGCGGTAAGCCAAAAAAGTTTGGGAACCACTGATCTAGACAGAGGAATGCCCAAAATGACCAGGAGGACTTGAAGCAAGATCTATTTCCATAGAATCATACTGTGTGGTAGGATCTACTCTGATTTTTCTGCCTGGGGCAGAGGGAGATCAAAACTAACTTTCTTCAGGAAGTTAAGAAAAACTACTGTGTAGGAACTGAATCATCTGGAGGCCTCCATGTCCACTGACCCAGGCTGTCCTGTTAAAGGATATGATAGAGACCTAACAGGAACCTGTATTTATCCACGCTGGGAGCACTACCCATGGACTACAGGCTGTCAGAGGAGACAGTTTTTATCCAGTCAAAGGGAATCCCAGATTTTATCAGGGCAAGCAGCTCCATAGGCCTATCCTCTCTCCAGAAAGCATCACCATGGAAACCCTGCCTCTTGCACTGGTGATGCCTCAACAGTTTAATTTAAAGTCACTGACAACAAATTTGCAATTTTTAAAAAAGCTAAGTTTTTTTTTGTTTTATTTTTCTCCTTAGAATTTTGTACAGTTTTTTTGGGAGAGGTGTCTGAGATGAGGAAGAGAGTCATGACATGCAAGAAGATAAATTTTTTGATGTGTTAATTCAGCTAAAAGGCTATGCTATCAACAGAGAAAATGTGGGACATTCAACAATCCAAACTCTATATGTTCACATCCAAAACAGAGGAAAGGGATTTATTGTTCTGAGAAGGTCAATATTAATTAAGTCCAAAGCTCATTTAGATGATCTCATTGCCTCTGTCCCTTCATTACCAAATCCACCACTCATTCTCATGCAGAGGTTGGAGCCTGTGGACCTCCCACTAATATCTTTTACCTATGATCTACTTTACCTAGCATTTCCTCAATGGCTTCATTCAGGGGTGGGAGATAATTTCAGGGGGGGATTAATCATAAGGAATATAAACTCCATTTTCAGAATTTACTGCAAAAGGCAGGGAATCAAAGGAAAAAAGAAAAAAGACCCTATGACTGGGACCATGGTAAATAAAAAAGAAGAGGAATAGAGGAATAGGGACAAATTGCATCAAGTATAGATCAGGAAGGTTGAGGATACATTTCTCTCAGCATCTTCTTCTTGGTAAAGTGGAGGTTAGGGGAAAAGGAAGGAAAAATATAAAGCAATAGAATGGATTCAGATTGACATTTAGCAATCACAACTATTCTTGTGAATGGAAGGTACTCATCCAAAAAATGTAGGAAGGTAGCAGAATGGATTAGACAGCAGGACCAAACAATATGTTATTTATAAGACACATGCCTGAAAGAGAAAGATTCACATGGTGTAAAAGTAAAAGGATGAAATAAAAGCCATTATTCTTGCTTCTTGAAGAGTAGCAATCATAATCTCAAACAAGTCAAAAGCAAAATAAAAAAGACTTGATTAAAAAAGAAAAATAAGGAATTAAATCATGTTGAAAATTACCAGAGACAGCATGAATACTTAATATGTATGCGATAAATAGCATAGGAATTCTTAAAAGTAAAGTCATCAAGTTGAAGGGAGAAATAGATAGCAAAACTATAATAATTGGAAATATCAGTGTCCTCCTCTTGGATCTAAACAAATTTAACCCAAAAAGTAAACAAAAAGAAAAGAAAAAATATATTTTTTCAAAAAGTTACAATTGATAGATAACTAGAAATTACTGAATGAGAACAAAAAGGCAGTGCACATATTTTTCAGATGTTCATGACAGTTTTACAAAAAGTGGCCAAGTAGTGAGGCCTAAAAAGCTCCCAAATAAATATAGATGGGAATATATCAAGTATACCTTACTGATTTTGTCAATAAAAGATTCTTTTCAATAAAAGGTCTTTGGAGACTAACTTAAACCTAAAAGAATTAATGAATCAAAGAATAAGTCACAGAAACAAAAGAAAGCATCATCAAAAAGAATGACAAATAAAATACCCAAACCTTGGGATACAATCAAATCACACCAAAACCACATTATTATACAAATAGATACCAAAAAAAAAAACTTTTCAAAAAACATCATCCATTTCTGTTTAAATAAGATCTATGTAAGGCTGATACACTGTGGTACAATCAAACGTAACGGACTTCTCTACTAGCAGCAATACAAGAATCCAGAGCAAGTCTGAGAGACTTATGAGAAAGAAAACTAGCCATATTCGGAGAAAGAACTGTGGGAGGAGAAACACAGAGAAAAAAACAACTGCTTGAACACATGGGCTGTTGGAGATATTATTGGGGATTTAGACACTAAACAATAACTCTAGTCCAACTATCAATAATAATGGAATTAGGGCTTAATCAATGATACATGTAAAACCCAGTGGAATTGTGCATTGCCTAAGGAGGGGGGTAGGGAGGTTTGGGGGAGAGGGAAAGAACATGAAGCAGGTAAATATGAGAAAATATTCAAAATAAAAAATAAAAAAGAATAAATAAATAAGTGGATGGTGGCTGGATGAATAGATAAAAAAATAAATGAATGGATGAATAGATTAGATCTATGTAATACCAAGAGCTAGCCTTATAGGTAATGGAGACAAACTAGAGATTTTGACAAGAAGTTCAAAGCAAAAGCAAGGATTTATATTATCATCATTATTATTTAACATAATGCTAGAAATGCAAGCTTAACGAGGAGATCCAAAATGGCAAAATACAGGATGGGACCCAGCAGAACTTTCCTAACAATCCCCTCCAAACAACTTATAATGCCTCAAATCAAATTTTGGGGCAATAGACACAATAAAAGGCCAGAGGGAAAAGTTTTCCTGCATCAGAAAACTTAGGAGGTCCAAAAAATTAGGAGGTCCTGTTTTGAGGAAGGACTCAGAGCATGTCAGGAACACCAGTGGTATAGGGACTTGGTGGTAGCAACAAAAGTGGCAGCAGCAGCAACAGCAATAGCTTCAGGAACTCTGAGCCCAGAGATAATGAGAGAGTCAGTCAATTGGTCAGAAAGAGATTGGGGGGGGGGGGCAGCTGGGTAGCTCAGTGGATTGAGAGTCAGGCCTAGAGCTGGGAGGTCCTAGGTTGAAATCTAGTCTCAGACACTTCCCAGTTGTGTGACTCTGGGCAAGTCACTTGACCCCCATTGCCCACCCTTACCACTCTTCCACCTATGAGCCAATACACAAAAGTTAAGGAGAAAGAAAGAAAGAAAGAAAGAAAGAAAGAAAGAAAGAAAGAAAGAAAGAAAGAAAGAAAGAAAGAAAGAAAGAAAGAGAGAGAAAGAGAGAGAGAGAGAGAAAGAGAGAGAGAAAGAGAGAGAGAGAGAGAAAGAGAGAGAGAAAGAGAGAGAGAAAGAAAGAGAGAAAGAAGGAGATTACAGGAGACCCTTTGCTGGCACCAAGTGCAGCTGATTCAGAACAACTCTATTGCCCATAAGCAGTTCTGAGTCACAGTTCCAAGAGAGAAGAGTGTTTGTGCTGAGTTACAAAGGATTTTGGGCCCTAATCATATAAGTCCATGGGCAAAAGGCTTACTAGGACTTGTAGTATTAGAAGAATAGGGGCCCTTCCTAGGTAAAAACCAAAGCACAAACCAGGAGAGACTGATGTCACCTAGGATATCACTGTCTTAGAGGCACTGAAACTTGTGAATTTCCTGGAACTGATTCTGAAAAAATTAGCATGAAAAAGCCTAAATCTTGGCAAAATGCTTCCCTATCCCCAAGTGAGCAGAACCCAATTTTACCATAAATTTTAGTCAAAAAATAGGCTTGAAAAATGAGCAAACAACAACAAGAATTTGACCAGAAAAAGCTACTACATTTGCAGGGAAGACAAAGACAAACTCAGAAGAAGAGAACAATGTGAAAACAGCTATGAGCAAAGTCTCAAAGAAAAAATTCAATTGGACCCAAGTCGATCAAAAATTCTTGGAACAGATAAAGTAGAAGAATTGGGGAAAGAAATGAGAATGATGCAAAGGAATTATGAAAAGAAAATAAAGAGCTTTGTAAACAAGACATAAACACACACAAAAAATACTAAAGAAAATATCACCCTAAAAAACAAAACTGTAAATAAGACTAGAATCTGGTATTTTGAAAAAACAGATAAAATAGACAAAGTACTGGTCAATCTAATAAAAAAAAGGAAAGAAGAAAACCAAATTGACAGTATCAAAGAGGAAAAGGGAGACCTCACCTCTAATGAAGGGGAAATTAAGGCAATCATTAAAAACTATTTCGCCCAATTATATGGCAATAAATATAACAATTTAGGAGATTTGGATGAATATTTACAAAAATATAAACTGCCTAGATTAACAGCAGAAGAAATAGAATACCTAAATAATCCCATATCAGAAATTGAAATTGAACAAGCCATCAAAGAACTCCCTAAGAAAAAATCACCAGGACCTGATGGATTCACAAGTGAATTCTATCAGACATTCAAAGAGCAACTAATCCCAATACTATACAAATTATTTGATATGATGAGCAAAGAAGGAGTCCTACCAAATTCCTTTTATGACACAAATATGGTACTGATTCCAAAGCCAGGTAGACCAAAAACAGAGAAAGAAAACTATAGACCAATCTCCCTAATGAACATAGATGCAAAAATCTTAAATAGAATACTAGCAAAGAGACTCCAGCAAATAATCAAGAAGATCATACACCATGATCAGTTGGGATTTATACCAGGAATGCAAGGTTGGTTCAACATTAGGAAAACCATCCACATAATTGACCATATCAACAGCCTAACAAACAAAAATCACATGATTATCTCAATAGATGTTGAAAAAGCCTTTGACAAAATACAGCATCCATTGCTATTGAAAACACTGAAAAGTATAGGAATAGAAGGACCTTTCCTAAAAATAATAAACAGTATATACCTAAAACCATCAACAAGCATCATATGCAATGGGGATAAATTAGAAGCCTTCCCAATAAGATCAGGAGTGAAACAAGGATGCCCATTATCACCTCTATTATTCAACATAGTACTAGAAACACTAGCAGTAGCAATTAGAGAAGAAAAAGAAATTGAAGGTATCAAAATAGGCAATGAGGAGACTAAGCTTTCACTCTTTGCAGATGATATGATGGTCTACTTAAAAAATCCTAGAGAATCAACTAAGAAGCTTGTAGAAATAATCAACAACTTTAGCAAAGTTGCAGGATACAAAATAAATGCACATAAATCATCATCATTTCTATATATTTCCAACACATTAGAGCAGCAAGAGGTAGAAAGAGAAACACCATTTAAAATCACCCTAGACAATATAAAACACTTAGGAATCTATCTACCAAAACAAACACAGCAATTATATGAAAACAACTACAAAACACTTTCCAAACAAATGAAACTGGATCTAAACAATTGGAAAGCCATTGATTACTCATGGGTAGGATGAGCTAACATAATAAAAATGACAATTCTACCCAAATTAATTTACCTATTTAGCGCCATACCTATCAAACTTCCAAAAAATTTCTTTACTGAATTAGGAAAAACTATAACAAATTTCATTTGCAATAACAAAAGATCAAGAATATCAAGGGAAATAATGAAAAAAAAATGTGAAGGAAGGGGGCCTAGCAGTACTAGATATTAAACTATACTATAAAGCAGGAGTCATCAAAACAATATGGTACTGGCTAAAAGACAGAAGGGAGGATCAGTGGTTAAAAAAAACTGGCCTAAGGGTAAAAGGGCCACAAAAATTCACTGAGGAAAAGAATTTTTTAAATAGAATTGGCCAAATTGGGGAAGGGAGAGGAGGGAGGAAGGAGGTACACAAGCTCACAGAAGAAAAGAATGCCTTAGAAATTAGAATTGGACAGAAAAAAACTAGAGGAACATTTTATAGCCAGTTTCTCTGATAAAGGTCTCATTTTTTTCAAATATATAAGGAACTGAGTCAAATTTATATAAGACTAATTATGCAATTTATAAAATGTAAAAGATATGAACAGGCAGTTTTTAGAAGAAGAAGAAGAAATATAATCTGACTATAATCATATGAAAAAATACTCTAAATCACTATTAATTAGAGAGAGAAAAATTTATACATCTCTGATGTACCATCTTAAGCCTATCAGAAAAGCCAAATGCTAGAGGGGATGAGAGAAAATAAGTACATCAAAGTGGAGGAGTAAACTGGTCCAAACGTTGTGCAGAACAATTTAGAATTATGCCCAAAGAGCTATAAAACCGTGCATACCCTTCAATCTGGAAATACTGTTGCTATGTACTCCAAAGAAATCAAATGAAAAGGAAATGGACCTGTATATAGAAAAATATTTATAGCACCTCTTTTTATAGTGGCAGAGAAGTGGAAATTGAAAGGATGCTCATCATTTGGCAATGGCTGAACAAGTTGTGGCATATGATTATAATACAGTACTATTGTACTATAAGAAATATCAAGCAGTTTCAGAAAAAATCATGGCAAGACATACATGAACTGGTGCAAAGTGAAGCAAGAAAAAATTGGAAATTGTGATGCACAATAACAGCGATGCTGTAATGATAACTAACAGTGAAAGACTTGGTCACTCTTGGCCAATACAATTCCAAAGGACTCATGGTGAAAAAAAATGCTCTCTACTTCCAGACAGTGATAAAGTCTGAATAGAATTTTTTTGCAACATGGCTAATGTATAAAAATATTTTGCATGATTTAACATATATAAACTGAAATAATTTACCATCTCAGCAAGAAGAGTAGGAGGGAGGGAGAGAATCTGAAACTCAAAATTTAAGAAGGAAAGATTGTGGAAAATAAATATTAAATATTATAAACAAGCAAACAAAAAATGCTAGCTATTGTAAAAAAGTAATTGAGGGAATAAAGATAAGCAAAAAAGAAAACAATCAATCACATTTTGCTTATAATATAATGGAAATAGAAGAAGAAAACATGGAGAACTCTACAGAAGCAATTTAAAATTCATAATTATTGGAATAATTTGAAAAAATTGTTAAGATATAAAATAAACTCAGACGAATTTTCAATGATCCCTTTTCATGTTTTATCAATGAAGTCAAGGAGAAAGAGTATATTTA
Organism: Gracilinanus agilis; assembly: GCF_016433145.1. NCBI lineage: Eukaryota > Metazoa > Chordata > Mammalia > Didelphimorphia > Didelphidae > Gracilinanus > Gracilinanus agilis. The sequence continues at coordinate 304,022,513 of NC_058134.1, forward strand.
TTAAAAATAATTAAAGAATCATAAGATGCTTAAATATAGATCTACCAAGATCACACACAAGCACTATATTGATGCAACTATAATTGAATAAATGAATTAATTTAGGTTGCATTAAAATTGGTTTTTTCAGGGCAGCTGGGTAGCTCAGTGGATGGAGAGCCAGGCCTAGAGACAGGAGGTCCTAGGTTCAAATCCGGCCTCAGACACTTCCCAGCTGTGTGACACTGGGCAAGTCACTTGACCCCCATTGCCTACTCTTACCAATCTTCCACCTATAAGTCAATACACAGAAGTTAAGGGTTTAAAATTTTAAAAAAAATGGTTTTTTCAGTGTTCATTCATAGATGTTTCTAAATTTCTATCACTTTTCTTCCTTTAGGAAATTGTGTAATTACCCTGTAATGACCTAATGTTTTGCAGGGCAAATAGCATTCTGGCTTTCTTTCCCTGGAACCCCCAATCCAGATCCAAAAAAAAACCCCATAAAAACTACAAAAGCATTAGAAGAAATAATGGCATTCATCTGAAGAAAATAATAAGTATATTGTAATTAATAATTCAACATTAATCATTATTTAATATTACTAAGTTAAATGTTAATTAAATATTTAATAAATTACCTATGGTTTAATATTTAATTACTGATGTGCTATTATTTAATAAAAATAGCATTTATATATCACTTTAAAGTTTGCAAAGTTCTTTATAAATAGTGTCTTATTTTTTCTTCCCAATAATCCTGGGAGACAGGTGCTATTATTATCCTCATTTTACAGATAAATGGGCCAGAAAGAAGTTGAGACTTTATAAAGTCTAAGTCACATTTGAACTCCAATCTTTCTGACTCCAGATCTAGTGCTCTAGCTACCATGTTACCTAGAAGAGAAAGTGATGGAAGTAAAGGGCACAGGGGCATATTTTGAACCAAATTATAATAAGTAGTAAAACATCAAAATACTTAGCGCTGACTAAAAATTGATTGATTAATGGAACATATTGGACCTACTACAAACAGAAACCAACAAATCTAATAACATAGTGCTCAAAAATCCAAAGAGCTCAACATTGGGGTAAAGACTCATGAACTAGAAATTTTTTTCATGACAACTAGAAATTTAGTTTTGACAAATTAATTTTAGAATAGCATTTCATGCCATATACCATACCTAGATACACATAAACTCCAAAGGGATCCATGACCTAAATATACAAGTATATGCCCTAAAGATTTTAGAGAATCATTAAAGGAAATGTTTCATAACAATGAATATAGGAAGAATTCATGACCCAACAAATAGAGAGAGAATCATAGAAGGTAAAAGGAACATTTTTGATTACATAAAATTGAAAAGTTGTTACATAAGCAAAATCAGTACAACCAAAAAATCGCTAGTAAAAACTAGAAGAGAATTGGTTAAAAACTCTTCACAGATTATTTCTTTAATAAAGTCTATTATTGAAGTTATATAAGTAACTGACAAATAAAAAAAAATGAGCCATCACTCAAAAATATGTCATCCTACTGGGTTTGTATCCCAAAGTGATAAAAAAAAAGTTTGTACAAAAATATTTATAGTTGTGTTTTTTGTGGTGGCAAAAAACTGGAAAATGAGCAGGTGTCTCTCATTTGGGGAATGGCTGAACAAACTGTGATATAGGATGGTGATGGAATACTGTTGTGCTATAAGGAATGATGAACTGCTTGATTTCTTTTTTTTAATTTTTATTTTGAACATTTTCTCCATAGTTACATATTTCATGTTCTTTCCCTCTCCCCAAACCCCCTTAGCCCCCCTTAGCTAAAACACAATTTCACTGAGTTTTACATGTATCATTGATCAAGACCTAATTCCATATTATTGATAGTTGGACTAGAGTTATCATTTAGAGTCTACATCCCCAATAATATTCCCATCAGCCCATGTGTTCAAGCAGTTGTTTCTCTTCTGTGTTTCTCCTCCCACAGTTCTTCCTCTGAATGTGGCTGTTTTTCTTTCTTATAAGTCCTTCAGCCTTGCTCTGGATCCTTGCATTGCTGCTAGTAGAAAAGTCCGTTATGTTGGATTGTACCACAGTCTATCAGTCTCTGTGTACAATGTTCTCCTGGTTCTGCTCGTTTTACTCTGCATCAATTCCTGGAGGTCATTCTGAACTGCTTGATTTCTAAATGAACTGGAAAGACCTATATGGACTGATGCAGAGTGAAATGAGCAGAACCAAGAGAACATTGTACACAGAAAGTGAAACTTCGTGGAATGATCACATGTAATAGACTTTGCTACTAATAGCAACGCAAAGATCAAGAACAATCCTGTGGGACTTACGAAAAACAATGCTATCCTATCCACATCTAGAGAAAGAACTATGAGAGTAGAAAAGCAAAAGAAAAACATATAATTTATCATTCATTTGTATGAATATATGATTTGGGGTTGTGGTTTTTAAAGATTACTCTTACAAATATGAATAATACAGAAATGAGTTTTGAGTAATAAAATGTATAAACTAGTGGAATTGCTTGACACCTCTGGGAAGAGGGAGAGAACAGGGGAGGGAAAGAATATGAATCAGATAACTATGGAAAAATATTATAAAAAATATTTAAATAAATATTTAAATTTAAAAAGTCATCAAAGGACAAGAGCAAGAAGCTCTCAAAGAAAGACACCTAAAAAATCAGTAGTCATGTTTTTTTTAATTTTCCAAATAACTAATAATTAGAATTAAAACAACTCCGAAGTTTGAATTCATACCCATCAGATTAGCAAAGATGAAAAAAAAAATGTAGGGGAAAGTAAAGTTGTTAGAGAGTCTGTAGGAAGACTAGCATATTGGAATATTATTAGGAGACCAACTTGGATCTATGTCCCCAAATTCTGTGTACGTTCTGATCTAACAATACTATTCTTGGGCCTATGCCTTAAAGAATTTTTTTAAATATTAAGAGGAAAAAGAGAAAGCAGCTAGTGTTATGAGGGTGGTGATGGTCACTAAAGGGCCTTGAGCCAATAACAAGTCTAGCAGGAGGTTGGAGTCGGATGTTATGAAGGATGAGCAAATTCAGCTGGGAATGAACTTGGTTCAGGTTCAAATCCAAACTGTGAAAGCTAAGTGCCCAGTGAACCTTCACTGCTAACTGCTAAGCTCCTTTAAGATGACAGGCAGCCGGCCGCACCCTGCTGAGGTAACTGCCTTTTATTGGGTGATGGCAGACTGGCAGGAAGTGGGTGCTTGAACTTCCTGTCCCTGCTCAGAATTCTCTCTTCTTCCCTATTCTCCTTAGCCTTGGTGGTAAAGAAATGACTACAAGAATCTCTGGTTAAGGCTAAGGGATTTATTGAACACAGGGGAAGGAATAGGCAAGGTAAGAGGGCTTGGTGTTACTAAGCTGTTGCTATGGTCTTGCTAGGTGATACTAGCTAAGGTCCCAAGAAGGACTTGGTAGGCTGAGGGCTGGCTGCCCTCGGCCAGAGCTAAGAAGTCTCTGGTCAAGAGATTGGTCAGATCTTCTGGCTAATTTAGTTGATAATGCAAATAGTTATTGTTGAGTTACTCTTAAAGAAGGTCCTAATATCTAGGCTATCCTAAAGTTCCTACCTACAATCCTCCTCCCTCAATCCTCTCAATTCCCACCACCCGGGCCCAGGGGAAGCAGTAGATGAGTGGACAGGGAGAAGTCAGGGGAAAACAGAACCCACACTTGGGTTTGCTGGGACTTTTATAGTCTCAGCCCAACTGCCAGTTGGCACCTGACCCATGGCGCATGCCATCGGCAACATTCCATCCAGGGCAACTGACAGCTCTGCCCAAGCTAATATTGCAATGGAAAAACTCTGCATTACATTAGGTAGCTCAGTGGACTGAGAGCCAGACCTAGAAATGGGAGGTCCTAGGTTCAAATCTGGCCTCAGACACTTCCTAGCTGTGTGACCCTGGGCAAGTCACTTAACCTCCATTGCCTAGCCCTTGCCACTCTTCTGCCTTGGAGTCAATACACAGTATTGTAATACACAGAGAAGATAAGGGTTTTAAAAAGAGAGAGAGAGGAAAAAGAATCCTGCATATAAAGGTATTTTTATTAGCACTTTTTGATGTACTGCATAAGTGGAAACAAAGGAGGTACATTTCGATTGGGGACTGACTGAAAAATGATGGTATAGGAATATAATGGAATATTATTAGGCTATAAGATATGATGAAAAAGACAGTTTTGGAAAAACCTGGGGGAAATTGTGTGAACTGATGCAATGAGGTAAAAAACAATTTAATAAAGTAACAGTAATATTGTAAAAACAAACAAACAAAAACTTCCAACTTTGAAAGACTTAGTAACTCTGATCAAGGAAATAATCCACCCTGACTTCAAAAGACCTTAAAAAAGGCTCCTGCTCCCATATTGAAAAAGGGCTGGTGAACTCTAATTGCAGAATAAAACTCACATTTTTGGACATGGTAAATGTGTGGATTTTTTTCTTGATTGTGCTTACTTATTACAAACATTTTGCTTTTCTTTTTGTGCTGGATTGGGGGTTCTGTGATAATTAGATTAAGTTTACACTGCTCGTCTTTAGATTTAATCACCAAAGGTGAGAATACCTCTAATTCTGGAAGGTCCATAACCCACATGTTCTAGAGTGGGTGACGAATCAGAATCAACTGACTGCCCCCTAGACAGTACTATGAGAATTGTCTATTGTGATTGGACATGCAAATTGGAGGTGGATACAGGAAGTGACAAAAGATGCTATCTTTTAAATATGATGGTAACTTCCTGTGGAGGCAATTGGCACTTTGAACTTGGTTTTGAAGGATCTCTGGTGAGGCCTCTGACTGCTTCCCTTTGAATTGTCATGTGGGTAAGTTAGGCTGACACTGTCTCTCTTCCCTTGGAGTTTCTGGAGGCTCACACCTCAAGGAGGCCTCTCTTGCCTATCTAATTGTAAAAGGCCTTGTGGCTAGAAGCCTTGTTTAATTAAGCTCTGTGCTCCTCTGCTGGGCCTCTAAATTCTTACCTGGTCCAGGCCTCTGATCCGGACCAGAGTTTCTCTCTCTCAATTTCCCTACCTTCAACCTTCCTAATTGTAAATAAATCATCATAAAAGTCAATTTTGATTTGAGATTATTCTTAATTGATGATGATAATAGTTGAATCCTCTGGCGACCATCTTTTTTTTTTTTTTTTTAATTTTTTTATTTTTTTTTTTTATTTTAAACCCTTTACTTCTGTGTATTGACTTATAGGTGGAAGAGTGGTAAGGGTAGGCAATGGGGGTCAAGTGACTTGCCCAGGGTCACACAGCTGGGAAGTGTCTGAGGCCAGATTTGAACCCAGGACCTCCCGTCTCTAGGCCTGGCTCTCAATCCACTGAGCTACCCAGCTGCCCCTGGCGACCATCTTTTAATATATTGAACCCATAAAACCCCCTTTTCACCCTTACAGTTCCAAAGAAGGAAAACTAGCAATATAGTTGCCCCTCCCAAAAAATATTGGGTCATTACACCATTTCTTAGTAGAAGAAAAAAATGATGAAAATTTAGAAGGAAAGAAATAAGGACAATTGAAAGCAACATAATGAATTTATTATATTCTTTTTTAAAAAAGAGGCAAAATGTACATAATAGACATTTTTGTTTTATGTGTAATCCTTTTTTCTGTTCTATTTTACATATAAAATGTGTTTTTGTGTGTCTTCATTAAATTCAGAATCAGAATTTCTAAAATGGTTCCCAGTGTCTTTTGTCATAAGCTATTAGGAACCCGTTCATCTTCCCAGACCAAATTCAGATGCTGGCTCTCACAAGAAGCCTGTCTTGATACCCTCCACCCACATACACACAAAGGCTGAGGAAATGTTGATCTGGAAGGGTCAATAGGGATCAAAGCTCTTCATTTTCCAGATGTCAGAGGAATCTGAAGCCCTGAAAAGTGAAGTGACTTATGTAAGACATTCAGCTAGTAAGCAGCAGAGTCAAGATTCGATATTGTATCATAAGTATCTAATTGAATACATTGAAGGATCAATTATGATATTGTAGCTCCTCTTTGCCTTGCTTCCAGTTACTGATAATTGTTTTGGAACATCGTGTCCCAGACCACGGTATAGAGCCCTCCATGTAGAAATATTAAGTTTCTCATTACATGGGAGAATTAGTAGAGTCTAAGCTTTTCTGCTTGGCATTCAAGGGCACTGGTGGTGCCATTCTACCTGTTTCCCTCTCATATCTTGCTGACTTGTCTGCTTTTCTTCTGTAATGCTGGTCTATGCACTCATCATTTCCATCACTCCCCCTTCTCATGCTCCTTGCCCACCTAAAATGCTCCTCACCACTACTAACCATCTGGCCAATTGAGACACAGCAGCTCCCTCAAGGGCCAGCTCAGGTCCCACCTCCTCCACAAAGCCTGCCTGCAACACACTGTCTCAGAGCTAGCTTATCAACTCCCATGTATTCAATGATCATCTCTATGCAGACGACGTAGAGATTTCTATATTTAGCCCACCTTCTCCCTGAACCTCACTCTTATGATCCCATTTACTCATTACATGCTGCAAGCTGGATATCCCAGAAAAATCTCAAGCTCAACATGTCCCAAACTAGACTTAGCTCCCTCAAAACTTCTCCCATCTTTTAGTTTTCCTATGACAACCAAGGGCACCACCATCCCACCAGTTCCCTAGCCTTGCACTCTTTGAATTCTTAGCCCACATAATCAACATGTTGCCCATTTTAATAACTATTTTGTCTACAGCAGAGTTGTCAGACATGAAGAGCACAATACTTCAGTGCCTAAATGGATGAAAATGTAATGAAATAGATAAAAAAGAAAATATCAAGATATAGACCAGTGATTCCCAAAATGGGTGTTACCACCTCCTGATGGGTGCTGCAGAGATCCAGGGAGGCAGTGATGGCCACAGGTGCATTTATCTTTCCTATTAATTGCTATTAAAATTTTTTAAAATTTAATTTCCAGGGGCTAAGTAATATTTTTTGTTGGAAAGGGGGCGGGAGGCCAAAAAAGTTTGGGAACCACTGATATAGACAATGTGGATGTGTGGTTTTCTAAGTCAATATTTGTCCCACAGAGATTCTTATTATGGTGTAGTGGCTCTGTTTCTACTTGAATTTAACACCATGGCTCTAGAGGAGTAGCCCTGGAGTCAAGAAGACCTGATTTCAAATCAAGCTGCAGACACTAGCTTTGTGAACCTAGGAAAGGCACTTAAATACTGCTTGCCTTACTTTTCTCAAGTCTAGTAAGGATAATTTAAAAATGTTATTTACTTCAGAAGGTTGTTGTGAGGATCAAATAAGATAATTTTTGTAAAACTTTGAGCATAGTGTCTGGTACACTGTAGGTGCTATATAAATGGTTAGTCTCTTCCTCTTTCTTGTCTGTGTTTACAGGACTCTACTCACACAGTCACAACTTTAATTCAGGCCCACATCTTTTACAAATTATTGCAATAGCCTTCTGATTGGTTTCCCAGCCTTCTAGTCTCTGCCTAGTATAATGTATTCTCGGTGTACTTACCAATGTGATTTTTCCATAAGCACAAATCTGACGATGCCATCCCCCTACTCAGTAAATTCCACTGGCTCCCTATTAATAAAAATAATTCCTGAAAAACTATTTTAATCATTTAAAAGTCTCCTCATCCAGGTCCCTTTCTTCTTTTCCATTCTTCTCCATTGCCATATCGTACTACTTGCTGCTATGCTCACATCTTCATGTCCCATCTCCTTGCTTCTGAACTGGCTTCCCCTGGGCTTGGAATGTTTTCCCTCCTTGCTTCTGCTTCTCAATCATCCCCCATTTCCTTTGAGACTGTTAAAATCATTAATCTGGGATAAGTTGGATGCCACCTTGACTGACAGGGATGGCAGTTGAGAGATTCAGAATGTTCCCAGGTGCCGTGAGCCAGGGCAAACATCGTTTGGCCCCACCCTATAAATATCCCCTAAGAACTACAGTTGGGGGTCTCAGAACTCAAATCTGGGACTTGAGCAAACATCTTTAGATCAAACTGGACAGAGGGAGGTGAAAGGGTGGTTGAAGGGTGGAAGAAAGGGTAGCCTGAACCTAAATCTATATCCTGTGCTTGACTGAGAGAGCTAGTGAGCCATCAGTATCATTGGTAGTAGAGCTGAGAGAAGACACAAATCATCAATTCATATCTACATCAATAGACTTCCCTATTCTCTGGCTTGACTGTGGCCAGGTCCGGTCAGAGATAGTGAGAGGGTGAAGACCTCAAGCCTCTACCAGCCTAGCAGTCTCCAGTCCTGATCAACATTAGCTTAATAGCCAAATATGGCAATAGGGTTTCCAATACCCAAACCTAATACCTTGTTATCCTTTCCCCACCAATACATAATACTGTGTGATTTAACAGAAGTACCTTCCTGAGTGGTTATTTTATCACAGCCCTTAGGAAGGGGAGGATTAATTATGCAGTCAGATTTCAATTGTTTCCAAAGCCAATCAATAGTCTATTAACAATTAATGCAACCTCAGGTTGGGCCTAGAGAGGTTAACCATCTAACTAACCTCTCAAGAGGTCCCCACTTGGGCAACTGTTAGAAAGAAGTCACTGACAAGTTTAGCCAACCAAAGCTGTCAGGAAGAAGAGGGATAGATTACAGCAGCAGCTATTGTGAGATGAGTGGGTGTTCCTCCTTCACCAACAACAGCTGGCTTAGTCCTTGGGCCCTGATCCCTCCTTCATCCATACTATCCCTAAGATCTACATACCAGCCATCCTCTAATATCTAGAGGAAGATCTATAGGAAGATAGTAATAGTAAGAGGATATACACAAAAATATCTCCCCTTTAGTTCTTTTTAACACAGGTGACTGTGAGAGAGCTAGTGATTCATCAATGTTATTGGTAGTAGAGCTGAGAGAATATACAGATCATCAATCAACATCTACATCAATAGCTTTCCCTAATCTCTGGCTTGGCTATGGGCCAGGTCAGTTCAGAGTCAGTGAGAGGGTGAAGACCTCAAGCCTCTACCAGCCTAGCAATCTCCAGTGCTGATCAACAATTAGCTTAGTAGCCAACAATAGCAATAGGGTTCTCAATCCCCAAACCTATTACCTTGTTATCACTTTCCCCATTAATAGCTAATACAGTGATTTAACAACAAGTAGCTTCCTGAGTGGTTATTCTATCACAGCCCTTAGGAAGGGAGAATTAATATGCAGTCAGATACCAATCGTTTCCAAAGCCAATCAATAGCTTATTAACAATCAATCCAACCTCAGGTTGGGCCTAGAGAGGTTAACCATCTACCTAACCTCTCAAGGGGCCCAACCTGGGCAACTGTTAGAAGGAAGTCACCGACAGGTTTAACAAAAGAAACCTGTCAGGGAGAAGAGGGATAAATACAGCAACAGCTAGTGTGAGGGAGTGGGTGTTCCTCCTTCACCAACTGCAGTTGGCTTAGGCCTTGGGCTCTGATCCCTCCTTCATCACTATCCCTAAGATCACATACCAGTCATCCTGTAATATCTAGAAGGAAAATCTATAGAGAATAGTAATAGTAAGAGAGGAGATATAGAAAGGAAAGAAACAAAGATCTGATCTCACTCAGATCAAGAGATCAGATCATAGACAGATACACCATTATATATCTATCTCTATCCATCTCCTCCATTCTTTTAACAAGACACAGTTCAAGTACCACTTTCTATATGAACCTTTTCCTGATGCCCCAAATGTTAGTGCCTCTCTCCCTAAATTATATTGGATTCACTTTCCATATATTATGTACTGGTTCATAGTCTCATGTGATCACAGATTTAGGTCCAAAGATGCATTCTAGTTTATTGTTTCTTTGTTCCTCCTATCCCTCCATGTTTTATAGATAGGCCTAAGGAGGTTAGGTGATGAGTACAATGTTTCACAAGTATTGGGCACCAGAGTCAGGATTTGAATGGGGCTCCGACACCTAAGTCAGTGTTCTTTCTTGTAAAGCACACATTTCCCCTATTAGAATGCAAGTTCCATGAGGGCAGAGAATATTTTTGTTTCATCTTGGAATATCCACCACTCAACTAGTACCTATTATACAAAGACACTGAACTTAATCTGTGGGTTGCTTGATCCCTCTCTTTCACCATCTCACATTTTCTCCCTTTCCCATGGTCCATCTTGGGAGTCCAGCAAAGAGTGATTTCCCCATTTTGGGCATCTTTAAGTAAAATCAGAATGAACCCTTGTCAGGGAAAATTTGTTCAGGAATAGGATTGATTAGATTTCCCAGAGGTCCTTTTCGCCTCAGAGATCCTGTGATTGCCAAACAATCCAATGCTTAATTGCGCCGTGCATTCAAATTTAGTTGGCAATTTATTGATTGAGTATCTATGGAGTTCCTCACATATGGAAAATGTTCCCTTCAGAGCATAGGTTCTGCCTTGGGAGCTCACAGTCCAGAAGGGAAATTTGGAAGCAAATCCAGACAAATATCATACAAGATGGGAAGGGATGGAGACAGGATGAGGGGATCAGGGCTTATTCCCTAAACCACAGGATTGTTTTCTAGACAGATTACCAAATTTCTCAGTCAAGGAATCAAGGGATCCAAGGCTCTCCTTTCTTTCCAGAATTGAAAAAAAAATATATCTCTGAGGTTATTAAGTTTAACATGCACTTGAAACTTTGCTATTACAATAGTCCTAGCCATAGGGTCCTTAATTACCTCCCATGGAAGAGGCCTCATGACCAACCCCATTAACCACCATCCACACCTCAAGCAAATGGCAAAGCCAGGATGTGAAAGACATTTAACATAATCTGATTTGTTTTCAATTTAGAGATAAGAATTGGGTGTGAGGTTTCCTTAGGGAAGGAAATTTTCTGCCATTGGAAATCAGAACCTTCTCTACAACTTATTGTCTTAGAAACTTGCCTAGATCACTATGACTTTCCTAAAGTCACAAGATTGTGAGTGTCAGGGGCAGGCATTGTATCCAACAAGTCCTGGAACCAAGCTAGTTCTTCATCTATTATTTTAAGATGTCTCAAATAAAATAAATATTTATGATAATACATTTATTTGTCCCTTTCAATATTTTTTTGACTGATAAACTTGGACCACCTCTTTTCTCCTCTTTCTCTCTATGTGTCTCTATCTCTGCCTCTCTCTGTAATTTTCTTTCTCCTTCCCATTTCAGAAATATGCATCTTCTGAAATGATTCGGTCATTTTCTTATTCAATTCCCTGTCGCCTCCCCAATCTTTAGCTATAACTGATGTGGAGACACCAGGAATTCACCTGTGAGTGCCAACATAAGGTGCCAAAGTTTAACACAGAATTCCACAAGCTACTCCTTTAATGAATTGCCCATACTGAATGGCTTTTTTTATTAATTCCTTCTTGTTTTACATATACATCATCAATTACAAGGTTATTTGAGAGCCATCTGGACTGCTTGTCTTCACATTTCTTTTAGCTTTCTAAGAGTGCCAAAAGTGCTGGTCATGGCACCATTTCTGATGGATCTCGCACAAATAATAATGAAAACTCCTCCTACTTTGGCACTTTAAGCTTCACAAAGTGCCTTTTTCACAATATACCTATGAGCAGGTAGTTTAAGTGTGTCACAGAGGAGATCTCTAAGTCTCAACAAGGGTAATTGAACCTGATACAATCCTGACTTCCTTTCCAGGATTCTTCTCCTAATGGTCACTTCATGTTGTCTTTCCACCATAAAGTTGGTCTTTGGGGCCCAGACTTATAGATGACAAGAACAATTCTGTGGTAATGATATCCATAATCTCTGGTACAAAATCCTTGGATTTGGGGCCAGAGGGCTTGGTTTTGGATTCTATTTCATCTTCTTGCTACCTATGTGACCTTATGTCAGTCATGGCAACTTTGTGGATCTCTCATTCCTCAACTGGAAAATAAGTAGATTGGACAAGCTGGCCTCTAAGGATCTTGCAGTTCTAAATTTGTGAGCCTTCAATTAAGGAAGAGCTTTCTCATTTGAGCATCAAGACAAGTTTCTTTGGAAGCTCTTTTCCCCACCACCTCTGTACTATTTTTTTTCCTCTTTGAAATTCCCCACTCCAGGCTGGCTTTACAACTTCTATTACAATATACTTTATGGTCAACAGTGAAACTTTACTGCAACATATGCCCCTTTTACATTTCCGTGCATAAAGCATATTTTCCCAAGGCTGAGTCGGTAGCTCATCATGCAATATTAAACCCACATCATATTTTCTCCTGTAAGGCATTAAAGAAAATCTCCATTCCTTTGAAAATATTGTGAAGAACTTTGGCTTTTGTGAGCGTGAGTTGCCTTGGCATCTCTCTCAGTGAGGCCAAGCTTCCCTTCCCTAGTGATGCCATGTTGGGGGCCCTCCAGGGGAATCTGCTCTTACAATGGTCTGAATAAGGCAGCTTGAATGTTGGTACATGACAATAATTTCCAGAATGGAAAGGGTCTTTTCTAGGTAGAAGAGGAGGAGCCTCCAGGGCCTGGATTAGATGGAAACTGCTTTCTGCTTCAACTTTGGACAATGAGATGCCACATCAGAAATTCTGCACATCTATTTATAATCAACAGGAGATTTCCTCTGGTCTGGAAAGAAATTGAAACAATATCACCAAGACACGGCTGCCCTTCTTGGATTAACATTTTGGGCTTCAGCAAATCCCTGTAAACTGAGCAACTGGGGCTATTAGCCACCTTGTCTGCTGTGTCCCAAGTCTAAAGACAGCAGACTTAGTTTGAAATGGAATTTGACATTTTGCATTATTTCTGACAGTGTGTGATGAGGCCAACAGGGAATATGATGGGTTGGCTCCTTTCCCAAGTTATGTGAGCTCAGCTGCTGAGCCCTGGGAATCTCACAGCCATAATCCGCCAAGTCCATTGCTAGGGACAGTACCCCTAGCATCCAGGGTTATTAGCTATCATTTTTAGGGTTTGTCATTATGATTTCCTGCTGATTCTCTAATTATTGTTCCAATAGGTCCCCATTAAATCACACCCCAAAAATTTGGATTGGAACATATTAGAGCTGACTTTTTTGTTTGGTATTCCATTTCCATTCTTGAAGGATTCATTAATTCATCAGTGCTAACATTTATCCCAGCTCATCAATATGGTTGGAAAAGATCTATATGAATTACTGTGGCTAAAAAACTGAGTACCCTTTAGCCAAGGTGATAATCCATGATTGGCTGATCTTTGAAAGCTTGATTCCATATTTATCACTGGAACCCATAATCAAAGACTTTGTAACATGTGAGGGTATTGCCAAACTCCAGAACTACTTCTGTGTAAACATGGGAACTGGAGAAGGAGGTTACTTAGGTTTTAAAATTATCAAAAAGTCCTGGAGGCCCCTACTCCCTGATTCTAGAAAAGACCCTTTCCATTCTGGTCATTATAAAATAAGTAGAAAGATCAATGTCAAGTAATCCAAATGGGTTTTGAATGTCAGCTGCTGCATACAAGATGGCTGAGACTTCACTAAAAAAAGTATATGGGAAAGATATCATAAGCAGAGCCTTTATTCCCATTTGCCTGATGTGTTATATTGTGGGTTCCTTTCATTTACAGGTTGGTATGTATTGAAAGGGTTAAAAATTAAAGTTTGGACTAAATTTATGAGAAATGTGGTTGCCAAAATTAATTACTCAAGTCAGAATGACTTTTTGTGGTAGTTTATTTACAAAAGGAGAGATAGTGAAAGTAAAGGAACTGTGAAAGAGGATAAAGCAAGGTATCTAACTTAACACACTAAGTATTTTGCTCCAGCCCCTTGCTCACCCAAGCAGGGCTAATTAGTCCTCAGCCGAAGGACCCTCAGCCTTAAATCCTGGACCCAGTGATGAATAAAGCAAGGGCTCCAGCCACGAAGCCTCCTCTAAGACTGGGGTCTCTCTGGAAGCTAGTCCCTCCAGAAAGTCAGGAAAGAAGTCAGCCTTTTCACTCACCCATGTGGTAGTCCCAAAGGAAGGTCCAAGAGCTGCCTCACCAACGTCAGGGTCTCAGGTTCATGCTGATTACATCAGCAGGATCCCCTACAGTTCTTAGATCTACAAATTATGAGGGGACTTGATCAACTGGAGCACATTCAGAGAAGGGGAATGAACTGGGCGCCAGCTCACATGAAGACCCTTTGAAGGGACTGGAAATGTTAAGCCTGAGAAAGGAAAGATCTGAGATGGGAGAGGAGCATTAACTCTGTCTTCATTTACTTGAAAGATCAAACAGAAAAGGGATTAAACTATATTCTGTCTGGCCTCAAAGGATAGGTAATTGCAAGGAAATAGCTTCAATTCACCTTCAATAGTGTTGTCCAATCATTCAGCATGTCTGACTCTTCAAGACCCGACCCTGTGAACCAGAGCACCCCAATATCTTCCATGATGTTTTCTTGGCAAAGGTACTGCAGTGTTTTACCATTGCCTTCTCCAGTGGATTAAGAGAAACAGAGGCTAAGTTTAACAGAGGTTAATTCAGTTATCCATATGGTTCACAAATATCCCTTCTCCCTCAATCTGCAACCACAATAATGGCTCTGACCAAAATAATTGATGACAGTCTGAAAACACATTCATACTTCCAAAGTGTTTTACTACTGGCTCTCCTCTGACTAGCCAGGTTTCTTCCAACTGATCAGAAACTCCTTGAGAGAAAGGACTATTTTGGCTTTATCTTTTCACATAAGGGCTATTTTTCAAATGCTTTTGAATGAATAATCCTTACCACAACCCTGCGAGGCAGGTACAGCTGGTATTAAGATCACCATTTTATAGTTAAAGAAACCAAGACCAAGAGAGATTAAGTGACTTGCCCATTGTCATTCTGAGGCAAGTGCTAGAGTCATTCTTGAAAAGTTGCTTTGAGGTAAGTACTTTGTATACCTTGAAGTGCTATAAAAAAGAATTATCCATTAAATGGCATGTTGGAATAGTAGTGAGGAGGTGTGTGTTCTAATCTTCCTTGAATTATAGGATCAAAGTATTAGAGATAGAAGGGATCTGAGGGGCCAAAGATGAAAAATTTGGAACCCAAAGTGGTTAAGTGACTTATCTAAAACTAGCTCTTTTTAATATCATTCTGTTAATGTACATTCTTACCCAATTCTTGTTTTGATTAGCATCCATTTATGTGAGTAGGAATGAACTACCTTTCCCATACCCAATGGCATGGCTTCCCTTTTAGGAGAAGCATTAGAATTGAGTCAAAGAATAAAACTGCCCCCAGGACTCTAATGAGTCAATGAATAGGAGAAAATGGCAGGCCAATTCCCTAATTAGATATCTAGATTCCCCTGAATTGAGCCTTGACTACAAACCACCTACCTAGGATAGACTCTGGAGGGACAGTTAACTCAGGCCCTGTAAACCCCATTAACAGGGCCTTTATGTTAGACATAGCATCAGGAATCAGCAGGGTAAACCTAGAAGGATCCTGAAATAGTTTGGTAGAAATGTAAAGTGCATTAAGCAACGAGTGTCTACTCTATGATAAGGACAATGTTGGGTACCAAGGATACAAATACAAATGACGAAACAATCTCTGCCCTCAAGGAGCTCACATGTACTGGGCAATGCATGCCACAGGGGACCAGCCAATGGGCAGCCAGTCCTGGAAGCCTGCAAGTGTTGGGAGCCTTCGTCTGGAAGTGCATCTCCCATTACATAAGTTTAATAAAGCTGATTTACACTAGACAACAGAAAGTCTTCAAAGACTTTGCATTTGATCCTAGAGGGAGCCAGGAGAGAGTAAAGGGTTTTGAGCAAAGTGGTGGCGTGGTAAGACCTGGCCATAATTCAACATCAGAAGATACAAGCCCCAAAGCCTCCCTGCCTCCCTTCTACTCCACCAAAGACACAGTTGGGCTAATTTTTGATTGGAGAGAAACTTCACCTGTCTGACTTACTGCTTCCTTTCCCTGCTAGTGCTCATCCTTCTTTCGTTTTGAATCTGCAATTTTTTTGAGAAAGACATTCTAAAAACATATTCAATGTGATCTGTTGGCTCCTCTCTAGATCTGAAGAAGGGGAGGGGAAAAAAACCCACTTGAAAGCAAACACACCTGGTAAGCAAGCTGTTATTTCCAGGGCCCCTGAGGCTCTGAGACAGAGGGAGAGCTTAATTAAAGGCAATGGAAAATTTTTCAAGTAAAAAATTAAGTAGTAATGGCTGAATTTCCCCATAAAACTCACCCAGCCTGGCTCTAAGCACAGCCTGTATTTATTAATAATAAGAACAAGCTGAACTTGAATATCTATAGGTATTTTAAGGTTTGTCAAGTGAGTTAACAGCCATTTGAAGGTGAGGGTATTAAAGATATCATTGGTACTATTTCACAGATGAAAAAACCGAGGTGCAGAGAGAGGAAATGACTTACCCAATTTTGCCAAGCTGTGACTTGAGTTCAGACTACTACATCAGGATGCCTCCCAGGAAGAGTTACTATTTTTTAGGGGGTCCACTAACATGCCTTCAGGGGCATTGACCTGTAGGCTACCACTCTTTCCAAAGATATAGGTTTCCACTCAAGGAAAGAAAGAATTCCTCCAAATAATAAACAGTCACTACTCTCTTCTTTGGACTGTCAATGGCCTTTTACAGCCCAACCATTTATTTCCAACTGACTTGGATCTAGGAAGTATTTGGGGTTTGTTTTGCTTTTGTTATCTCCACTGGCAGGTTTAGTTGTGGTCATGCATTGGGTTCAACTCTTATCTGAGTAAGATGGAAACAACTTGAAGCATTTCAGAGTTTAGGGCTTTTTGGCAAAGATACTGGAGTGGTTTGCCTTTTCCTTCTCCAGTTCATTTTGTAGATGAGGAAACTGAGGCAAATAGAGGTAAAGTGACTTGTCCAGGATCACAAAGCTAGTAACTGTCTGAGGCCAGATTTGAATTCAGAAAGATGAATTCTTCATGAGTTACTTTGAGGGCAGAGACATGTTGACCTTGACTTTGCCCTCAGCTCCAACATATAGGACCCTGGATAGCAACAGATGTCTATTGATTTTGTCCGACCAAAAGCCCCTTGGGGATGTCACCTCTCCTTGACTCAACCCTAAGGAAAGAACGCTGAACCAGCACCCAGCCCACCACTGATGCTTTCTCTAGAAATCTTAGAATCTCAGAAATGGAAGAAACCACACCATTAACCTAGACCAACCTGTATCCTACTGAGCAGTTTCAGAGAATTTACTTGGAGATTTATAGTAAGGGAGAAGTTACTGCCTTCCTAGGAATCCTAATCCACTTTTGGATAGTTCTAATTGTTAAGGATTTTTGCCAGGTTTTTTTTTTTCAAACTTGTTATTTTTCTTAATGATTAAATAATCCTCTTTAAAATTCTTCCACTTCTAATTTCTCCTATTTCTGTCCTCCAAGCCCAATCAAAACAACTTGAATCCCTCTCCAGGTGACCACTTATCAAATACTTCATTGTAGCAATAAAATTCACCCTGCTTTTTCTGTTCCTCAAGCTACAATCCTATTTCTTCAACTGGCCCTTAGATAGTCTGGCTTCTGGTGCCCTGATCTTCCTGGAAAGCCTCCTCAGAACATACTTCAGTTCATTAATGTCCTCTCTAAAATTTAGGATCCTTCTGCCCGGAGGTACTACCATTCTGTGTCACTCCTTTCATCAAAATACTCCCTTTGCTGGTCCTTCTGCAACATTTCCAGGTGGAAATCCTGTGGTACTTCTCTCCTGTGGGTTCATCTTTCCTCAAACCACTTTGTGAAAAACAGTCACTCCCAAAACTCTAATAAAATGAGTGCTATGGCTCAATGGAAAAGCATTAGATTGCCTCAGTCACTCATTACCCAGAGTTTATTCTTTTTTTAGCCAGATTATTAACCTTTTCTCCTAGGGGGCAGCTGGGTGGCTCAGTGGATTGAGATCCAGGCCCAGAGATGGAGGATTCCTGGGTTCAAATGTAGCCTCAGACACTTCTCAGCTGGGTGACTCTGGGCAAGTCACTTGACCTCCATTGCTTTGCCCTTACCACTCTTCTGCCTTAGAACCAAAACACAGTATTGATTCTTAAATGAAAGGTAAGGGTTTAAAAAAAATTTTTCTCCTTTACATTCGTAGATCTAGATAATCAAAAAAATAATAAATCAAACCCTGAATTATAATGTTAACCATTTCTGACATGTAAATGATCACATTGAAAAATATAACAATTGGCTCTCACTAGCCAACACACTTCTGGATCATGAGCAACTTCTTAATCCTCCTGAAGTTTCTTCATGTAGAGAGCTCTTTTTAGGAACTTCCTCATGGTTCTTCATGCCTGGCTAATCTTGTCCTTCTGGACAGCTGCCTCTGAGTACAAAGCTGTAAAAATCTTACAGGCTCAAGTGCAGGGGTTTCTCACAAATCGAATCTCTTCTGCTGATCAATTCAGGAGCTCACCAAATGACTAACAGCTTAGTCCTACTGTAGTTCACAACTACTTTGGGAGCTCATTTGAGTTCCCCCAGCCTCAGTCCCCCTGGAAGCAGGGAATGCAAGTAAGAATGGGATAATATCTATTAAAAATAAAGCAAAGAGGGGCAGCTGGATGGCTCAATGGATTGAGAGCCAGGCCTAGAGACAGGAGGTCCTAGGTTCAAATCCGGCCTCAGACACTTCCCAGCTGTGTGACCCTGGGCAAGTCACTTGACTTCCATTGCCTAGCCCTATAACAAATTAAAAAAAAAAAACCTAATACAGAAGGATATATATAAAAGAAAGATATAAAAAAATAAAAAAAATAAAGCAAAGACACAATATTAAGGGGGTTCAGGAAAAGATCAATAGAGTACCATCCTAGAATCATAGATTTAAAAACTAGAAAGGTCCTTAAAGGCTGTTAGGTCCAACCTTCTCAATTGACAGAAAAATTAAGTCTGGGAGAGGTTAAATGACTTTCCCTCAATAAAACAGTGATTAAAAGTCTAAGGTAGAATTTGAATTTGTCTTTCTGACTCTAAACTCAGTACTTTCACCTTTGGGAATGTATCTATCTAAATATCTAATATAGCTATCTAAAGGAACTTAGGTCATATATTTAGGGCAGGATGGTACCTCAATTCAACTTCTTTTCTTGACAGATGAGGAAACTGAGGCCCAAGAAATAGAAATGAATTGCCCAAGGTGACACAGATAGAAAGCATCCAAGATTGCAAGATTGTATGTCATCAGGATTAGCACTTTGGGGCTTGAGAACATGCAATTTGGGAAACCAAGTGAAGCACCATAGGTGAAGTGGCATTTCATTTGGGTTTAAACATGTGAGAATATTCCAGAAAACAAAAATGGGAATAGACCTGTTAGCATAAAAATATTTATAGCTGCACTCTTTGCGTTGGCAAAAAATTAGAAATTGAAGGGATGTCCCTCAATTTGGGGAATGGCTGAACAAATTGTGGTATGTAACAGTGGTGCTATAAGGAATGATGAACCAGATGATTTCAGAAAGAACTGGAGACAAACAGAACCAGGAGAGCATTGTACACAGTAACTGAAACATTGTGGGATGATCAAATGTAATAGACTTTGCTATTAACAGCAATACAAGGATCCAGGACAATTCTGAGGGATTTATGAAAAAGGATGCTACTCACATCTAGAGAAAGAACTGTTGAAATAGAAATGCAAATGAAAATATATGATTTATCACTTGTTTATGTAGATATATGATTTGGGGTTTTGGTTTTGTAAGATTACTCTCTTACAAATAATGAATAACATGGAAATATATTTTGAGTGATAATACATGTATAATCCAGTGGAATCGCTTGTCAACTCTGGGAGAGGGGAGGGAAGAAAGGAGGGAGACAACATGAATCATGTAACCATGGAAAACTTATGAGCAAATTTGTTACTGAAATAAAAGAAAGAAAAAATTAAAAAAAAGAAAAACTCAAAACAAAGAAAGGGGCTATTATTTTCCACCAGGACAGGCAAGACCTGTGGAAAAAAAAAAAGTCATGTGGTGGGACATGGGACCCCTGGGGAATCTTGGAGACATGACAAGAGTCTCGGCCCCTGACCTCAGCAATGAGGTTTGGCCAGAAAATTAGTCCACAAAAGATGACTTGCACATCTCTTGCATGTTGCAAGCCCCAGACATATGTGCTAAATTATCCTCTCATGGATATGAACTTTCTTTTACGCCTATATATCAAGGCCTCCTTGAAACCCTTCTGATTCTCCCTCACCCTTTTCAGTACACGCCATTTGTCACATAGTCTATACCAGTGATGGGTAAACTTTTTTTTTTTTTAAATTTTAAACCCTTAACTTCTGTGTATTGGCTCCTAGGTGGAAGAGTGGTAAGGGTGGGCAATCGGGGTCAAGTGACTTGCCCAGGGTCACACAGCTGGGAAGTGTCTGAGGCTGGCTTTGAACCTAGGACCTCCTGTCTCTAGGTCTCACTCCACTGAGCTACCCAGCTGCCCCTGGGTAAACTTTTTAAAGAGGGGACCAAAGGAAAGAAATGCTCATCTGTCAGTCTGTTTCTAAGGCAACTCTTTTGAAGTTTCATTGTATTGTATCCTACTCTTTGTATTCGTCAGATTAGGAATAATATTGCACTGCCAGATAGAACATTTCAGGGGGCCACATGAGGGCCGTAGTTTGCCCATCACTGGTCTATACTATATACATCTTCTCTTGTTCCCAGTCAGAGAGGCAACCTCCATCTTGCATCCTAACCATTTAACCTTTTCTCCTAATAAATTTCTCTTTTTTCCAAGATTTGTTGGAGCCTTATAATTCCTTAGGTGAGCACCCACCCCAAACCAGATAAGGACAGTCCTCCCATAATCATTAGAGTTCAAAAGAACAAGACAAGGTCACCCGATAGTGAGCAGTCCCATTTGGAAAAAAGGGAGAGATAAGACAAGGAATATAAATCAAAGGTAAATTGAGGAAGGCGAGGAATCCTAGTCTAGAGATGCTGGTCTAGGAAGTCAAGGGTTTCATTCAGAGGGCAGGTAATAGGAGATGGCAAAGTATTTTGAGCAGGAGATAAGAGAAATGAATAAAAAGATTAATCTGAAAGTATGTCGTGGATGAATTGGAGAAGCGAAGACCAGCGAGGAGCCTCTATCAGTCGCTCAGGCCAGAGGTGAGGAGAGCTTGAAATAGGGTGGTGCATATCAAGGAGAGAAGAAAGTTACCCTAAAAGATCTGTGGAACAAGGAGTCAGCAGGCATGGAGGAGTTTCTGAATGCTGGAAGTAAGGGAGGATGGTGGAAGGAGGCACCCGGGTGGGCTGACAAGTCAGCTGCTCTGCTCCTGGGGGTGGAATGAGCTGGAGGCTGGACATCAGGATTAGTGGATTACTATTAACATTAATGTCGGAGCATGGGGCGGAGGCAGAATGGTCCACGGATGATAGCAGATCACCACAGAATCTAGGAGAACAACCAAATGGGAATGACGAAGTGAATTTCCAAATTGCCTTCCTCCAACACAAGGCCTGGGAGCCCAGATCCTCAGATCCTCACTTATCCTCTCTAACTAAAGGGAACCAGGAACCAGGACCGGAGCGAGCTGAACAGGTACGAGTTTCTTGCAGAATAATGAGTTTCTGGAAATGATGAACTGCCCAAGGTCAGCCGGGTGGGAAGTGGCATATCGGCGTATAATGAAATGCATAAGTGACAAAAAAAAAAAAAAAGGCAATCGATGGCATCAGCGTAGCTTTTTAAAGTTGATAACACCATCCTAAAGTAGGCAGTGCCGGAATTATTATCCCCATTTTGAAGATGAGAATACTGACATTCAAGGACCATGACTTAAGGAGGGTCACATAGAGCTTAGTGTCAGAGACATCCAAACTGACTGACTGGATTATTGGTTTGTTGTTGTTCCCACCCACCCACCCACCACAGAGCACCCTGGAGAAGAACAGACTAGGCTCCCTTTTTCTCTGAAATTCTCAGCCTTACGTCTACTGAGGGATGGGGTTCCTGATCATCAGCTCCTGGTAGGCTGGGCTGAACACAAATCTGCTTCATGAGGTACTGACTGGGCTCCTCTTCCCTTGAACCAAGCAATGAGCAAGCATTTGGGAAGCCTCTGCTGTGTACTAGGCGCTGGGCTGGGCTGGCGCTGGAGAGACAAAGAAGAAGCTGTCCCTGTTCTCAAGGAGTTTATATTATATCAGGGAAAAAGCTTGAGCCAGAGAAAGAGATGCCCCGGAGGAGACGCCAGCCTGGAGTCCTAGGCTGAGCCCACTGACCCCTCAGGGGCCATGCAGCTATTTGAGATTCTAATTCGCAGTTACTAGATTGCAGCACCACCACCCCTGGCTGTCTCCTCTCAGGAACTTGATGGATGATTAATGCCTTGTTTATCAACACATTAAAGCAGACAGAGTGCATTGTCATTCGAACATGAGCTAGTAATTATTTACCAAAAACACAATTTTCAGAGGCTCATCATTAGAAACAGGATGTTAGGAGAGCTGTTTGTCTAAGGAGAGAGTGGCCCTGAGGCGGGCCTTCAAGATTGAAAGTCAGCCACCATCTATGGTAAGTCCAGGAAGGAGAGGAGAGAAAAAGGAGAGGGAAAGGATGAGGGGAAAAGAGAGAGAGAGAGGAGAGGGAGGGAGGGAGAGAAAGAGAGAGAGAGAGAGAGAGAGAGAGAGAGAGAGAGAGAGAGAGATGTTTTG
>NC_058134.1:304045489-304071852 GCF_016433145.1 Gracilinanus agilis
GGGAGAGAGAGAGAGAGAGAGAGAGAGAGAGAGAGAGAGAGAGAGAGAGAGAGAGAGAGACAGGGAGGCAGAGGGAAGGAGGGAGAGAGAGAGAAGGAGAAGAGGGAGAGAGAAAGACAGGGAGGAGAGGGAGAAAGAGAGAGGGAAGGAGGGAGGGAGAGAGAAGGAGAAGAGGGAGAGAGAAAGACAGGGAGGAGAGGGAGAAAGAGAGAGGGAAGGAGGGAGGGAGAGAGAAAGACAGGGAGGAGAGGGAGAAAGAGAGAGGGAAGGAGGGAGGGAGAGAGAGAGAGTTAAAGTAAAGTGCATGCCCAGTTACTGAGCACCTTCATAGAAAGTCTTGAGCTAGGTTAGCTAAATGGAAATGCAAAGATGAATAATCTTGAAGTGGTTATAATCTGGCAGGAGAGATGTGAATAAAGACTTGACAAAACTCCTGAATTTCTGTCCCAGAAAGCCCCCCTCAGGGCATTTTATGGAATCTATCCCACACCAGAAACGATTTCTATTCAGCCCCCACTAAGTTGTTGTCCTTTTTCTCTCTGAAGACATCCAGTGCAGGTAAGGGGATGACCTTCTTGAGACAACCCATTCTAGCTTTTTGGCATTTCAAACAATTCAGAATTTATTACTAGCCTCAAGCCTACATCTGCCTCCCTCTAACTTCACCTCATTATTAAATATAAAAAAGGGGACTTCTTTCTTTTAAATGACAGCTCTTCATATGGTTGAATACATCTTGTTTTCTTCCGCATAAGCATCCCCAGTTCCTTAAACTGACCACTGTGGGGCCTGGCCAAGAGCCCTGTCACCATTCTGCTCTGGTGATATCTTCTATAGGAAATTTTCCCTCTCACTCTAGCTGCTAATACACCACTCTAAACAAGCTACCTTGTATTAATTAGGGGAATGCATGGATAATTTTACATTTTCTCCCTCAACAGATACAGCCTTTTTGAGGACAAGGGCCACTTCATTTTTGTCTTTGCATCCTATGAGCACTAAGCAGTGTTAGGCATATAGTATTGCTATGTAGAACACATTCCTACTTGCTTTCTTGATTTATTGAGCAATCCTGGTTGCCCTCCTCTGGACACATTCCAGTTTATCCTTCCTGAAATGTGTCCTCCTGAGCTTAGCACAATGCACTACGGAAGTGGTATGACCAAGGATGATGGCAATGACACTAGGGCCCAGTATAAATAGCTTGGGATGTCTACTCTTCTGGCTGCCATGTCTCATTGGTGATCCATAGGGAGCTTTTAATTCACTAAAACTCAAAAAATTTTCTTCATAGAATTTACTTTCAAATCCCTCCTATACTTGTGAAATTGATTTTTTAAACCTAGAACTATATACTTATCCCAATTGTATTTTATCTCAGATTTGTCCCACCTTTCTAACACACAAAGGTATCTTTTTTTTTTTTTTTTTTTTTTTTTTTTTAATCCTGACGGTCCTCTTCTGTCTTAACAAACTCTTTCAGGTTTGTCATCTTCAAATGGTATGAATGAGAAATCTCTTTTTAATAAAAAAAAATTATAAAAAATATTTAAAACTACAAGACTCAGGAGATAACCCTGAAGTCCTTCAGTAGAGAGATCATTCTGGATTTTGAATCCCCATCCCCTAGGGAAAACCTGGGAACTCTTTCACAGTTTACATGAATAACTAATTATTTGTCTGCTGATAAGTAGTTCAGCCCCAGTAGAATATAAACTCCTAGAAGGCAGGAACTTGTGTCTTCTTCATTGTATCTCCAGAACCTAAAACAGTGGCTAACCTGTCATAGACACTTAAATGCTTGTTAATTGTATTACATTTAACCAAAATGAATCATACTCACTGGTGAAGTGACCTGAAGTCCTCCTTGTCCCTTCCCTTACTTTTTATAAATAAGCATGCTCTGCCTTGAGTTATCTCTGCTATTGCTTCCTCACCTGTTTCTTTAAATCTATATAATGACTGAATCTTTTCAGGTGCTTTGTGGAGCTCAATGATGGGGATGATTGAAATGGGGATGGAGTCTGGAAATGATTGAATGATCCAAAGACCCAGTATTGGGAAACATACCTTTAAAGAAGCTATTAAGATAGACAAACACTTCTATGTCTACTTCCTCCCTGGTCACTTGCCTGTGCCTAGGACAGAGCAGGTAACCCTAGATGGGTTCTGGACAACTGCTCCTAGATATAAACACATTCATTTACATCAGGATAATTGGTTAGAGCTGGGCAAGAAGTGACCAGAAAATAAATCAGGTGGACTACGCCACTGTCAAAGCTGACCCTCTTCCTGTATCTTGCCCATGGCATGGTGGAGAGATGGAGAGTCTGCTAAGAAACAGCATTTCTGAGTCTGGCGTGACTGATTCCAAAGCTATTGAATGAGGGGTTGGTGGGGACTTTTCCTGATACCTGCCTGCCCTGGGACAAAGAGCACTGAAGAAGAGAAGATGTGTTGGCATTCTCTTGGCAGGCTGAGCAGGTGGATTCCGAGATGATCCCCAGGGACTCAGTCAAGATGACAGATGCTCTGAGCTGCTGCCTACTTCCTGCTCTCCCCACTCCAGCTCTTGCATTCAGACTTGAAGGATTGTTTGAGCACAACAACTGGAGTCTCTCTGAGGCAGGGTTGCTGTACTTCAGACTAAGGTGGTCTGGGTTCAGGAAATGTCCTCCAGCTAATTGGGATGTTTTCAATGCTTTGAAGAAGTTGGAAAATGTAGGATTGAGCTGAAATATCATTTTTTTTAGCATGATTGAGGCTTACACAGAATTCCTAGTCACAACTCTGGGTTGGACCTCTAAAGAAACACTCCCAGATCAATTTAAGTCAAAAAAGCATTTATTTCTATGCTATTCTGTACCAGGCACAGATGATATAGAAAATGATGAAACAATCTCAGAGATCTCTCAGAGAACCTACAAGTTATCAAGGAAGCCAACATGCACTTTTATATACTATTTTATTATTATATTCTATTTATATAATAAGTATATTATGATATACTATTTATATAATAAACATTCATTATATAGTGTTTATACAATGAAGAGAAGATTGTGAGGTGAGGGATTCTTTGAGAAGAGAGTGCCTGGATGACTTGTGAAGCTGGAAAGCCTATCAAAGCCAGCCAAGATCCCATTGACGACTGAAGTCCCAGCACTGGTAGCAGCCATAAGCTCACTCATTGAGAAACTGAGGGTGGTAATCAAGTGCCCTAATGGGTCCAAGGCAGCAAAGGAACCAAAACAGCTGGAAACAGTCAGCCCAGATGAGCAAGGAAACGGCCCACCCATCCTGGACACGAATCTCTAAAGCAAATGCAGAGGAGACTACTCAATGGGAGAAACAGTCCAGGAGTCCGGAGGTGTCCCACGGCTTTCATGGTTCCACTATGCAGACCACTACTTCACTGCCTTCCTACTTGGAATCTAGGCCCAGAGAGCCCAAGGATCTTACGTGCATACAAGAGAAGAACATACTTCCTCTCCATTGGAGGCAAAATGCTTTATAATCACTGTTCTTGTTAACTTCTTAGTGAGTTCCCTTTTGTAAAAGTCAATTGATAGGAACTAATTGATTGATCTTAATGAAATGTCAACTCATTAATTGTTATTGGAAAACCCACTGGATGGGGATTTGTGAGGTAAGTAATAGAAGTCATGCCCCTTCAGGGTTGCCCGGAGCATCCTGAAGAAAGGAGTAAGCATGAGCCAAGTGAACATCCAATCCGCCAGTGTAAGTAGGGATTGGGACAGTGAGCCCAGAAGGGTGCTATAATGAGAATATGTGGAGCATAAAAAAAGAGAGTGAACTTCAAAGCTAGCATATTGTAGGCATGGAATAAATTGTTGTTGATTGAGTGTTTAAGCCATAGTTAGGAGATCTTAATTGGAGCATATTGCTCAATATTTACAATATTATGTGACCTTGGATAAGTTGTTTACATTCTCTGAGCTGATTTCCTCCTCTGTAAAATATGGATATTAATCTTTGCAGCCCCTACCTTACAAGCTTGCTTTTAGGAAAATGTTCGGTAAAACTTCTAATACTATAGCAGTGGAAATTGTTGCTATTAGAAAAGGAAGATGATCTGTCTAAAGACCAAAAAAGGATTAATGGCTTAAAAGGGGGAAAAAATGTACAGCTTCCACCTTATATTTCTGCCAGGAAGGGAAAGATGAGTTAAATTAAATGATGTTATCTGGATTATAGGTGTGGGCAAGCAGAGGTATTGACCAAGCCTGACCCCTGCTGGAAAATACCTTCTTTAGGAGAGAAAATTGATCTTAATAGGGAAGGATTTCAACCCTAAAAGGCCACCAGGGAAAGAATGGAAATCAGAAACCATGTGACCATACCCATTGCACTACCTCTGACTCAAAAAAGATGTAAATGGTAGAAGATGATCCAAAGATTCTGGAAAAAAATAATAGAAGAGTCCCTTACTATCCAGAATAACTTCAAATCACAAGCCTCTAGTGACCAACATTCCAGAAAGAGGGTGGGGATATTCTCAGAGCCCTCCTCCTTGGTCAGATCTCAATAATGGTGTCTTCTGTTCAGCTTGGAATCTCCCCTACTGCTTATGAACTGGATGACCAGCAAAAGACCAGTAGGACAGTATTCAGAGGAGGGTCAGTAGCTCTTCTGTGAAGAGCATCTTGAAGTAGCTGCAGGAACTTGAGAACAGATACCGTAGAAAGAGGGCTAACACTGATTGGAGTCAAGAGATGGATTAGTTTATCAAGGTAAAATTTGTTTGTATTTTTTAGTGTGTGTCAGTGGAAGAAATTCAAGCAGGTACTGCTATTACTACTAATATGACCACCAGTACTACTTCTTGTAATAATAATAACTATTATTATTACTAATAATGATAATGATAAAGCATTTCTCCATGTATTATCTGATTTGATTTTCAAATAAGTGTGTTTATATTGCTTCTGTGAGGTAATCACTGAATTATTCTCTTTTAAAATAATTTTGTTTAATTCAAGAAACTGTGAAAAATAAAATAGTACCATATAAAGAGGCAGCTAGGTGGCTCAGTGGAAAGAGCAATGGGCCTGGAATCAGGAGGACCTTTGTTCAAAATAGACCTCATTAACACTGACTACCTGTGTGGCTCTGGACATATGACTTAAGCTCTGTTTCCCTTAATCCACTGGAGAAGGAAATGTCAAACCCCTCCAGTATCTTTGAAAAGAAAACCCCATAAGAGTAAGACAGAACTGAACAACTGAAAAACAATTCCACCATGTAAAGAATGTTGACTCTTTAGGCAGAGTTCAGATCCTGGTATTGTTGCCCTTTTCCTTTGTGAACTAGGTTAAAACACTAAAACTTCCCAGGCCTCAGTTTCTCCATCTGCAAAATGAGAGGTTCAGATTAAATGGTCTCTGAGTCCCCTTCCAGCTCAGAATATTATTATATGAATTATCCCTCTGGGTAAAAGCCTATATGAAATCATTTTTAAAACATGCATATTGAATAACATCTCACCTTTCAAGAGTACTTTAAGGTTCCCAAAGAAAGATCTTCATAACATCCCAGTGAGGTAGGAATCCCACAGATTCTTATGTCCATTTTACAAAATTTAAGATTGTGGAAGCACACGTGCGCGTGCGCGCGCACACACACACACACACACACACACACTCATTTGCTCCCCCATCATTTCAAAAGGTGCTAAATTGGGTAAAGAATTCTTTTTAATCATTCTCTACAAAATATTGCCATCTCAAAGTTGAATAGGTCACTTTGATGGTGGCTGTTAGCAGTGAAATGAACAGGTATAACAGCAAGATTATAACAACCACAGGGTTTGACAATGGCTCTAGGAAGTTGCCTGACCATAAATCTCACCTGATTTTCTGTTTTGACATTGAAACAAAAAACCAGAAAGGGCACATAGCAAGAAAACTGTCTCTGAGAGGGTATTCATTGACTCTCTAGAGCAGGGGTCAGCAACATATGGCTCTCCAGCTATATCTGGCTCCACCTCCCTATGGGGCAGTCAGGGCAGAGCCCCAGGATGTGCCCCAGGGGGCCCTTCAGCCCCCGCCCCATATTCCAGCGCCTTCCGCCTCCATCCTCCTCCTTCCGCAGGCGTTTATGGCTCTCACCGCCAAAAAGGTTGCCGACCATTGCCTAGAGCTTCCAGTGGGTGTTCAGGAGGGAAAATTGATGCCAGAAATTTGGTAACATAACCAAGAGTAGCAGGTTTTCAAAATGGAAGGATCTTACACTCAACATCCCCACTCTGAAGCAGAAGGAATGAGTGAAACAAATGGCACAAAAGGCAAATGCTGACTACAGGTACAAGAAGGGAGAGAATTAGATATACTTCACCCAAAACAATTACAGGAAAAAAGATTGTGTTAACTAATATTTGATGATTACTGAAGAACTAATATTTGAAGATGAAGAGTACTCAAAAATGCCTATAGAAAGATGGGATCCAATGATTTATTCCACCTCCATTTAAAGAAAGCTATAAGATGTCATATCCTGATACATTTGTCAGGTGAGAAGTTCTAATCAATCAATAAAGTTTAGGATTAAGGGTGAAATATCCTTGGATGAACTGAAGAGTTTTGATAGGGAGAATGTTCCTATTCATTGAGGAATCTTGATTACTGTGATTATTGTGGATCTGGATCCCTTGGAGAAACAACAGTTCAGAACATCATTTATTTGACTATCTGGAAAAAGAAAGCTTTCAAGATTCTTAGGCTCTTGAATAATTGACCATAATTGTATTTCTGAAGACAAAACTCAAGTGATGCTGTCAGCCAAATGCCATATGAAAAAATTAAGTCTGTCTCCTCACTAATTGGGGAAAGTTCCAAAAGAAGGTCTACACTTTGCCCAGTTTCTTTACTAGATATCTGTCCACAAACAGAAACTATATTTTACTCACTCGTTTACTCAAATGTTTCCAGTAACTTGAATTTTACCTCAACCATAAACAGTTCAAGGATTTTCTAGCAAAAGAAATAAAAATTGAGGCAGAAAGTCCAACCTCTGCCTAAATGTTGAGAGTTTCCTAACTTGGGGCTTGTTGTGATTATACTCCTAGCTTTTGTCTTCCATAAACTCCATGCACTACATGGCGACATCATGTTGTCCCTTGGCTAAAAATAAGGCAACTTTTTTGATAGGATGTTACTCCTCCAGATTTTTTATCTGAATCTGAATTATGGAAGATTCTCCCCTTTTATGAATTTTATTTTGTCCAGACCTAAAAAATTGAATACATAGAAGAAAGCATCTGGAAAATTATAATTTTACATATTCTTGAAACAAAATAATTGTTCCTATCTTTTTCAATCAATTATTTATTTGATTCCACTTCTAGACTACCCATTGCCTGTGAAATGAAATCTAAATTCTTTATATTGAAATTCAAAGCCCCGTGCAAAATATCCCCAATCTATATTTCTGGACATTGTCTAGCATTACCTCCTTTTCCTCTAATCTATGACTTATTAACCCTGTATGTGACAGATTCTTTTGGCATTCTAGGGAAGCCTGTGGGCACCTTCTCAGAATAATGTTTTCTGTTTTCTTTTTTAGAAAAGTTCATAATTTAAGGGAATGATAAATTTCAGTTAGAATTTAGTCAAGCTAAAAATGTTTTTTCTTCATCTAAATTCATAGATTACCTGGAATCTATCCATAGACCCAGAGTTAAGACCCTTTGCTCTATTCTATGCTTTAGTCAAAAATGGGTTGCTTATCACCCCCTGAATATTTTCTAGATTAATTCTGTACAATGAAAACAAAAATGAAGTTA
Organism: Gracilinanus agilis; assembly: GCF_016433145.1. Taxonomy (NCBI): domain Eukaryota; kingdom Metazoa; phylum Chordata; class Mammalia; order Didelphimorphia; family Didelphidae; genus Gracilinanus; species Gracilinanus agilis. The sequence goes on from NC_058134.1 coordinate 304,053,294, forward strand.
GAATTAGAAATTACAGTATCACTGACCTACAAGCTGTGTGATCTTGGGCAAATAACATCCCCTTTTTGTGCCTGAATGTCTTGCTTTGGAAAATGAAAGGATAAAGTCAATGGAACCTTATAGTTTTAAAAGCTATAATGCTATCAATATTCTCCTAACCACATCTCTTACTGTTCCTTCTTCTACTTACCTTTCTAAGCACAATTCAAATTTTTCTATGAAGTCTTTCCTTATATTCTCCCAACTCTACCTCCACCAGAAGTAGTCTTTTCAGATTCTTCCCATCTTTCTCTAATATTTCCTTATCATCTACTTTTCAGCCTCCTTGTTCATCTTCCTCATCCTCCTCCCACCAGAACCTTAGATTTTTGCCTCTGGGAGGATGGATGGACATTTGCCTTACCTTGTTGGGAACTAGTCTTCTAATCATTTCCTAGGCATTTCTTAACCACATCCAAGGTTGACGATTCCCATTCAAGTTCCTTTTTTTAGCTATTTTTTTTCTCCATTAGAAGATAAGTTCCTTCAGGGCAGGTAAGATCTTATTTGCTTATATTTGTATACTCAACTCTCAGCCCATTGTCTAGATGGTACTGGTTACTTAATAAATATGTTATCATTTACTGCCAAATAGTTGGTCATTTGTTTATATTTGGAGGAAATATTTATATTGTTCTCTTGATTGCTGTCACATGTGTCAATCAATCTACAAGCATTTACTTAGTGCTCATTAGGTACCAACCATTGTGCTAGTCTCTGTGCATTCAGAGCTTAAAAATGAGCAGTCATAGCCCTCAAATACTCATAATCCACTAAGTAGGGGTAGGAGGGAGGCAGAAACATTTGTTCATTTAAGAAATGCAAAATAAATGATTATTAAATCGAATTTGGAGATGATTATAGGCCCTGGGAACGCCACGAAAGGCTTCCTGTAGAAGGTGACATTGGACTTGGGTGGGGCTGGTTGCTTGACATGATCACCTCTATAAGAGGGAGAACTCCAGGAGGCCAGGGAGTCTGCTTTCTTGATCTCTGTCCTCTCATAGAGTCCAAGGGGTATTGCTCAAACTAGGTGCCTAACACATTTGTGAAAAGGAATATTAAAAAGGTTGGACGACTTTCTCTATCTTTTAACTTTCAACCTGTCTGCTAACTGGATAATTGCTTAGTCCTTGCTAATTAGAGGTTCTTTCCTCTTCACCTCCAGAGCAAATGCTTCTTAATAGGGGCTAAGGGCAAACTGGTTTGTCATGAGCACAGCAAGGCTTGAACATTAGGAATGAACTTTGCATTAAGTGATGCACTCCTTTAAAGACCCACCATGGCCTCATTTCACTGAGGCGGATGGATCATGGCTTCTTTTTCTCCCCAGCACTTAGCACAGTCCTAGGCACAGAATAGATGTGTAATAAATGATAAAAGTTTATTTGATTGAACTGAAGTAGATAGTTCTCCAGACCTGCTTTGCAAAAATCTCATACCCTAGTGGTTGATTATTGGTAAGAATCCTCTCTGAAATTAGCTTAGTTGGTCTTCAGACAACAGAACACAGTTTGTCCCGGAGTTTATGCTCTGAATGAATATAATGTAGTTGGGAAAATAATAAATAGAAGGAAAGATTTCCCTTGTCCAGTAAACAACTCCCGGTATTCACAGGGTTTTAAAAAGTTCATTGTGTGTGTTAGTGGGAACTCACAGGATTATCAATTTGATGCAGGTGAGAGCATTAGGATGTGGAATATCAGGGAGCTTAGAACAGGAAAATGACTGACCTGAGATGGACCTTAGCCTTAGAAAATGGTACCTGGAAATGACTTTTAAAAAATATTATTTATTTACTTTTAACATTCTGGTTTGTTTGGTTTTTTGAGTTCCAGATTCTCTCCCTCCTTCCCATGCTTCCCTCACCCACTGAGAAGGCAAACAATATGATATCAATTATACATGTGAAACCATGCAAAACATATTTCCCTATTATCTAGATCACAAAAAAAGAAAAAAACAAAGAAAAAAGAAGGAAGGAAAGAAGGAAAGGAGGAAAGGAGGAAGGAAGGAAGGAAGAAAGGAAGGAAGGAAGNATACATGTGAAACCATGCAAAACATATTTCCCTATTATCTAGATCACAAAAAAAGAAAAAAACAAAGAAAAAAGAAGGAAGGAAAGAAGGAAAGGAGGAAAGGAGGAAGGAAGGAAGGAAGAAAGGAAGGAAGGAAGGAAGGAAGGAAGGAAGGAAGGAAGGAAGGAAGGAAGGAAGGAAGGAAGGAAATTATATTTAATTTACACTCAGGGTTCATTGATTCTCATTCTGGTGGTAGTCTTTTGAGTCCTTTGGAATTGTCTTGGATAACTGTATTAATCAGAGTAGTCAAGCCTTTCACAGTGATCATCATAACAATATGGCTGTTAAAGTGCACAATGATCTTCCAGTTCTTTTCAATTCACTTTGCATCAGTTTGTTAGCTCTTGATTTGTTGGGTTGTTGTTTTGTTGTTTTTTTTTTCTGAAGTTCCTCCCCTCATCATTTCTCAACACAATAGTACTCCATTACAATCATATATCCCACTGCTATTTCAGTCATTCTCCAATTGATGATCATTTACTCAGTTCCCAATTCTTTGCCACTATAATACAGCTTCTATTAATATTTTGTACCTGAGTCCACTTACTTCTCCTTTAATTTTTTTAGTTTTTTAGTGGTGGCATTGCTGGATCAAAGGATATGCTTGGTTTTATAGTCCTTGGGTATGGTTCCAAATTGCTCTCCAGAAAGGTTCACAACTCCACCAACAGTGAATTGCCATTGGAATTTCTTTTTTTTTTTTTAAATATTTATTTTTTAGAAAAGTTAACATGGTTACATGATTCATGCTCTCACTTTCCCCTTCACCCCCCCCCACCTCTTCTCCCCAATAGCCGATGCGCATTTCCACTGGTTTTAACATGTGCCATCAATCAAGACCTATTTCCAAATTGTTGATAGTTGCATTGGTGTGTCTTTTTGGGTTTACATCCCCAATCATGTCCACCTCAACCCATGTGTTCAAGCAGTTGCTTTTCTTCTGTGTTTCCACTCCTGCAGTTCTTCCTCTGAATGTGGGTAGTGTTCTTTTCCATAAATCCCTCAGAATTGTCCTGGATCATTGCATTGCTGCTAGTACAGAAGTTCATTACATTCTATTTTACCACAGTGTGTTCGTCTCTGTGTACAATGTTCTTCTGGCTCTACTCCTTTCGCTCTGCATCAATTCCTGGAGGTCTTTCCAGTTCACATGGAATTCCTCCAGTTTGTTGTTCCTTTGAGCACAAGAGACTTACATGACCAGACACAAATATAGTTTAGGAATATCAGTTTATCAACATGTTGGAGGTCTTCTTGTGGTCTCTTGATACAGAGAACAACAGTAGGTTCTCAAGAGATACTAAATAATTAACTGCTTACTGCATCATTAGAAAGAGGATCATTGCAAAAATTCTCTGCTTCTTTCCTCCAGATTTGTTTTATCTTTATTTGTTTTTTGCTTTTGCTATTAAAAAATGTATTAGTAGCCTCATTTTATTGACTTTGTCATTCCTGAGTGTTTTAGTCTCATCAAGGGCAAAGCAATGATTTGCTCTCCATAGGCGCAGGTATCAATAGTTGGCGGACTCATACTACTAGGTACAGAACAGGCCTTATACCCTCTTTCCCACTCAGTCTAGCCTCAATTCTTTTAGAAAATTTTACATCAGTATGTTTTCTCTTTTCCAGCTGAATGAAGAAAATTGTAGGTAGCAGGCTTTCATTAGGAAGATGTCTGATTTAATTAATCTTTAATTATGGCACAAAAAGAATGAAAAGAGAGAGAGCTATCATCAGCCAAATCATTGACCACATTTATCAAGTTGCTGGTCTTTATGACCTGTCTAGCCAACAGTAAATCAGATCCCACCCCTTCACAATCCAAGGAGCAAATGATAAAATTGTTTGCAAAAGCCACTATCTGAATAGAATCTAATTATGTATGAATACCCACAGCAGCCAGGACTGCAGACACCATGATAAATTGTTAGACACAAACAAGCAACCATGATTGCCTCTGGACCAACGTCGGACTAGCTTCCAGCTCAAAGACCAAGATTCTGGTTTTCCAGACCCTGGGAAGAGTTTCTATGATTACAATGTTTACATCCATTTCTACTAATGCAAACAGTCGTAAGAGAAACATGAATTTACTTGACTGCACCTTATATCATTATAGAATCCTAGAACTTTAGAACCTTAGAGTGGTTTGAAAGAGACATCAGTATTCATAACTATTTTGTAATTTTAGTCTTTAAAATATATAATCAAAAAACATGTAATGTAAAATATATAAAATATTCATTAAATTGAATCCCAAAATTATTCAATCCAATACTTCCACTCTCCCAGTTGAAGGATTCCAGCCCTAGAGAGCTTAAGTGACTTGCCCACAGTGACAAGCCAGAATTAAAAGCCAAGTCTTTGAGAGGTGACAATGAACTGAATGAAACTAGGGTTAAAAAGAGTGAACACCCATTTTAATTCTTTTAGGCTCTTGTAAGGTTTTTCGTAGAACTTGGGAAAACGCCTTTTCAAAACTTCCATGTCACTAGGAGTGAATGCCTTGTATGTTTTGACATGCACCACCCCCTCTCCAGGTTGCACAATAGTCCTGTCTACTATTGGAAGTACAGAGACCACTGCATTTTGGATAGGTTGCTCTTTCTCAGTTTCCTTTTGCCCCAAAAATTTAGATTGCACTATTTCTAGTTGTAAGATCGTGTGCTTATCAAGTTCTTTGCCTTCACGGATTTGTTTTAACACCTGGAACAATAGTTTGATGTTCTCTACTAGTTCCTTGCATTCATTATCGGGTTTTGGGGAAGATGTCTTGTAATAATTGAACAGATGAGTCAGAACCTCTTTTGAGATTGTCATGAAGTGCAATAGAGACAGAATTATTGCCACAGCCGTGGGTATGAAGCATATACACTCAGCTAATGTAAAGGCAAACCATTTATAATAATCATAAATTTCAATCAATTGCTGTATTAAATTTGGTACCCTTATCAACCAAAATGTATACAGTCCCTGCATAAAAGAGCAAGCCAGTAAGCAAAGGGTGCCTAACACGAAAGTTATTCTTGCAAAATTCATTTTTTTTTTATTCAGAAGATTGTAAGTTTTTGACTGTGCTCGCCAGATGTTATAGGTGAATTTGGGAAAGGTGTTAGGTTAAAGGGGATTTGGAAGGGATGTTGTCAGGGACTTGCTAAGTAGGTAATATGGGTTGCAGGTAGAATGTAATAGTGAGATTTCAGGATATAATATGAGGCTGAAGTCAGGGAGTATAACACTGAAGGTAACAAAGATCTTCAGGGAGAGGAGGAATTAATCTAAACAGGCAGAGAGCAGCAGGACTTATAGACTAGGACTTAGACTAAAGACAAACTGAGGGAAATAGACTGATTGAAATTAACTACAGGCTTTAGTTAATTTCATAGGAAGGGACTTGTTATAAAGTTACACCTTCCTTCAAGATGGATACCCGGCTTCCCTTCAAGCCCAGAGTATGTTGGTTCTATTCCTCTTCTTCCTTTTTCTTACTAATTAACTGACAAAGTAACTAACAGGTCTGTTTTAAACACAAAAGGGGTTTATTGTCTTCTCAGGTTAAATTGTCAGGTAAAAGGAATTAAAGGAAGCCCTAACAGTTGCTTAAAGAAACCTCAGATGGGGGAAGGGAAGCAGAGATGGAGTTTGAGCAAGGTCCTGCCCTGACTCAACACTCAAGGGGATCTTGAACTCAAAAGGGATTATGATGATGGCTACCAAACCTCTCTAGATAAAGTACTGCAAGAGTATAGCTGAACTCTCACAGATTTGAAACTACTCTCTGATTTAATCTCCTTATTCACTCCTCACAGACATTTAGGTAAGGGAAAGGAAGGTAGGGAAATGAGGTAGAGTATGGAGATTCAAAGGGTTTATCTAAATTAAAAAATCTCAAAAAAACACTCCAAAACTAGGCTAAGTTTTCAATCTCAAGAAGGAGAAGAAGCAGCTCAGCTGGCCCTGGTTCTCTCCACAAGTTCCCAGGTCCAATTGAAACTCTTTACCAAGATTCTAAACTCCTAACTGACTTTAGAACTCAGCCAAAGCCTGCAAAACTGCTATGACCCCCCCTTCTCTGTACTACAAAGTGGTGTCACTAAGAATAAAGAAAGAAGAAAGAAAAAAGCACAAGAAAATTGGGAATGAGAATCAACAGGATTTTGCAACTGATTGGATATAAGGGATAAAGGAGAAGAAAGAGTCAACAATAACTCCAGCAGGCTCCTCCTTCTTGCCAGTCAATGAACAAATTATTGTAAACCAGCTTCTCTGGCAACATATTGTACCAGATGCTGGGCACACCAAGGTAAGTTAGATCCAGGAGCATAGAACTATGTGAACTGACAAGGCCAAAACACATTAAAACACAGGAAGTTAATCAAAGTAATCTGCAGGAATGTGTTGCAGCCAGCTCAAACCACCAAAAGCCAATTTTTAAATTTTTGGTATGATCACTTATACCTCAGGAATCAGAAAATGCTACCCATCTGGACTGGAATTATTGTTTTAGTGATTGTATAGATTTTGAAAAGTGATGGAGGAAATGTTAATAATGTAGGTTAAACTTAAAAGTGTATAATTAGAACTTTCCTCCCCAAAGGGCTAGTTAACCATTTGCTAGCACAGCCCTAGTTATATGACACATTTGTATACAACACAATCCATATGCCAAGGAATGATTGGTTATGAGATGGGACAAGGTTGCAGAGAAGACAGGATTTCAGTATGTCTAGAACTTTATTCTGTGCAAAAGTTATTAACAATACATTAATATTTATATGCTGCTTTAAGGCTTATAAAACACCTACAAATCATAGTCCCATGAAGAAGGCAAACCAAGCCTTATTTCTTAAAATAAAATGTATTGATTCTTTTGTTATTGGTTTTTACATCATCTAAATTAGCAAACACATCTCTCCTTTACCCACTGAGCTATCTCTGGTAGCAAAGTATTTAAAAAAAAAAAAGCATTCCACCAAATTAAACCACACTTAACTACACCACTAAATCTGATAACAGGCAATTTTCCATATTCAGAAGTCTCCACTTTGGAAAGAAAGTCAATTGGTTGATCAACAAGTATTAGTTAATCCTGACTTGTGGCAACGAGTGTGCTAAACTCTGGTGATGTAGGTGATGACAGCCAGACAGCCAGAGAGAGAGAGAGAGAGAGAGAGAGAGAGAGAGAGAGAGAGAGAGAGAGAGAGAGAGAGAAAAGGAGGGAGGGACAGAGGGAGGGAGGGGGAGAGAGAGGAACTGAACATTTTCATCTCTTCGTGGAACCTGCGTTAGGTCAAGAATTATTATAATCCACATTTTACAGATGAGGAAGCTGAGGCTCAGAGAGTTTTCAAAACTTACACAACATAGAGACAGCTTAGTAGTTGTCTGTTCCTGGAATCAAGATGATCCGAGCTCAAATCCAATTTCAAACACTCATTATATGTGCAACCTTAACCAAAGTCACTTAACTTCTCTTTGCCTCAGTTTCCTGATGGTAATGGCAGCTTTCTCCCAGGTTTGTTTGTGAGGATTAAATAAGATAATACTTATAAAGTACTTAGCATAATTCCTAACATATAATAGTGCTTAATAATTGTTTTCCTTCCTTCCAAAGTCATTTTCCCTTTTTCATCTATATACCTGTTTTGTATTGTCTTTCAAATGTATTTCTGAATGAGCAGATCTACAGAGTAAGGTAAGACCAGCTTCATGAGCTGCTCTCCTTTACTCCAGTCAGTCAAGTCAATAAACATTTATTGAACACCTAGTATATGCTAAGTGCAGGAAAATCTACTCTTTAATGAGGTTTTTCTTGCCTGTCTACCAAGGGTAAGAATAGCGATCCCTTCAGCACTCCTCATTCCTTCCAACTTGCCTTTGAATGTGACTTCCAACAGGCTTGTGTACACTAAGAGAGACAATCCCCATTGCTCCTAGTGAAAAGACGACCTTGATCTCAAAGAATAAATACGCTTCCTTCCTCCCTGTTTGGACAGTTCAAGATTTCTTTTAAGTTTACTAAACAGGAAGCCAGCCCTGAAGTGGGAGTGCAGTGTTTTCTGCTACTCATCAGCTATCATGCCCTCTGCTATTCTTACCACCCTGCTCAGCAGGATTGTTGCACAGATCTGACAGTCAGACCAATGACCTCTGCGTTCTCCAATCCTTCTTTGCCCTTTTTAGAGTAACACTGTTAATACGCTCCTGTTTCCTCTTTTGTTCCTTCCTTATCTACCAGCAGCCACATAAAATAACTGCCAAATGCTCACTGTGTCCACCGTTTACCCTCAGACATCTTGGGGAAGCTGGGAGGACCCTTATCATTAGTTACCAACATACTGCTACCTCTTCAGACTCTGATGTTGGTTGTGAAATTATTTTCTTTAGCTTCCTTTGATTGTGTGTTAACACCAATAGCAACTTTCCCCTTCACTCTGTGGCTTTCTTGCTCCTGTAAAGACTCCTGGAAAGAATGTTCTCATTATGCCCAACTTTGCAGTGAATTTCATCCCAGTCACAAGTGTTTGGATGTCTTTGAGCTAGTAGACCTTCTTTCCTCCTCCTGGTCCACAGGATGCCTGCAGAGAGTGGTTCCATCCTTACTTAGCCTTCTCATCATGGTGATGTTGGCCAGACAAAATTCTCTCATGTAGCTTCAGATCATTTTTTTTTTGCTTCCTATGACATTTACTTTTATTTCTTCTCATCATCTTCCCTTCATCACTGCCATAGTTGGAGACACTAGGCTTTTCCTAATATTCCAGAGAGCTTACTTATGTCACTTAAATGATATCTCACTTTTCGTCAACCTCCTAAAACAGAATCAAAGCATTCTTTCCCCTGGACATTCTTTTATCATTTTTTTCCTTATCCTAAAAGTGATTGTGTTCATGTTTGAACTTTCCCACATTGGTCATGTTTTCCTTCCTGGGAAAAATCACCTCATGATTTTAACCCTCATGTATTGATCCATCTCTGAAAATCACCACATATTTGAAATACAGTATTGTCTTTATGTCGTGTCCAAAAATATTCATCCCCTAATGCCTGACCTTCAGATGATATGCACCTCCATGCTTATTGAGGCATAGCCTTCAATGATCTTCATGTATTTCATCTCTGGGGCCAAGTTAAAGCCTTTTCATCTCAGGCAGGATAAACTAGAGTCACACTCCACAAAGTAACCTTCTGGTACCCAGAATGAGGTCTATACCACGGTGAGGAATCAAAGGAATGGAGGCTTGATTTGAGGTTAAGAGTCATTTTCTTCTGTTCATGGTGTCATTTATTAATGTCAGGCACTATTCTAGGCTGTGTAATTGCAAAGACAAAATAAATCCATCTCTTTCCTCATCTCCTAACCTTTCCTTTTCTTTCTCATCTCTTCATATATGAATAAGTATACTTCAATTCTCTCAAATGAACCTTTGCTCATTTGAGAACAAGATTTACATAGAAATTAAAAATTTACATAGAAATTAGAAAAAAATGGTGTACATTTGTTATCTCATTTGATCCACATAACAACCCTGAGAGGTAAGTACTAATATTAGCCCCATTTTATTAATGAGAAAACTTAGTTTGAGAGAAGCGAAGTGATTTTTTTATCACATAATTGGTGTATGAAACAAGAATTGACTGAGGTGGGATTGAAATTCAAATATTCCTAATTCCAAGTCCAACACTCTATCCACTGTACGTAGACTGAATCTCAAGTATTTTGTGTTAGAAGTCACTTTATTTGCAGCTCTTAAAATCTCAGAAAAGGAAAGGTTGTTGGAGTTCACCTAATCCAAACTTTACTTACCAAATAATTCTATCTACAACATTCTTTTTTAAAAAATTCTTACCTTCTCTCTTAAAGCTGATACTTAGTATTGGTTCCAAAACATAAGAGTGGTAAGGACTAGGCAACTGGGGTTAAGTGACTTGCCAGAGTCACACAGCTAGGAAGTGTCCGAAGTCAAAAATGAACCCAGGACCTCCCTTCTCCAGGCCTGATGCTCTACTGAGCCATCTAGTTGCTCTTATCCATAACATTCTTGAAAAACTGTCATCCACCCTTCACTTTAACATCTCTAGGTTTGATGGGAAAATCACTAAATCACAAAGTCATGTATTTCACTTTGGGAGAGCTCTCACTGTCATGGGACTTATTTGTTTTGTCACCCATGTTGTGAGGATTACTTAGTAATTAGTTTATATATAGTTCATGTGGACCTAGCAGGAAGGGCTGGAGAATTCCAAGATGGAATGAAGAAGCAGGAAGTGTTTTCTTGCTCACTGAGAGAGACTCCATGGTGATTGGGGCTAGCTGTAACTGACCCTAGGAGACACCAGATTGCCAGTGATCCTGGAAAGACCATCACCTACTTGTGGGAGAATTTGGTAGAGACTACTAATCCCAACCTGAGTTGCAGGTCAACTTGGGCTGGGTCAGCTCCCAGAATCTACCCACCTGGAACAGTACAGCAGGTGGAGGAGCAGAAACACCACTGGGGTGAGGCTGGACACTACTGTGAGGATATCCACTTCAGTCTTTGTTAGTCTCTGGGTCCTGTCTTGCTTAGGTCTCAGTTAGTGTAGATAAGTCCCTTCCCTAACCCTGGGTTTGCCCTTAGTCTGAAGAGTGTAGTTACCCCTATTCCCATCCTTTATCTTAGTTGTCCCTGATTAAAAGTGTTATAAAACTCTTGCCTTTACTTGCTGGTTTCCATAGGCTTAGTCTAGATACCGCAGAGCGGCAGTTGGGCCTAACTACCACTTCAGTAACAGGCACCTCCTTAGCTGTTAAAACCTGGTCTCCCTATTTGTTTGGTCCTTCCTTCTGTCACTCCTGTCACCCTCACACCCTTCTGGACCCACATTTTAATATTTAAGCCTACTTCCCTGGTTATTCCCCATTACACCCAACACCACCACATCTCCAGTACATCTCTAATGCATCTGTGGGAAATGCATTAGATACTTTTTCAATCATATTTTATTTTTTCCCAATTACAAATTTTAACATTCTTTTTTTTTAATTTTGAGTTCTGAATTGTCTTCATCCCTCCTTCCCCATGTCCCTCCCTGAGATGATAAACAACTTGATATAGGTTATACAAATGCAATCAGAAATGCATTCTACCTTAAATTACTTGTGCCGTTTTTGCATTTTGTTAGGGGTGAGAATCATACTTTTGTAAACTTCATATTTTCCTTCCCCCTAAAACTCATGTTGACCATGTTATTCACTTATTCAAAAAACAGAAATCACTTACTTTCTGCCTGGAGTAAAATGTAATTTCACCTCATATTTAAAGCCTTTCATAATTGGGTTCTACCCTTCCCTTCTAATCATTTTATACATTCTACCACCCCATGAGGAAGTAGTCTCTTCACACACATTATACCTTCAAGCCAAACTGGTCTACTAGTAACTTCTTATAAATGACATTCATTCTCCCTTCCCCATGCCTTTGAACACATTTTTCCCAATGCCAAAAATGGATTTCTACTTCATTTCTGAATCTTAGAATCTCTAATTCCCTTCACTCTCCAGCTCTTTTTCTCCTCCATGAGGTTTTTCCTGATCTCTTCTTTCTACTTCAATTGCCAATGTTCTGCTCACAAAATTTTATATAATATATTTTCTGCCAGAGAAGGAAATGGCCAATTATTCTATCTGTGCCAAGAAAATCCCATACAGGATCATGAAGAATTGGACACAACTGAATAACAATAGAATTTAAGTTCTTTGGGGCCAGGAATTATCTTCATATTTCTCACATTTAACACAATAGATAGCACATAGTAGATGATTAATAAATTCTTGCTGATTGATTATTTGATTCCTAGTCTGTTCTTAGATAGTAATGGAGTAGGAATTCTTTTGTGCTCTCATGTCTAGCAAAGTACCTATCACACAGTAGGCACTTAATAAATATTTCTTGATTGAATGATTAGCTCAAGGATCTGATAGCAGAGCATTAATAGTGTTAGACCAATAACATAACAATAAAAATAGCGATCATTTATATAGTGTTTTCAGGTTTGCTAACATTTTTGCATATGTTAACTCATTTGATCCTCACTACAACCATGTAAGATAGGTAAGTACTGTTATTATCTCTATTTTATTAATAAGGAAACTGGGACTGAAGCTTTAAGTGACTTGCTCAGGGTCACAGAGATATTGTGTCTAAGTCAGGATTTGAATTCAGGTCTTCCCATCTCTAAGCTCTGTACCACCAAGCTACCTTAACATTTTTACTTTATATAAAGGCGATATGGCATATTTCACAAATCAGAAGGATCCCATTTAATTGGGCATTACTGTGTAGAGACAGCCTGAGTGGTCCATGAATTTCCTTTGATGTATTTTGGAGTTGTGGTGGATGAGGTTTGAGGATGATAATTATAAGGCTATATCCTTTTTGCTTGTCTCATTCTGCTATATTTCGTACTTTGATGATAATGATGATGATGATGATAGCAGCTAACATTTACATCACATCACATTTTAAAATTTGCAAATCATTTTGCATAAAGTTTCCCATTTGAGCCTCACAACAACCTGTGTGTGTGTGTGTGTGTGTGTGTGTGTGTTTTGTGTGTGTGTGTGCATGTTATCAGAACCTTTTGATCTAAGAGCAGAAACTGTCTTTTTTCATCTTTCTATTCCCAGCACTGGACTTGGAAAACACTGGACATAGGTGCTTAACAAACATTTGTTAAATTAAATTCAACATTCCCAAGGAGATTTTTCCTCCATCCTTGTACTGCATATTTCTGTTTCAAACAATTCTTCTGTCTCTGTTCTCCCACTACCCATGGGAAGAGAGATGTTGGTGGCTCTACTCCAAGTGACAAAAAACATCTCCTAGGAGAAATATAATGCTGTTTGTTTTAGTGATGGTAATTCAGCACTTTCTGAGAAAGAGTGTTTGAATCTTGTTACTGCTGTGGACACCAGAGAAGGCTGCTCATTGGACTAATAATGGTCATTTTTCTTCCATTTATTTCAAGTGAGCTTCTTGGTACAGGATCTGTGAGCTGGCTTTCAAGTATGTATTAGGATGTCAGGCAAAGGAACTGGAGTGGTTATGTAATTTTTCTAATGCACCTCTCAGATTATGTTACCCTCTGCCACAAAACGTATTAGCATCACCAAATCACAGAATTTCAAAGTCCGAGGTAATGCAGCCCAACCCCTACCCAAAACCTGAATCTCAGCTATCTATTCAGCTGCTCTTTAAGCCTTGCATGCAATGAAAACCCTCCATCTACAGAAACAGCTGACTCCATGTTAGACAGTTCCTTTGTTAGGCAGTGTTTCCTGATTAAAAGTAAAATATGCACTTCTGCTACTTCTGCTAATCAGGCATAGTTCTGTCATCCTGTACCAAGAAACACAAGTCTCATTTTCTTTTCCATGTGATAAACTTTTTTTTGTCTCTCTAAGAAGCTTTCCAAGTGCAGATGGGGGGGGGGGGGTGAGGGACCGAGCCAAGATGGCAGCTTAAAAGCAGCAACACCTGAAGCCACTCTGACAATTCTTCCAAACCAATCTTTAAAAAACACCTCAGAATAACAGGAGTCAAAAACCAACAGCAAGATGAAGTGAGGGGGCTCTTCCACTGAACACAACTTGAAAGGTTGTGAGAGAAAGTTGATTTTCACAGGATAAGGGGGAACCAGAAGCAAAATGGCACACCAAAGTACTTCCCGGCTGACCAACCCCCCACCTACTGTGCCAGATTCTGAACTTGGGCATAGGCCAACTTCTGGATCCTGGGACCTGGGCTACACCAACAAAAGAATACCTTAAGCCCACCCTTTGAAGTCCCAGGTGCAGACACAACCCACAATGAAGCCTGGAAGTCCATACCTTTGGGCCCTTCCAAGTCTGCACAGCTGCAGTGAAGATGTAGCCCAAGAGTAAAATAATTCATAGTACTGATCCTTGTAAGCCAGCAGCAGAGGAGACAGAATAAGCAAGCAGGATTCAGAATTCAACCCACAAGAAAAATAGGCTAGGGAAATAAGCAAACAGCAAAAAGAACCTCCTAACCCTAAGTAATTTCTATAGCAAAAAAGAGAAAAGCAGAGACTCTCAACAGGAGACAGTGAGATCCAAGCCACCAAAAACAAAACTTCAAAGAAAAATGGCAATTGGTCTCAAGCCCTGGAAGAACTCAAAAAGGAATTAAAAATCAAATAAGACAGGTCAAAGAAAAATGGGAAAAAGAAATGAAAGTAATGCAAAAAGAAAATAACAGCTTATAAAGCAAAATTTGTCAACTGGAAAAAGGCCGGGGAGGAATCCAATGAAGAAAAGAGTTCCATGAAAAGTAAAATAGACCAAATGGAAAAGGAGAATCAAAAGGTCATGGAAGAAATTTAGTCTTTAAAAAGTAAAATTGGGCAAATAGAAGCTAATGACTTCCTGAGACATCAAGAAACAATAAAACAAAATCAAAAGAATGAAGAAATACAAGAAAATATTAAATATCTCTTTGAAAAAACAACACACCTAGAAAATAGATCCAGGAGAAACAATATAAAAATTATTGGACTGCCTGAAAGTCATGACCAAAAAATAGGCCAAACATCACATTACAAGAAATTATCCAAGAAAACTGCCTTAATATTCTTGAACAAGAAGGATGAGATAGAAATTGAGAGAATCCACAGATCACCTCCTGCAATAAATCCCCAAATGAAAACTCCCAGGCATGTTCTAGCCAAGTTCAAGACTTCCTATGCCAAGGAGAAAATATTGCTAGCAGCCATAAAGAAACAATTCAAATATCATGGAGCCCCAGCATTGGGCTCATTGAAGTACTGGAAGGCTTGAAATATGATAGTCTGGAAGACAAGGGAACCATATGCAGAGAGGTATGATGTGTCATTGAAATGTGGCTATTAATGGAAAAGAAAAAGTACCTTGTAAAAATGATTCCTGCATGGGGGCAACTAGATGGCTCAATGGATTGAGAGCCATGCCTAGAGATGGAAAGTCCTGGGTACAAATCTGGCACCAAACACTTCCTAGTTGTATAACCCTGGGCAAGTCACTTAACCCCTAATGCCTGTCCATTACCACTCTTCTGCCTTGGAACCAATGCACAATATTGATTCTAAAATTGAACGTAAGGGTTTTATTTTTTAAAAATTATTAATGCATGGTCAACAAGGTTTGAATTCTTTCAACTATCATGAAAAGCAACATGCTAAAGAAGAGTATAGAAAGAGTCTATCCTCTTTGATCCAGAGAGCCTTTTACTAGACAAAGGATGTCAAAACCAGAAAGTTCTTATATATTCACAGTAGCACTATTTAAGATAGCAAAGAACTAGGAGGGGAAATAGATGACCATAGATTCTACTGTTCCTGCCAACTAGCATCCTAATCTCTCAACACCTTTATGGCTGAACTGTTTAAGAAGGTTATCTATAATCACTGCCTCTCCTTCTTGTCTCTCACTTGCTTCTTGAATTTCTGTAGTCTAGCTTCTGACCTCATCATTAAACTGGAACTGAATACTTAAAAGTTACCAATGCCCTTTTAATTGCCAAATTTAATGTCCTTTTCTCAAACCTAATCTTCTTGACCTCTCTGAATCCTTCGACTCTTGATCACCTTCTCTTTCTGTATACTCCTTCATCAGTAGATTTTCATGACATTGTTTTCTTTGGTTCTCCTACCTATGTCACCATGCTTTCACAGTCTTCTTTGCTGGATCTTAATCAATGTCACTCCCATTAACTTTATGTGTCCTCTAAGTCTCTGTACTAAACACTCTTTTTTCTCCCATTATACTATGTCATTTGAAAATCTCATCATCTCTCATGTATTCAATTAGCTTTATGAACATGATATGCCTAGTCCTAATATATCTCTTGAAGTTGAATGCTCCATCACCAATTACCTTTTGGACATATCTAATTGGAGGCCCCATAGGCATCTGAAATTCAACATATCCCAAATAGAACCTTTTCCCCAAAATAACCCTTCATTTCAGACTTTCCTTTTACTGTCAAGGACATTACCAGGCACTTTGTCACACAGTCTCACAGCCTTGATGTCATCTCTTCTCATTCTCAATCCACCCCATATATCCAAACCCCTAGGGAAATCTTGTTTTTTTCTTCCTTTAGTGTATTTCTCTCATATATATCCCTCTTATCTCTACAAACATAGTCACAACAGTCATTCAGGCCTTCATCACCTTTTACTTGGGCTAGTCCAATAGCCTTCCAAGTAGTCTCCTTGTATCCAATTTCTCTAAATTCCAATCTATCCTTCATTCAGGATCTAAGTTGATTTTTTTCTGATTTTTGTTGTAGCCATATGACCTGCTCTCAATGAGTCCCAGTGTGCAAGTCACTTAACCCCTATTGCCTAGCTCTTAGCACTCTTCTACCTTGGAACCAATGCATAGTACTGATTCTAAGATGGAAAGTAAGTGTTTTGATTTTTTTAAATGATTATTAAAGAACATGAATCATGTAATCATGGAAAAATACTTAAAATTAATTAATTAATTTTTAAATGATTATTATCTACAGGATCAATATAAAATCTTCTGTTTTGCATATGAAGTCCTTCACAATCTATACAATCCCCCCCCCCTTTCTAGCTTTCTTACTCTACTTCCTTCCATAGAATTTATAATTCAACTCCAATGACTTATTTGTAGTTCATTGAACATGGTACTCCATTTCCCACTGCCTGTGCCTTTGCACTGATTATCTCCCATGCCAAGAATTCCTCCTCACTTATACTTGTAGTTTGTTTCATTCAGGACTCAAGTCAAATCCTACCTTCTCTGCAAGAGGCCTTTTTGTCCCTACTTATTCACTTACTCACTGTCAAGCTGCCAATGTCTTCTTTCTCTTCTCAAATAGTAATCATATACTATATATATATACATATTTCTTGTTACAAGAGAAGCAAGCTCCATTTATATAGCGATTCTTTTTTTTTTAATTTAAACATTTATTAATAATCATTTTTAACATGGTTACATGATTCATGCTCCTTTTCCCCTTCACCCCCTGCACTCTCCCCACCCATGGCCAATGCACATTTCCACTGGTTTTGTCATGTGTCCTTGTGATCAAGACCTATTTCCAAATTGTTGGTGGTTGCATTGGTGTGGCAGTTTCGAGTCCACATCCCCAATCATGTCCACCCCGACCCATGTGTTCAAGCAGTTGCTTTTCTTATATGTTTCCTCTCCTGCAGTTCTTCCTCTGAATGTAGGTAGCGTTCTTTACCATAAATCCCTCAGAGCTGTCCTGGGTCATTGCATTGTTGCTGGTACAGAAGCCAATTACATTTGATTTTACCATAGTATATCAGTCTCTGTGTACAATGTTCTTCTGGCTCTGCTCCTTTCACTCTGCATCACTTCCTGGAGGTCTCTCCAGTTCGCCTGGAACTCCTCCAGTTTATTATTCCTTTTAGCACTATAGTATTCCATCACCCGCATATACCACAGTTTGTTCAGCCATTCCCCAATTGAAGGACATACCCTCCTTTTCCAGTTTATTGCCACCACAAAAAGCACAGCTATAAATATTTTCATACAAGTCTGTTTATCTATGATCTCTTTGGGGTACAAACCCAACAATAGTATGGCTGGATCAAAGGGCAGGCAGTCTTTTATAGCCCTTTGAGCATGATTCCAAATTGCCAGCCAGAATGGCTGGATCAGTTCACAACTCCACCAACAATGCATTAATGTCCCAATTTTGCCACATCCCCTCCAACATTCATTACTCTCCACTTCTTTCATTTTGCCACATCCCCTCCAACATTCATTACTCTCCCCTTCACATTTTAGGTGTGAGGTGATACCTCAGAGTTGTTTTGATTTGCATTTCTCTAATAATTAGAGATTTGGAACACTTTCTCATGTGCTTATTGATACTTCTGATTTCTTTACCTGAAAATTGCCTATTCATGTCTCTTGCCCATTTATCAGTTGGGGAATAGCTTGATTTTTTATACAATTGCTTTAACTCCTTGTATATTTGAGTAATTATACCCCTGTCCGAGTTTTTCGTTGTAAAGATTTTTTCCCAATTTGTTGTTTCCCTTCTGATTTTGACTACATTGTTTTTGTTTGTACAAAAGCTTTTTAGTTTAATATAATCAAAACCATTAAATTTACATTTTGTAATTTTCTCTAACTCTTGCTTGATTTTAAAGTCTTTCCTATACCACAGATCTGACAAGTATACTATTCTGTGTTCACTTACCTTATTTACAGTTTCCCTCTTTATATTCAAGTCATTCACCCATTCTGAGTTTATCTTGGTGTAGGGTGTGAGATGTTGATCTAGACCTACTCTCTCCCATATTGTTTTCCAAATTTCCCAGCAGTTTTTGTCAAATAGTGGATTCATGTCCCAAAAGTTGGGCTCTTTGGGTTTATCATACACTGT
>NC_058134.1:304072241-304090448 GCF_016433145.1 Gracilinanus agilis
AGATAATCATGTGATTTTTGTTTGTTAGACTGTTGATATGGTCAATTATGTGGATGGTTTTCCTAATGTTGAACCAACCTTGCATTCCTGGTATAAATCCCACCTGATCATGGTGGATGATCTTCTTAATTACTTGCTGGAGTCTCTTTGCTAGTATTCTATTTAAGATTTTTGCATCTATGTTCATTAGGGAGATTGGTCTATAGTTTTCTTTCTCTGTTTTTGATCTCCCTGGCTTTGGAATCAGTACCATATTTGTGTCATAAAAGGAATTTGGTAGGACTCCTTCTTTGCTTATCATATCAAATAATTTGTATAGTATTGGGATATTTTCGTACAAGTCTGTTTATCTATGATCTCTTTGGGGTACAAACCCAGCAATGGTATGGCTGGATCAAAGGGCAGGCATTCTTTTATAGCCTTTGAGCATGATTCCAAACTGCCACCCAGAATGGCTGGATCAGTTCACAGCTCCACCAGCAATGCATCAATGTCCCAATTTTGCCACATCCCCTCCAACATTCATTACTCTCCCCTTCTTTCATTTTAGCCAATCTGCTAGGTGTGAGGTGATACCTCAGAGTTGTTTTGATTTGCATTTCTCTAATTATTAGAGATTTAGAACACTTTCTCATGTGCTTATTGATACTTTTGATTTCTTTACCTGAAAATTGCCTATTCATGTCTCTTGCCCATTTATCAATTGGGGAATGGCTTGATTTTTTATACATTTGCTTTAACTCCTTGTATATTTGAGTAATTAGACCCCTGTCAGAGTTTTTCATTATAAAGATTTTTTCCCAATTTGTTGTTTCCCTTCTGATTTTGACTACATTGTTTTTGTTTGTACAAAAGCTTTTTAGCTTAATATAATCAAAACCATTAAATTTACATTTTGTAATTTTCTCTAACTCTTACTTGGTTTTAAAATCTTTCCTTTCCCAGAGATCTGACAAGTATACTATTCTGTGTTCACTTAACTTATTTATAGTTCCCCTCTTTATATTCAAGTCATTCACCCATTCTGAATTTATCTTGGTCTACATAGTGATTCTTAATGATTCAGAGCTACAATTACTTTTTCTTGGGGGAAAAAACTCAGAACTCCTGAGCTATTTGGCTTTCGCTACCCTTTGGGATTCATTCTACCAGATCTCTCTCTTCTATTGATGGTGTTTATCTGTTTCTAGTATGAAAAGGGAGCTATCCAGAGCAAAGAAAACCCTGAAGGTCATTGAATTATATGACTCTGGTATATCATTTAAGCAATCAGGGCCGTGGGCAGTTCTCCAATACTTTCAGTTGCAGAGCAATGGCTTGGCTCTGTCATAAAAGTTCATTGGAATCTAGGGTTCACGGACCACTTTTGGGGGATGTTATAGTAGGGATCCAGCCTTTAGAAGAGGTTGGACTAGAAGAATTGTATAGCATACCAGAAAGAACACTGGATTTGAATGCCACCTCTAGCACTCATGTGACTGTCAACAAGTCCCTGGCCTTCTTGGAGCTTCAGTTTCTGTAAAATGAAAATGTTGGAATAGATCATCTCTAAGTTCCCTTCCAACTCTAAGCCTGTGGTCTGAGGGAGAGAAAAGGGCATAAAAGAAGACCAATGTCTTGACTTGAATTAAATGACTAATTAGTATCATTTGTTGAAGCCTCTTTATGCAATACAAGCATATCCACCTTCCCTATTTGCTTCTTAGTGACCCCCGGTCTGTTAAGTCAGGCTTGGCCATTAAAGCACTGTCTGCTGAGACCTGAAGTAGACCTGAGTACAGTGCTGGTAATGAAGTAGCAGTTCAGGAAATTCAGAGATGACAGTTAAACTGCAGTTGCATCATGGTGACGAAATCTATATGTGTATATGTATAATATATATATATTACACACACACACACACACACACACACACACATATATATATATATATATATATATATATATATATAAATAAAACTGTGTACCTGGGGTCATGTATGTGCATGATCAGTCAATGCACATCCTAACAAATAATGAGTTGACAATTAACAAAGCACTTCCTGTGAGCTAAGCACCAAAGCACCATGCATGATGATATGATGATGGATACACAAAGGCAAAGGTTAAGAAATTGCTGCCCTCAGGGAGATTACATTTAATCACATAATATAGAACATTCTTTCTCAGGAAAACTTTCAAAATTTCTAACATGATTCAGTGGACTTGTCTAAGAAAAGGAAAGCAAAAGCCCATTTTTTGAAAGGGGAGAGCAAAATAGAAGTCAACTGTTTCTCTTCATTGGAAACAGAGGAGGGATTTCATGAGGAAACTCAGGGAAATCCCTCCCCTCTTAGTTCCCTCCACCTTGCTCTAAGATCAGAGAGAATATTGACTTCTCCATTGCTTTCCTGGAACAATATACTTTGCAAGAAGACATCTGCTCTTCAGTCTAAAATATGAAGGCTTGCATTATTAACCAGACTGGTGAATAATTCAGCTTGAAATAAACTTGCAACAGAAGGGAATGTGCCCTGCCCGCCTGCTCTATAATGAAATGGTACTAGTGTTCCTTCCTTGGAACGCCTGGGCAGGACCAGTTAAACTGAATTATGACGTCGCGAAATGTTGCTCTGGCACAAATAAGAAGAAGTTGTTGACTTATTCTACTGGGATGGTGCCAGATTAGGATGTAAAAAGGGCTCCTTGGAGATATCAGACTTTTTTTTAACGTCCAGTTTTATCAGAGACCTACAATGTAATAATTATTGTCATTATTATTATTAATAGTTAGCATTTACAGAATTCCTACTATGTTCCAGTGATTGCACTAAATACTTTACAAATATTATCTCACTTAATCCTCATAACAACCCTGGGAGGTAAGTGCTATTATTCTACCCATTTGAAAGTTAAGGAAACTGAGACAAATAGAGGTTTGGTGACTTGCCCAAGGTCATACACCTAATAAGTGTCTAAAACTGGATTCAAGCTTGATTTTTACTAAGTCCAAGCCCAAAACCTTAACCACTGAGCCACTTAGCTTGCCCGATTACAAGACCCCACCTTGGAATCTCCCCATTTTAGATCCTCTTGTTTGGTTTTCAGAAAAATATAGCTCAGGGGAAGCTCCAATCAATTCCTAATCAATTCAGTAACAATCTTAAAGAATGACAGAAGAAACCTAATTCTATAACTAAAAGATAGATCAGAAAACAATGAGTCTGAACTGTTTTTAGAGGAATAATGGAATTGAGGAAGAAGAGAAGAAGGACATCAGTGTGGTGAAGCAGAGAAAGTAATAGATTCAAGTCAGAGGCCTAAGATTCAAATGTTGGAGAAGCCACTTAAATTCTTTGGGCCACAGCCTTTTCATTTGTAAAAAAAGAGATTTAGGTTAAATGATCTCAATACTTCAGGATAAATTTGTTATCCTATGATGACTGCTCTGTAGTCTACCTTCATATTAAATGGTTTCTTCTTTCTCCACCATAACCTTATATGTACTGTTTTGTTCCCTCATGAGAATTAGAATATAAGCTCCTTACCAGATCTTAAACTGTACTATAAAGCAGTGGCCATCAAAACAATATGGTACTGTCTAAAAGACAGAAGGGAGGGTCAGTGGAATAGCTCAGGGGTAAATGGCCTCAGCAAGCCAGCATTTGATAAACTCAAAGATCTCAGCTTTGGGGGCAAGAACTCACTATTTGACAAAAATTGTTACGAAAATTGGAAAACAGTATGGGAAAAATTAGGTTTAGATCAATATCTTACACCATCTGCCAAGATAAATTCAAAATGAGTAAATGACTTAAGTATAAAGAGTGAAATCATACAAAAATTAGATGAACATAGAATAGTATACCTGTCAGATCTCTGGGAAAGGAAGGAATTTAAGACCAGTTAAGAGGTAGAGAACATTACAAAATGTAAAATGAATGGCTTAAATTTTATCAAATTAAAAAGGTTTTGTACAAACAAAACCAATGCAACCAAAATTAGAAGGAAAGCAACAAACTGTGAAAAAATTTTTATAACAAAAGGTTCAATTTCCCAAATAAATAAGGAACTAAGTCAAATTTACAAAAAAATCAAGTCATTCCCCAATCTTCAAATGGATATGAATAGGCAGTTTTCAGATGAAGAATTCAAAATTATCAATAATCACATGAAAAAAGTGTTCTAAATCTCTAATAATTAGAGAAATGCAAATAAAAACAATGCTGAGGTACCACCTCACATCTAGCAGATTGGCAGCAAAGGAAAGTTGGAGGGGATGTGGCAAAATTAGGACATTAATACACTGATGGTGGAGTAGTGGATTAATCCAAACATTCTGGAGGGCAATTTGGAATTATGCCCAAAGGGTTTTAAAAGAATGCTTGCCTTTTGATCCAGCCACACTACTGCTGAGGTTGTACTCCTAAGAGATAATAAGGAAAAGTACTTGAACAAAAATACTTATAGCCACACTTTATGGTGGCAAAAAAATTAGAAAATGAGGGGGTGTCCATTGATTGGGGAATGACTGAAGAAATTGTGTTATCTGTTGGTGTTGGAATAGTATTGTACTGAAAGGAATAATAAATTGGAGGAATTCCATGTGAACTGGAAAACCTCTAGGAATTGATGCAGAAAGGAGCAAAACCAAGAGAACATTGTACACAGAGATGGGTACACTGTGGCACAATTGAATGTAACAGATTTTTCTACTAGTAACAATGCAATGACCCAGAACAATCCAGAAGAACTTTGGAGAAAGAACTCTATCCACATCCAGAGAAGGAACTGTGGGAGGAAAAAACACAGAAGAAAAACATACAATCGATCACATGATTCGATGGGGATATGACTGGAGGTTTTGGAATTAAAAGATCACTCTATTGCAAATATGAATAACATGGAAATAGATTTTGAACAATGATATATGTATAACCCATTAGAATTGCTTGTCAGCTCTGGGAAGGGGAGGAGAAGAGGGGTGGGAAAAATAATGAATCATGTAACCATGGGAAAATATTATAAATAAATTTAAAGTAAAAGAATGTAGCTCCTTTAAAGCAAAAGCTGTCTCAATTTTCTACATGTATATTGAACTAGTACAGAACTTGTCATGTAAGAAGTATTTAATGCATCCTTTTTCATTCATTCATCCTTTCATTCATTCATTCCATTCAAAAGACTGTCTAGGGTAATGAAGCTAGTAAAGTGTCAGAGTAGGCATTTTAGTTGAGCTTTTCTGGTCCAGGTAGAAGTCTCTTCCCATGATATGATGCTACTTTGCTCCATTCTACTTTCCTTGAGCCATCCATCTCCCAAAACTGAAAGCTATTTGCTAAGCAAGAAGCCTCCCTCCCTTGTATGACTTCTATTCGAAAGACTTCATGATCCCAAAACTCCACCATGACCCAAATATTACTATAAATCCTAAGGTCCCTCTACCCTTCTTGGTTTATCAGTCTCTCTGACTCACATCTTAGGTATAATAGAATGACTCATTAATGTCTCATTTTCCATTATTTCCTCCTCAGCTCCAATATCTGACAAATAAATCTCCTTGCCAAGAACAACCCCTCCACATGTGCAGTTCTTCTTGTCCTTTAGAGCACATTGCCTCCTCGATCATATCTATTATCTATACTCTTCTATCATTTCCTATCAACTAGTTTCTTCCCTGGTCCAAATAGGCCCAAGTTTCCCCTATATTTAAACAAAATGAAACAGACAGTAATATATCCTCAATAGATCTGACTATGCCCACTAGCTATTGTCGTTAGATTTCTCCTCCTTTTCTCAGCCAAAGTCCTTTAAAAATCTTTCACTATTTGTTGTTTCCACATACTCTCTTCTTAACATCCTGCAAATTGACATCATCACTCCATTGATACATTCCTCTCCAAAGTTACCAGCAATGTCCTAATCATAAAAACTACTGGCCTCTTCTCAATCCTCTCTTCCTTGATCTCTCTACAGCATTTCGTTTTCCTATTGTCCCCGATATTCTCTTTCCTCTGTTTTGTTTGTTTTTCTTTTTTTTTTAGAACACTTATCTCTCCTACTTCTTCTTTTATATGTGCAACCATTCACAATCTCTTTTGACGATTCGTCATTCATTCTATGATTGCCAATTAAAGGGTATTTCCCACAGCTCTGCCCTGGGTCTTTTTTCTTATTTCTCTCTCCATGTTCTCTCTTGTTAACTTCATCAACTACAATGTATTTAATTACCATCTTCATAAGGATTTCTATATCCAGCTCTAGTCTCTCTCCTGATCTACAGACTCTTATCATGAACTGCATATTACACATTTGCAACTGAATGTACTATAGGCACATAAAACTCAGCTTGTCTAAAAAAAGTACTCATCATTTGCTACTGATCAACCCACCTCAAAACCTCAGTGTTATCCTCTAATTCCTCATTCTTCCTCCCTCTGTATATCTAGTCAGCTGTCAGATCTTCTCATTTCTCATTTCTATCTCTAACATTTCTCAAATACTCGCCCTCCTCTCTATTCACATAATGGCCACTCTGTCTTAAGATTCTCATCATTTTTTACCTGGGCTATTACATTAACCTTCTCATTTATCTCCTGGCCTCAAGGATCCCCTCATACTCCCCATAGCTGACAAAGTAATTTTCAAAAAAAAGGAGGTGTGCCCCAAATGACTCTCTGAGATTGCTTCAGATATTGAATATTAATTCCTCTGATTGAAATGCCAATCTCTTCCCAATGGTTCCTACCTTTGCAGTTTTCCAACACAGTATTTTCCTTTCAATATATCATGATCCAGATATGCTCACCTATTCACTCTTTCCTGTACATTGTTATTTGTCTCCCATCTTAAGGCCTTTGTATTGGTTGCCTCACATTCCTGGACTTCACCGTTCTCTCTTGGAATCCCTAATTTCCTTCAAGACTTAGCTCAAGAATCATCTTCTGCATAAAGTCTTATGTAGACTTCCCAGTTCTTAGGTTCCTCCTTCCCATACTAAGTTGTATTCAATATATATATATTCTGAATGTGCTGATATGTGCACATGCTTTCTTTCCTAATAGAATGTACACTTCCAGGTCAGGTATTGATTTACTGTTGCATATTGCTCCCCAGCACCTGGAAAAATTCCTGATATGTAGTAGGTGCTCTATAAATTCCTGCTGATGGATTTCATTTTATAAACTTTGAGTTTATATGAGTTAAGTATGTAATACATACAAGACACCCAGGAAGATGAAAATATTAATAGAATATATTCTTACCTTGCAGGAACTTACAACCTTGTTAGGGACACAAGACCTAATCAGATGTGATAGGTACATGAGAGTCATCTGACAGGCATGAAGAAAAACAGGCCACAGTAAGGGAAAGGCAGGTAGACCTCTTGTTGGACTGCAATAGAGAAAACAGGAAAGAACCAAGTGACTCTAATTCAGTGATTTGTATAAGGCTGCAAATGTAGGCTTGTTCTAGATCATGGGAAGCCTTGAATGCCAGGTTTGATCATTTTTTCCCAAATAACACAGGAAGATATTGAAGGTTTTTTAAACAAGGTGTGACATAATCAGAGCTATGCATTTATATTCATATGAAAGCAGAACACAGAAAAGATTAGAAAATGGAGAGGCTAGAGACAGGGAGTAGTTCTTGATACAGTCCTCATTTGAGGATATTAATCTTGAAGACAAGTGGCATACTTTCCCAGCACTTGTCCCTTGATGTAGCTAGGGCTTAGACTTGAATATCCATATATCAGATGATCCTTGGTCAGTTTGGTGATTGCACTGGACATGGAGTCAGAAAAACCTTGAGTTTGAATCCTGTCTCTCAAGCTTACTAGATGTGTGGCCACGGACAAGTCACATAAATGCTCTGTACCTCAGTTTCCTCAGTTGGAATAAGGGAGTTGGACTCCATGATCCATAGCATCTCTTCCATCCCCAAATCCATAGTTCATTAATTATTATAATTATAATTACAATATTAATGTTCAGCCAAAGAATGATAGCTATTGAAAGCACAGACCTTCCTCATCTTACCATTGTCTTTTACCCTGCAATCCTGGCTTGATAACAGATTTTATCTTCTTTGAATTTCTTCTCTGCTGCTTTCATTTGAAAATGACTCATTGTAAGGATATGACTGCATACTCAGAGACCGAAGCATCTCTCACATTCAATCAGCAAGAGAAAGGATTTCTGAAGTGTATGTGTTTTCTCAAAAGTAACTCTTATACAGTAATTCCAATCACGCTCATGCTCTCAATGGAAGAACCTGGATGTACCATCTGGCTTAGTAGATTTCCCTTTGGTATGTAATGGACTGGAAAAAAAAAAGTGTGGCAGACTCCAAAGGATGACAGCTACTTCTACACAGTCTACCTGTTGGATCTGGAATTGCTCTTCTGGGATCTTGATCTGACTGTGAGTAAAGCAACTTTTAAAATATTCACTCTTCCTTAGAGAGATGTCCCTTGTCTCTGCTCACAACCCAAAAGCAGGCTAGTTGCCAAACAGGAATTGCTATTGCTATTCACATGTATGAGTAATCACTTATTCTAAAGAGGAAGGTGTTTGTTTGTTTTTTCCTGGTATACATTGACAGTTAGAATCCCTTTAAATATGAAAAAACAGCAAAAACTCACATTTTATAACAAGGTTTACAAGGTACTTACAAGGTCCTTCCCTTATCCTGCCTGTGACAAAGGCAATGCAAGGATGATCATCCCCATTTTATAGAAGAGGAAAATGAAGTCAAAAGAAGGGGTGGGACTTGGCTATAGTTACACATTTAGTAAATATCAGAACCAGGACTCAAACTCAGGACACTTCAGTGAATTTAAGGGTTTTTTTTTTCCCATTAGACTATCTCTGGCAAACTATTTAAAGATATGCATTCAAGAACATTATGACTATCTTTTCTTTGGCCTCTAGGGAGCTTGATATCAGTATAAAACTATATTAACCAATCAGAAAATGTTTATAATAAGATATTGTTCAAAGGGATTAATTCCTTCATTGTCTTCTCACTTGCCTCCTCCATAGATACCTTTGAAGAAAGAGATACATAGGAATAAGCGGATCATAGATCAAGAGCATACCAACGATAGCATCGAGACCAATCAGGAAAGTGAATCACAGCAAAGTAGAAGGGCTCCTCCTATAGTAGGCAATCAATATAATATGCATTTAGCAAATATCTTCTATATGCCAGGCACTGTGCTAAGTGTTAGAGATAGAAAACAAGCTGAAAGATAGTCCCTGCCCTCAGGGAGCTCATAGTCTAATTGAGGAGACAACAAACAAACAAATATGTACAAATAATCTATAGACAGGCTGAATAGGAAATAATTGAGAGAGGTAAGGCACATAAGAGGGATTGGAAAAAGCTGCCCGTAGAGGTAGAATTTTAGTTGGTACTTAAAGGAAGCCAGGACAGCAAGGAGGTGGAGATGAGAAGGGAGAGTATTAAAGACACAGGGTCGAGTCAGAGAAAATGTCCAGAGCCAAGAGATAGAGAGTCTTGTTTGAGAAATATTAAGGTCAGTGTCATTAGGAGAGATCCAGGTCTTAACTATTACTAGAAAATGGCAGGAGTAGGAGAAGAAAAGTAGGATGAGGAAAAAGCATTCCAGGGGGCATAGCATGATTGATGTTTGATGAGACTTTGATGTTGGAGAGTTTGGGAGATGGGAATAAGGAATCAGGTGGTGGAGGATGGGAAATGTGGTTTAGATGATGATCTTCTGGGTCTTCAAGTCAATGGAATGTGAAAGGTATT
Source organism: Gracilinanus agilis (assembly GCF_016433145.1). Lineage (NCBI taxonomy): Eukaryota > Metazoa > Chordata > Mammalia > Didelphimorphia > Didelphidae > Gracilinanus > Gracilinanus agilis. The sequence continues at coordinate 304,082,004 of NC_058134.1, forward strand.
ACTAGGTGTAAGTATATTCATTACTGAGTAGAAGGCACCAATCCTCTTCCCAGAGGAGGCTGGCCATCAGACTGGACACAAGTTCAGCATGCTATTGAAAGCACAGTCAGATGTGAGCCCCTGTTTCACTTATCTTCCCTCTGAAAGCTGGAGATTAGGCAAGAAATGAAACTTGAACTTGCACAGAAGATACAAGTTCTTCTCACCACCGATTCTTCTTTCTTTTCCTTCAGGGGACAGGCACAGCAAAAAAGAGAAGGCTTAGAAGTGGGGGAAAGATAATTTGTCTTCTTAGAATCAGGGTCTCTCCACATCATAGGAGGCAAGAGATCAGGCTGGTTGGTACAGCTGGAAGTTTCATTCGCCTCGTGTTGGTACAAATGAAAAATGAGCCAGCTAGTTTCTAGCAACCTTCCCTTCAGGGACAGTAGATGGAGGTAGAGTGGTCAGAGGAAGGCCTCATTATTCTTCACATCTGAGGTTGGAGATCAAGCTGGGGCAGCAGGAAGTGAGTGGAAGTCTGAGGGAAGTTTCAGTGGTGAAGATGGACTTCCTGCCAGGCTGGACTCTAGCAAACTCTTCTTGGGTTCCAGGTAGCCACTCTCCCCACGTTAGGGGAAGGAAGACAAGGAGAGGCATGCGTGATCCAGATCTTGTGACATTGTATAACACACGACCTGTCCAGGAAGAAACATCAGGAGACAAAGTCAGACCTGCCTGAGTTTGAGTCTTGACTTTGCCATTCACCATCTGGGCCTTCTTTGGAAAGTAGCTTAAACTCAGAGCCACCGTGCTATCATATCTGAAAGAAGAAAGCTATCTCCTAGGATTGTCATGATGGAAATGTCTGGCTAATTGAAAAGCATTATAGGCACGAGTACTCCTACTCATAGCACTACAACTACCATCACCACCATTTAGATACTAACTTTTAGAAAACAGTAATAACAGGTTGCTTTTTTTCAGTTGCATATACCTTTTTTCAGAGATAAGAGGAAGGGGTGGGGGTGCTTGGGTAGAGGAAGGGAAAGGATTATATGAGGGTACTCATATACAAGAGTTAGGCAATGAGATGGAGAAGGATCTGAAAGAACTGGAGCTAAAGTAAGGGTCTTGCTACCATGAATGAGCTAAAATAAGCTTCCAGAGGGTCCGCTTCCTCTCCTTAGGTAGGGTCTTTAGCCCAGCCGAATTCTCCCTTTTTCTTCCTACTCTCTAACCATAGCCCTGACAATTCCCTAGGTTCAAAACTTGACTTGAAGATATATTTCATCCTTGGCATGTTTGGGGCAGTTTGATATCCAAATTATCCTAGAAGTCAATTTGAGAGCGTAGGAGGAGACGAGATCAACAGGCAAGATGCACATTTAATGAAGAGTCTTGTATTAATTGCAATAAGAAGCATCTTGTCACTTGCCCTACTTCTGCTCTCCTCTTTACATCAGGGTTAGCTATCCTCCTACTAGGACCTCCAGAGACCCTGTCCTCCCCCTGCAAGGGAGTTAAGCTATTCAGTTTTGGTTTTCACTTTTGGTTTTGCTGTCCAGATTGTAAAGTGAGTCAATTCTCCATTCAGCTGGTCCTAGACCACAGACTGCCCCATTCAACCCCAAACATCTCATTCAGCCATCTACCAGGACATTAACAGCCAGCTAAGCCTTGGAAACTCAGGAGATGCCCTGCTGCTTTAAGTGCCCCTCCTCCTTTCCAGTTCCCTGTTTTGTGTGCTCTCCTCCCCCCTCCTGAAAATAATAAACTTTTTGAAGTCAAAGACATATTTGGTTTGTATTTGTATTCCTAGTGTCCTGTGTCTATGTGTGTGCATCTTTCTCTGTGTTGCTCTATGAGTCGGTCTCCCTCTTTCCTTCTCTCTTCCTCTCCTTTCTTTCTCTCTTTCCCCCTCCCTCCCTCTAGTACTGGAGACACAAAATCATGAAATTTCAGCTATAGAAAGGATCTTAGGCATCATCAAAACAAATGTCATGTTTTGTAAATCCATCTATCCCAAACCCCTCTTGACAAAGATGAGTAAACTGAGACCCAGAGAAAGAAGGAAAATAAGCATAATAAGTTAATAAGGCTTTACTAATATGGGTCAGGTAGAAGAGCACCATGATTTTGAGAAGATGGGAGATCTAGTCATACAAGGTTGGGAAGGAGGGAAATGAGGTGGCTAATTTGGGAAAGAGAAGGCGGAGGGGACAAGATTTTCCCTTCAATTACCATGTGAAAGAGGAATTAAGTTTGTCCTGCTTCCACAAAAAAGAGAGATTTGGGATGAGCTGAGTGAAATCAAAGAGCTCCAGAATTAGCTTTGATAGAAGGAAAAGCATTTCTAAGAGAACTATCCAAAGATGGAATGGTCTCCCTTAGGAGTGAGTGAGTCCATAGGTCAGAGAGCCAGTTGTAAAGGGGCCATTTCTGCTCAGAGTCTGCTTGGACAGGATGACCCCCTCCAGTTCTGTCCCAGGCTTTTGCTAGCTTCTGGCAATATACAAGAACCCAGGATTCTTGCCACACATTCAGCTGTGTTCTTTCCCCAACTTGTTCATTTACCAAGATCGCAGAAGGGAGACCTTGATCCAATCTTACGAACTCCAGATAAAAGTTTTCCCATCATCTCAAGAGAAGACTGAGCCAGAGGAGCAGGGAAATGGCAGAGATGAGCCAGCTTTCATCCCGCCCTTCAGTGACCCAGTCCATAATGTCACGTTTCTCCGGAGCACTGCCTTACCTCACTCTCTCCATCTTGCTTCTCTGTTTATCCATCTCCTTTTGCATGGGAGGACTGAAATATTTAGAAGTATCGACTCCATGTTCCCTCAACATTATTAACAATGAAAAAAATGTTTTTGGCGGCTGCCAAGAGGACTCCAGGGAGATGTCAGTGCATCTCTGGGCAGACACATGCTGGATAATAGATTGCAAATCCATTCCACTGCGTTCAGCTAAACATCCTGCTAAATAATTGAATGCGTATAATAGCAAACAACTTTGAATGTTTGCTCCTCAGCTAACAGGGGCACAAATGATGGCCATCATCAATTGCTGTTGCTTTCCTCAGCTAAAGACCCCGGACTAAATGGAATTCAATTTTCCCGTGGATCATCAAGGTCATGTTTGCACTGATCTCAGGGGTAGGGGCAAGATTGTCAGAGTGGAGAAAGGAATGTCAAAGGGCTGGGCAAGAAGCAAAGCACAGAAAGCGAGTTTCTAAGGCCTATATGATATACCACCTTAAAGCACATCAGCTAGCTGGCTGCTAACAAAACAGGGAGAAAAAAGCATTTGAAGAAGGCTCTCTTCTCTCAATCTCTTACCTTCCCAGGGTGCACTAGTAAGATTCAAGATCTAGAATTCAAAGAGATCATAGTTGCAGATTAGGAAACTGAAACAAAGGGAGGTAAATGACTGGTCTAAAGTCAATAAACTCCAGATGTGGGACTAGATCCCAATTCACAGCCTCCATATATATTCTCTAGAATTATCACGTTCAGAAGGAGGCAGAAGATTAGCTACTGTTAGGTAATCTTCTTAGGCTAGAGATAGAAAGCCAGGCCTGGAAAAGGGAGATCCTGGGTTCAAATCTGGATGTAGACATTTCCTAGCTAGTTCTTAACCATTCTTCTCCTTGGAAACAATACTTAGTAATAATTCTAAGACAGAAGGTAAAAGAGTTGTGAAACAAAAGAGTATTAGATTTGGTTCTTGGTGCAAAATATCAAAAGTCATTAATAAATGAGACTGTATACAGAGGAAAACAATAGGGATTGTGAAGGGCCTTAAGCCTCTGTAATATAAGAATTAGTTATAGGAAGATGGACTGTTTCTAGCCTAGAAGAAAAGTCTTGAGAAACACTTGATAGCTTTCTTGGGTATCTGAAAGGCTCTCACAGGGAACTGTGGTTAAGTTTGTGCTCCTTATACCCAGAGAAAAACTAGGAGCAGTAGGAAGAGTAAATGCAGAGAGGTTGGTTTTTACTAAAAATAAAGAAAGAATTTTATGAAAAAATTGTTTCAAAGTAGAATAAACTACCTTCCCAGAGTGAGTGGCCCATCACTAGAAGGCTTCAGATGGAGTTTAAAATCTTCTTGTATAGGAAATTGTTGAGGGAGTTCTTGTATCAGTTAGAATCCAAACAAAATGATTTTTCATTGATTCTTAAACAAACAAACAAACAAAAAAAACAACCCTTACCTTCTGACTTAGAATCACACAGTATATTGGTCCCCAGGCAGAAGAGAGGTAAAGGCTGGGCAATGGGTGTTAAATGACTTGCCCAAAGTCACACAGCTAGAAAGTGTCTGAGACCAGATTAGAATTTAGGACCTCCCATCTCTAGGTCTGACTCAATCAACAGAGCCACTTAGCTGCCCCACTGAGCTGATTTCTGGTTCATGTAAAGAAGCATATGTGACATTGATTTTACAATGTCATAACTAGATAAAGCCGTAGGTTACTCTGCTGATGTTTCTCTTGTGCTTTTGTTCAGGAAGTTGGGGTCGGGCTTAGAAATGTGGAGAATAGGAAGATCGTGGAAAAGCAGACTAGAAGGAAATAAGTCTCATACCTCCAGCCTTTCTGCTTTCTTTTCCCCTGCCTATCTTTGTGCTCTCCTTTCATTTATTTCCCCCACAGAAGTATTTTAACATTCAGATCCTATGTAGGATCTTTAGTTTTGTGCTTAGAGACCTTCTTTGACACTCTTGGGTTTGGGTCTAGCCTGATCATGTCCATGAAGCTTCTGAAATATGTCCATGATACCCTAAAATGCTGAGTACCTCAGAGACGACCTTGTGTGCAGTCCACCATTTGAAATAACTTCCACTGTTGTACCTCAAGCTTTGTAAAGTCCTACCGAGGCCTCTCAACCACCTGGCAAGTTACGTAGCACAATCACAATGGTTCCTTTTTATGGAAGAAGAAATTAAGACATAAAGAAAGGAAATTTCTGGCCAGCATCATAGAGCTAGTAAGCAGCAAATCTGAGGCTGGGTCTCATGTATCATTCTATTGTGAAGGCTTTTGTTGTTTTGGAAATATTATTCAGTCCTGACAGTCTGGGGTGCAAGTTAGTAAGAAGCTCTATTGTGTCCATAACTACAAGCCAGATCATTAAAAAGCATCGCTTAGCCCACAGAGAAGGGAGTCTCTCGAGAGACATGGGCATGGTTGCTTCTGAGCAGAAGGTATTTTCCACAGGTCCTAAAGTAGAGAGAAAACTTAAAGCCCATCCCATTCACAACTGGTGAGCCCATGACCATGGAGGCGGTCTACAGTGCTCCAGGACAGTTACCATAGACAGTCTGCTAGGCTGTCTGACCACAGAGGCCTAAGGCAGTGAGGACTCTCTTTGTCTTGTGGGTGACCTTGAGGCAGAGGAAAATCAAAGTCAAGGAATTGTGTGGGGCTGCCCATTTATCCTGAAACTGAAGCTAACTCTAAAATGGAGGAAATTATAAGAAAGGAAGAGAAAATGCAGATGGCCCTCAATCTACTGCCCTAGCATCATGGCATCATTCTGCAAGGCCAGAAGCACAGAAATCGTCCTGCGTCAGCCTCCGCTGAAAGAGCCTCTAACAGATTCATGTGTTCTATCAGCGCCAATCCCAGGAGAGAAGGAAAAGGCACGTCCCAGGGGGTCTTGTCTATTCTGTTCTACTAACAGAATAACCTGTCCTTAGGGACGGGGGGGTGTCCTATGAATTAAACACTGGCGTCATCAGGAGACGGGTGATCGGGATGTCAGGACACCAGCATCACCACTGCCATTCCGCTGAGTGTGTGTCCTATGACCTTGGGGCTATCACTTCTGCTCTTAGGACTTCCGTTTCTTCATTAGGAAAATGGACAATGTTGCTCCTGGTCCTGACATTCCCTGTTCTAAGGCTCCTTCCAGCTCTGACACTCTCTTAGACTATACACAGGAGGAGGCCTTACCTGCTGTTTCTGCCCTTGTTCCTCCAAAGCTTCCTGGGTTTTTATCCAATCCCTCAGCTATGACAGCAATGAAAAGAGAGAGAAAATTCTGCAAATGCCACCTACTCAGAGCTCTCCATCCAAGTCAACAAGGGAGAGATAGATGCATAGAGGAATGGAGGGCCATCATTCCCCATAAAGTTAGATAGATTTTTCTCTATTCTGAGATCTTGCTCTGATCTCCATAGATACTTTTTTAAAAATTCAACTAACATTTAAGTGAACAGGCTTACAAGTCATCCAATCATGCCTCTCATTGGCTGCAGCAAACAGAATTCCTTATTGTAGTACTTGCTGGAGGAAGATACATATAAAAGGAAAATGGGTGAGGTGGCCTGACTTGATCCAACCATTGCATTTGCCTCCATCCACACAAAGTAAAGTGCTTCCATTTTGGCTCTAAAGAAGACAGAAATCAATGTTTAAACTTTACTCTCATCATAACTGGCTCAGAGAGAGAAAAATTAATATACCCATTGGGGTATAGAATTATATCTTACTCTACAGAGAAGTATAAGGGGAATAAGACAAGAGAAGTGGGAAGTAATTGGAGGGAGGAGGAAGTAAGGGGGGAGCAAGTGATAAAAAGCAAAATACTAGTGAGGAGGAACAGAGTGAAAGGAAATAGAGCAGGATCTAAAGGAGATCTAAAGGAGAAAATAAGATGAAGGGGAATACCCAGATGGTAATCATAACTCTGAATGTGAATGGGATGAACTCACCCATTAAAACAGAAGCAGATAGCAGAGTAGATTACAATCTCAAGGGACTTATGAGAAGGAATACTATCCACATTGAGAGAAGGAACTGTGGGAATAGAAATTCAGAAGGAAAACATTTGATTTTTCATCTGTTTATATGGGGACTGAATGTGAGGTTTTGGTTTTTAGAAGATTATTACAAAAATGAATAATACGAAAATAGGTATTGATATAACCCAGTGGAATCACTTATTGGCTCTGGGAGGTGGAAGGGGAAAAGGGAAGAGAAAGAACATGAATCATGTAACCACGGAAAAATGCTTGAATAAATTTTTAAAAAGTAAAGAAGCCAGAAATAAAGAATAATGAGGACCTTCAGGTCTACCCCATGCCCAAGGATAGGTAAAGATAAAAAAAAAAAAAGATAAGGAAATTCATTCATCTGGTTTATTTTTTTAAAACCCTTAACTTCCATCTTAGAATCAATACTATAAATATTGGTTCCAAAGCAGAAGAGCAGTAAGATCTAGGCAATGGGGATTAAGTGACTTGTCCCAGGTTACACAGCTAGGAAGTGCCTGAATCCAATTCAAACCTAGGAAAGAAGTCTCTAGGCCTAGCTCTCAATCCACTGAGACACCTAACTACCCCACCTAAATCAGCTGCATCTGATTTAGAAAATTAATCACATTGCCAATGGAAAAACAAGTTCCATTCTTAACTGAGGACCCAGTCAGTGCAATATGGCCCCTTGGCCAAGCCACTTCCTTTTTCTATGTCTCATGTCCAATCATCAATAAAATGAGAGAATACTTACAATATCTGTGCTGCTTGAGAGAAAGCCTGAGACAATAAAGGGTGGGTCAGTTGTGGAGTTAGAAAGCCCTTGGTGCTAGTCTGTTTTTGTGTGTTTCTGACATACCCCCTGAGTAAAAGAAGGGAAATTGTCCTGGGCCAACCCCTACCTGAAAGCACCTTTGAAAAATCCATGCATGTTTCCCTGGGCAAATCATAGAAACTCTCCTTTCACCAGGAAATTTCTAAGTTTAGAAGCTGCAGAGCAACTGCTGATCAGCATGGGTAGAGGGGCTTCTCTACCTGAATTAAATTACTGCATCACTATGGGGACAGTAGAGCCTCTTTAGTTCTGTACAAATGGGACTTAGTGTCGTTAATGAAAATGTCAGAATACCTGGGTTCCAATGGACATCCTTCTCTTAATGAGCCAGGTGACCCTGGCCAAGGTCCTGAGATGTCTACATCTGTGTTCCTTCATCTGGGAAATGGGGCTAATAGGGACTATGCTGCCTCCCTCAAAGACTCACCTGAGGCTCAAAGGAGGGAGTCATTAACAAGGGCAGTCCTCAATTAATGTCATTAAATATGTATCTTTAATGTTTAAGTCAAGTCTTCTCATCTTTGTAATAACAACAGCTCAAGCTTTTATCTCAAGACTTAGGAGAGCTAAGTCATGAGGCAATGAGAGACACAATGGACTGAAGCAGGGTTAGGTGGGGGTGGAGTTAGTGGAGATCAGGAAAACTCAGTTTGAATCCTGTCTGAGACTCTTAAAAGCTATATAACACTGGCCAAGTCACTTCTCACAGGATCCTTTTCTGATTTCAAGGAAAGGGAGAGGAAGGAAGGAAAGAAAGAAGGAAGGAAAGAAGGAAGGAAGGAAGGAAGGAAGGAAGGAAGGAAGGAAGGAAGGAAGGAAGGAAGGAAGGAAGGAAGGAAGGAAGGAAGGAAGGAAGGAAGGAAAGG